>NW_025767146.1:2295000-2895000 GCF_003918875.1 Haliotis rubra
GGCCGTCAGCCTTGTGCTCTTATCATTGTGATATTTTTGGGGATTAAATATCCACAAGCAATGTGATATATTGATAGCCACTATAGTCCATATGCATTTTGAAAGATATTCGTTTTTGACTTAGTATATAAAATGTGTTGCATTGTGTGTATTTATATGTGTTTGACATAATAACAAGATGTAGCTATGTCTGTGTGGGATGTGCATATCGTGTTTAACTTGCCTTGCCTCACTGATGAGGCTTATTGTCTGTTGTCAGTACTACAGCTGTATATGTAAGGGTTGTGTATTCAGCTGTGATGTAGTGTGTTATTACAGATACGTTGAATGGGCCTTATCACTACAGCTGTGGTGTTCACCACAGTAATGTGTGAGAGTGTTATTGGTTTCAATATAGCTGTTCAATTCATGACAGATATGTTCAAGGGTGTTATCACTACAGCTGTGATGTTCACTACAGATGTGTTCTAGGGTGTTATGAACATCACAGCGGTATTGATTACAGTTGTGTTCGAGGGTGTTGCTGTGGTGTTCACTACAGATGTGTTCAAGGGTGTTATCACTACAGATGTGTTCAAGGGTGTTATGAACATCACAGCGGTATTGATTACAGTTGTGTTCGAGGGTGTTGCTGTGGTGTTCACTACAGATGTGTTCAAGGGTGTTATCACTACAGCTGTGATGTTCACTACAGATATGTTCTAGGGTGTTATGAACATCACAGCGGTATTGATTAGTTGTGTTCGAGGGTGTTGCTGTGGTGTTCACTACAGATGTGTTCAAGGGTGTTATCACTACAGTTGTGTTCACTACAGATATGTTCGAGGGTGTTATTACTACAGTTGTGGTGTTCACTACAGATATGTTCGAGGGTGTTATTACTACAGTTGTGGTGTTTGCTAAAGACATGTACAAAGGTGAAAATGTGTTGTGATGCAACAAGCATATAGTGCATGCCGCTCTGCCATGACAGAAATCTGGAATGAATAGGTCCAGTGTCAATACAGTTATATATACTACCCATCAAAGGTTTAGACTCACTTAAAGCACACGCTATATGTTATGTATATATATACAGTTACATCCAAGATGAATTTCTCAACAAACTTTGGGGAACCAACTGCAAACCTTATGCAGATGAATTGCGAGGATCATGGATCAAATTGGTGAAATTCATGTACAAAGATTGTGCATGTGAACAGCTGCGTTTTGGTGTAAGGTTTTGATAAGAATTCACCAATTTTCATCATTTATTGAACTCATGACAATAATCTTTTCATCGTTATGAATTTGTTTTACAATACATCAGTTCATGTGTAAACAGTACCTTTAAACAGTATGGAATATTTTGCAAGATCTAGTTAAGAACCATTGACTGAAGTAAGTGTCTACATTTACACTAGTGAGTCTTTAACTTTTGATGGTGAGTATATGTGAACATAAATTGTAAAGTGTTATATTCTCATGTTAATGTACAAGAGGTATGAATCCAGGGTTTGTTAACTGACTACTGAATGTTTGTATCGAGCAACTAACTCAGTTTTCTTTGATGGAAATGTTTCTTCCTAGTTTCATGCATTATATGTTCATGTATGTCATCAAACTTACAATGTTGTATTGCCATGAGATGTATATTTACATCCCTTGTAGAGGAGACAACCTCAGTGACTGTTCTGGTTATACACTGGTACTGTTACAGCTGAGGATGGAGGGGGTTTGGGGGCTCATCATATATAAGTTATTCTATCCAACCACCAGGGTCCCCACCACACACACACCCATCATAACAGACAAGCGTGTTCGACACTTACGTAACATTTGAAACATGGGGGACAAAATATGACTGAAAACAGTATGTTATCAGGCATGTAACTTATTTCTCAGTGTTGGACCCAGAGAAGTACTCTGAATTTGTAAAGCTGAATTGAGTTTTCTTTGTTGTTTTTGCTATTGTTGTTGTCTTTGAACTAAGACTGTCTTGTTGAGTATTACCATGTACTTGAATGTGAGAAAATGACTGCAGTGGAAGTATGCTTGTTAACTTATTTCATTTGTTTGTTTTTACGAAAAGTGGGACATCCATCACCAAGGATATGTATTGTTTGCATACTGGGCATTTTATGACATAAATTGTCAAAACATTTCAAGAGTTTGTTATTTTCGTAATGAGGCATTTTAAGGAAGGAAGATCATGTTACTATAGTAATGTTTCATCAGTTATTCTATTTCAGCCATATCACAACCATCAGCATTTTAGCATTGGTCACCCAAAAGAGACTGCATCCTGATATGAATCGGTACAAGTTTGGGATTTCTTTACTGATCGCTGTGATACCAAACACTAACCTGAGTTTGGTGATAGTGCTGCTTGGAACATCACATCAACACTGTCTCAGCCATACAGCAGCAACAGAACTACTTTTGAAAAAAACATGGCCATGATGTTGACAGACCTTAGATTACAATAGTTTGAGTGAGTCAGGGATTGGAACTTATATTCAGCAGATCATGACTGCTAAGGGAGGTAACTCTGCACAGTCAACGGAAGAGCTTTAGACCACTATAGATATACAACTAGGAAAGATGACACATCTTTGATTTATTACAGAATACATGCACCAGTGAAAAACATCTGAATACATTCAAATACAATAACTTAGCACTCTTGTATGTCACTGACATGCTATTTACAATTGTTGTATGGTAGTATAATTTGTGCATACATGTATTACAAAAATGACCCGTGTAATAAAATCTCCAGATTTAGGGAAAATTCTCCCCGGACAGTAAACTGTTGCAGGTAGGGCAGATTTATACCCAGATATCAGAGATAATTTTGTAAAAAAAACAAAATACTGGAGGAGACTGGACTACAATGAGCAAATCAATGTACGATGTGATGCATGTGTACTTTATGTAGTAAAATGTAATATTGGATATCATGCCTGGTGATATCACTGTTCAGGTCTCTACAAGTACTTTACACAGTAACAACCAAAATCTGCACCAAACTGGATGAATGTACTACCGTACTTTCAAGTCGGATATTCTTATCTTGTCTGTCCATGATCTACAAAACTGATCTTTCAAGTATATACAAAAAGAACAAACCATGGGATTCTCTCGAGCAACTTTGAGTGGAAGCTTATTATAGGGGATTTGCAGATACTGTGACAGATTCTGCCAATTCATTGTTCATAACTCATAAAAGTCCTTTGTTCTCTTTTCTGATGTAAATGAATATAAGCGGGTGGGTTTGAAAATGAGGCAGGGTGTTTTAAGGTAAGCACAGGAATGAAAGAGATTGATTTCATACAACTTTGAGTGATATTCCAGGTGTATCATGGAACCCCGGATTGGAAGAGGTCAGCAGGTTTTACATGATGCACACAACACCCCAACAAGTGGCTCTACTTTTTTCTTGATCGAGTCCCTGATTTTCATTTCTCCAGGCTGTCAAACTAATTTTTCTAACTTACAAAACCCAAAGTCATAATGATTGATCTCATGTTCTTATGAGTGTGAGAAAATCCATTTAGATAATGACATATGGAAGGGTCGTTCAGGAAATGGTCTGTCAGGAAGGCTTGTTTTCCTTGCCATCAAACATGGACTTCAGCAGCTGCTTCTGAGACTCCCCGGATCGGAACAACCTCAACATTAGGGACGGCTTTCCCGGGGATGGCACAACATCTTCATCCAGCTGGCCGCAGGGAGGGGTAGTCAGACTGTCGGATGTGTTCTTCAGCACAAACTCGGGGAGGTTGCACGGGTTGAAGTCACAGTGCTTCTTGTGTGAAGCTAGCTGCTGGAGCTGCCCCACAAACTCACAGCCAGCACCTCTGTGGGGACAGGCCACCTGGCACAGACAAGCACCAGGGGTTACTACAACATCAACTACAGACTACAACAGTTACAATGAGTCACCTTACAACAACATATACCACTCAGAGGAACATTCTTTCACATTACTAAAGTTAATCTGCCATTGTATACACTGACCTAAACATTTCAATCATCCACGACTTTCCAGTCCTTGCTGTCTTCACTCTATCGTCATACATACACTGGGACCGTTTTTCGCCACTGCTTTGTTTGGAACCCAGTTTGAAAAGCATGATACTAGAAACAAGCCCTCAAGAAAAAAGAGCAAGAGAAGTCCTGTGTGAAGTTAGTGGGTGGAGATGGGAATGACACTTCCAAGCTGAAGCTTTGGGTGGTGAAAGGATCCAGGTATTTACATTCACAATTGGGATGTAATAAACTGATAATTGATCATGCAGTTCATCTGATACATACATAATAGTGTGGTCATTTCAATTAAGCTTTGGTCATGTGGATTAAGATCAGAAGGCCTGTGGTTAAAATTTGATCTTGGTACACAGAAACGTTATGGCCTCTACATCATTATACCTTGAACAATAAGACACTACAATGATATAGGTGGAATACTGCAAGTTCTGCATTTAACAACACACAAAGGTATATACCATCTGGTCCCCAATGATGTTCTCCAGGATAAAGTCATTGTGGAGCTGGTGGGCTTGGAGGGGTTTCCTGTACAAAACATATGGATGTCAGTTACATCATAAAGGTGACTCAACATCACTTTCAGCAGTACTTGAGGTAAAACACGTGTAGTGAAACCCATAATCAGTGGATCCTGGCAGGGCAAGGGGATGCAACTCAACAGAAGGAACTGCCGTAAACCACAAGTGCTGGTACATTTGTAAATGACTCATGATACAAGTCAGCAGGAAACGAAGGTCCCTCTTCTTGTAATTTTTGTATGTGAACTTATCCAAAGTGTAAGAAGAACACCTGGATTTGCTACTGAGTGTTACATCCAGTATACATCTCATTATAAGAACAATCCTACATTGTATTTGTGGTAGTAAAATATATATAGTCACAAATATACATATGCCTGCATTCTGTTCTATCAATCCATATTAGTTAGTGCTACTTTCATACTTTAACATAGCCTTACGAGTCATAGCGCTAAGACGATAGAAGCTTCCATACCTTAACATAGCCTTACTACAGTCATAGTACTAAGACATTAGTAGCTTCCATACCTTAACATAGCCTTACTACAGTCATAGCGCTAAGACAATAGTAGCTTCCATATTTTAACCAGTCATAGCGCTAAGACGATAGAAGCTTCCATACCTTAACATAGCCTTACTACAGCCATAGCGCTAAGGCGATAGAAGCTTCCATACCACATTAGTTAGTAGCTTCCATACCTATTTTAACATAGCCTTACTTCCATACTTAAACATAGCCTTACTACAGTCATAGCTAAGACAATAGATTCCATACCTAGCTTCAGTGCAGACATTAGTAGCTTCCATTTAAACATAGCCTTACTACAGTCATAGCAATAGTAAGACAATAGTAGCTTCCATACTTTTAGCCTTACTACAGTCATAGTGCTCAGACATTAGAAGCTTCCATACCTTAACATAGCCTTACTACAGTCATAGTGCTAAGACATTAGTAGCTTCCATAAACATAGCCTTACTACAGTCACATATAGCCTTACTTCCATACCTTAACATAGCCTCACAGTCATAGTGCTCAAGACATTAGTAGCTTCCATATAGCCTTAACAGTCATAGCTACATAGCTTCCATACCTACTACAGTCATAGTGCTAAGACATTAGTAGCTTCCATACCTTAACATAGCCTTACTACAGTCACAGTGCTCCTTAGACATTAGTAGCTTCCATACTTAAACATAGCCTTACTTCCAGTCATAGCCTTACTACTAAGACAATAGTAGCTTCCATACCTTAACATAGCCTTACTACAGTCATAGTGCTCAGACATTAGCTTCCATACTTAAACATAGCTTACTAAGACATATATTTTAACTTAAAGACATAGTAGCTTCCATAGAAACATAGCCTTACTTATAGCTAACATAGAAGCTTCCATACAGTAACATAGCCTTACTACAGTCATAGCGCTAAGACGATAGAAGCTTCCATACCTTAACATAGCCTTACTACAGTCATAGCGCTAAGACGATAGAAGCTTCCATACCTTAACATAGCCTTACTACAGTCATAGCACTAAGACAATAGTAGCTTCCATATTTTAACGAGTCATAGTGCTCAGACATTAGTAGCTGCCATACTTAAACATAGCCTTACTACAGTCATAGCGCTAAGACAATAGAAGCTTCCATACCTTAACATAGCCTTACTACAGTCACAGTGCTCAGACATTAGTAGCTTCCATACTTAAACATAGCCTTACTACAGTCATAGCGCTAAGACAATAGAAGCTTCCATACCTTAACATAGCCTTACTACAGTCACAGTGCTCAGACATTAGTAGCTTCCATACTTAAACATAGCCTTACTACAGTCATAGCGCTAAGAAGATAGAAGCTTCCATACCTTAACATAGCCTTACTACAGTCATAGCGATAAGACGATAGAAGCTTCCATACCTTAACATAGCCTTACTACAGTCATAGAGCTAAGACGATAGAAGCTTCCATACCTTAACATAGCCTTACTACAGTCATAGCGCTAAGACGATAGAAGCTTCCATACCTTAACATAGCCTTACTACAGTCACAGTGCTCAGACATTAGTAGCTTCCATACTTAAACATAGCCTTACTACAGTCATAGCGCTAAGACGATAGAAGCTTCCATACCTTAACATAGCCTTACTACAGTCATAGCGCTAAGACGATAGAAGCTTCCATACCTTAACATAGCCTTACTACAGTCATAGAGCTAAGACGATAGAAGCTTCCATACCTTAACATAGCCTTACTACAGTCACAGTGCTCAGACATTAGTAGCTTCCATACTTAAACATAGCCTTACTACAGACATAGCGCTAAGACGATAGAAGCTTCCATACCTTAACATAGCCTTACTACAGTCATAGCGCTAAGACGATAGAAGCTTCCATACCTTAACATAGCCTTACTACAGTCATAGAGCTAAGACATTAGTAGCTTCCATACTTAAACATAGCCTTACCACAGTCATAGCGCTAAGACGATAGAAGCTTCCATACCTTAACATAGTTTTGCAACAGTCATAGAGCTAAGACAGTAGTAGCCTCCATACTTACAGCAGCCATAAAACGAGTAACTTTCCTACCTTAACATTGCTATACAACAGTCATAACTCTACAGCCTAAGATGACAATAGCTGCTCTCTTTAGCATAGGATTACAAAAGTGCTAGCTGTAAAATCACTTTGTGGAAAAGGCTGCTAATCCTTGACTGAATTCTATCTGTGTCTGGTTATATCTGTGTCCCTCAGTTTCCCCTTGTTTAACCCCTCCACCATGTGTACAGACCAGAGCCTCCTCACCTGTCTTCGGGGCAGGTCCGTCCATGTTTCAGCCAGGGTAGAATACACTGCAATAATACATGGCAAATATCAACATTGGAAAAAAAGGATCTCTCACAAACTGCACTTAAAGGTATTGTGCTAACAATATTGTGTGTAAACTATAAGACCAACAAGCTTAGTACATACTGAAACATACTCAGAAAACTTTAAAAAATTGTATGGTCTATTTTTATACTGATTTGGCCTCCAATTATATATACCTACTGACCAGGATTTTCCCCAACAAACTTGCCCATGAAGAGCCATGTTAGAACTTCAGTAACCCATGCTTGGTGAGGTGATTGGAGTGATCACTAGTCAGATTTGCTGACTTAGTGGAATACCAGTTGTGCAGATGGATGCCAGTCATGTCAATCACTGGACTGTCAGGTCCAGACTTTATTATACAGACTGCTGTCATATAGCTGAAATATTGCTGAGTATGGCCTTAAATACCAAACAAACAAACTGAATGAAAGTATGGTTGTACCTTTTTACAGAAACTGTGACCACATGGGGCCCTCTGTGGTTCTGAGAACACCTCCTGGCATATTGAGCAATACAGGTGGTGGCTTACAGACTCAGGGTTCAAAAAGTAGCGGGGCCTATGAATAAGACAGAAGTAGGAATATGTGAATAAGATGTGAAAGTCAGAAGCATTCTTTAAGAAACAAATCCAAGAAAATGCAGCCCCAACTCATCTCAACCTGCTTACCATTAAAAACCATAGCCCTTTGGCCTCATGGCTACTTTGGGATTCATGTAATTATTTTTATCCAAACCTTACTTTCTTGAATTACATGGGTGAAATCAAGAATTCTTTCCCAGGATATATCCTTACAATGAACATTTCATTGGTAACCATAACACTTAAATCAAATGGCATCACAGATAAATAGTCAGCAAAAGACACTCAGATGGGTTTTTTTTTGCGAAGTGTTCCTTTGCTAGAATCCATTGTTTTGCCAGGATGCATGAAGAAAGAGCAGGCCTGTGATAGTTACAGTGATGTATACATTCTAATGATGGCCTTCTTATGAGCTGAGTAATTACCCCTCTTCGGCTAAAGTGTTTCTTTCGAAATTGTTATCCTGTTTTCTTTTGGACATGATAATTAAATCTGTAAGATTTGAAACCGCCGCGTCTGTTGTCAGGTGTAGCTCACTTCCGTGATGTATAACCGGGACTGTCCAGTAAAAACAATAAATGCAAAATTGGGATTAGGCTGAAATTGTTTTTCAGTGTCCTTCCCTTTGTATGCCTCTCGCCTAACATAATAAGCTAATTTAAATTTAAGAGCAAACATATGCCACACATGTTGAACATCTTCATAAAACCCGTGATAATAATGCGAATCTTATTTCGTTTCGTGGTAGTTTTAGATTTTATGTTGCATTCGGATTTTAACTATCTTCCGGTATAAACACACGTGGAGTGGTGTATTTACCCTGCGTTCATACGTTGCAAACCAGGAGTTTTGTATTAAAAGACAACTTTCAAAATGGCAGAGTTTGTACAACAAAGTATTGAGGAAATGCTTCCAGAGCTGGAGCAAATGGAGAGAGTAAAACTGTTCACTAAAGCAGAAACAAGGTTAGAACTATTACCCTACCTGAGTTTGAGCGAAGTGTCAAGTGTGATGTGAACATTGAGTGAAGGGGTACACATCGTGTTTAATATGAAATCGTTTTCTTTTATATTGAAAACGTCAGGCATGACAATGGGTCAGTTTTCCGAGGTCACAAAATGCCACGTCATAAAACTTGGTTTTGTGGGTGTTGGGTGTATAATATGTATAATTATGTTATCGAAAAGAGAACTCATCCAGCCCAATTTCTGCTGTGTTTCATTAGAGTAATTGACACTTACAACCAACCTTTCAGTGTGAGTGAGTGAGTTTTTACGCAGCACTCAGCAATATTGCAGCAATATGGTGGTGGTCTGTAGAAAATCGAGTCTGGACCAGACAATTCAGTGATCAACAGCATGAGCATCGACCTGAATGATTTATCACATTAGGCCACATACAATAAATTTCTTGTTTCTCATCACTTTTTTTTTTAAAACTGGATAGGTAGGGCAGATTTCATTATATTTTTAATATATTTTCGGCCTACCTTTAGAATACAGCACCACAAACTTTAAAAATACGTCATAATACCCTTTTACGTAATGTAATGTGATTTTGTTCGAAAGCACGATCTCGAAACAATGCCCTATGACGCCTGCATGGCAACACGGTTGTCTTGCTCAGCGAGTGCGTATAAGCTCCGCTCACTGGTGTTTCATCTCTACGAGCTATGTCATTGCATAAGGCCAACGATGTTGAGAGTTTCCAGTAGTTGTATACCGGCGGATGCTCAATATTTTGCAAGCACTAGTTTGAAATATTTTTCTTTTTTCACTAATACGCTCATATTTATTTGTATTACGGGCTGCTGGGGTGTTAAGTGTTGTGTATTTTGTATTTTGTAATTTTTTAAATTTACATATATATTTTTGTCATTCAGTAAGTTGCACCATTACATAGAAAAGTGTTTTATTAGTATTTTTTATTTCGAAGCGGTAATAATGCATTACACTAGACACGTCAGTCGTGTTTGTGCCGGTTCTGTCAATGCATTCTATTTATTAGGATTAATTCAAGGGATTAGGGTTAGGGCTAGGGTTAGGGTTAGGGTTGGGGTTGGGGACCTAGTGCAATATAGTAGGTACATGTCCGGTGGTTCGGTCAATGCATTCTATTTATTAGGATTATTTCAAGGGGTTAGGGCTGAGGGTTTAGGGTTAGGGACCTAATCCAATATAGTAGGTACATGTCCGGTGTAATACGTGAGTACCATTTCTTGTTTTTCTTTTTTGCATTTTAATACTTTTTTTTCACACAAAAACGGGAAACACAAAAAACGTCGAAAGTACATTATGAAATGGGTTAATGTAGAAATTTTGGGCTAATGGAAATCGGCCTTGAATTTGCACTGAAGCCTCTTTCACACGCAACATAAATTTTGTAAAGTAATGATTCGAAGGCTAACTCACCCTCGTGCCGTCACTACATGTCTCCCTCGTTCCTTATTGCGATCCACATTATCCTTACAGTGTTCCCTACATCACTTTTCTGTCACAAAATCACAGATTTATATAAAAGCGTCATTCATGCATACACCGTGAAATCTCGTCTGGCGCCTGGCGTCAACAACCCTTTTCTGTTTGAGGCATATCGGCTCATTCCATACGTTAATTTGTAGATTACGGAATGGGACGAGTGTGCCAAATGGCATCGGATCCATTCGGCAACTGTCCGTAGAATAAAATCGCATGACACCAAGTCTACCCGTAGCATTCGTAATTGTCCGTGACCTATTCGACTCTTTCCGTTCATTTCCGTGACGTCACAGGAATGACTCGATAAATTTGCACATTGTGCAACAGTGTGGACGTAGCTCAATCGGTTAGCTGTCGAGCTAACAATCCGAAGGTCGCGGGTTCGCGTCCGACGGGTTCTCACAAACTGGTTGCTTGTCTTAATGACATGTGACCTACGGCAGAGATCGTCCCCACGAGAAGTTGTGGTGCTGTATTCTAAAGGTGCTCCATATTTTCTTCTGATTTTCTATACAATGTTAGTCGTTCTTACAGTATTATCTGCATGTTAGGCTAGAATGCACTTTACCGGGTGCAGCCCTCGCTGCTCCTTTTACGATCCTTAGGGTTAAGGTATGCCACCCTTTACGATCTGTAGGGTTAGGTTTTAGGGTTAGGCACCCTTTACGATCCTTAGGGTTAGGCACCCTTTACGATCCTCAGGGTTAGGGAACCCCAGCAGCGCTAATTAATCTGAAAAAGTGTGCCCGGTAAAGTGCAGTACTCCTGCATGTATCTGCTATGTGTCTGTGTACAAAATATGCAAATATTATATCAGTTATATGTGTTCTTTTCAAAGTGATTGCATCTTTGTACAATAAATAACCATACAAAAAAACTGGTTTATCTTCAGCTTTATTTGACATATCCTCATGTCAATGGTGATGACAATTAATGTGTCTTTACTAACTTTCTTTGAAGTTTGTTGTAATAAGTACCCATCCACTTTACAGTTACACTTTTATATTATACCCTAACTCTTATTCCGTGTTAGTTCTAGTCTACCACTTGTAGCTGTAACCTAACCATGTGGTTATGAAGTAAAGACTTGCAACCTACCAGCGTCTTTTCCTCATTTATGTTCAAAAGAACATAACAAACTTTGATTATGCAAACTAAAATTTTTTTAAATTAGGGTTGGGCGGTAATGAGAAATAAGAAATTATTTTTATGTGGCCTAACCAATCAAAAAGTAATCAGTAATCATGATTATACAATGCCATTTGGGGGCGGTGGGGTAGCCTGGTGGTTAAAGCGTTCGCTCGTCACGCCGAAGACCCGGGTTCGATTCCCCACATGGGTAGAATGTGTGAAGCTCATTTCTGGTGTCCCCCGCCGTGATATTGCTGGAATATTGCTAAAAGCGGCGTAAAACCAAACTCACTCACTCACTCAATGCCATTTAAAAAGTGGTCAAATGTAACATATGTTATATTTGGGATTACACTTTCTTAGTAAAGTACAGATTCTAGTCCTTTTTAGGGGTTGAATCCCATCCGAGATTTGAACTCACACCCTCAGAGTCAGGCACCTAATCGCCAGCACACAAAGGCAGCCCCCTAACCCGCTCACCCACCACGACTTCCACAAAAATAGAAGTTGGACAACTGGTAGTCTAGACTGCTGACTTTGTGTACCCCTCTGATAAGTGTAAATTGGCTCCGGTGTGGGTTCGAATCCCGGATGGGACTCAACCCCCAAAAGGTACTAGAATCTGTACTATACAAAGGAATTCAAATATAACATATAAGGACAAACTTTATAACAAGAACAACAAGAAGTTAATTGGGAAGTACAGTAACAATGTGATGACAAGGGATTACAAGTAGAAGCTAGTGACAATGGATTACATTTAGAAGCCAGTGGCACGTACAGAGCAGGATGGGTGGGCATGTTTTTACAAGTTGTACAAGCAGTTAGGGTTGGTTGATGAGTTCGTCGTATTCTGAGGGCATGAAATAACCTTGAATTCTGTTAATCATGGGTTGGTGTTCGTTTGATGTGGATGGCTTCAGTTAATTTCCGTTTGGTAAAGTCAGCTTGGTTGGTTGCCAGTATTGTCTATTCTGGTCCAGTTGATTTGGTGATTGGGGTTGGTCTGAATGTGTTCTGAGATAACTGATTTGTTGTCGGATTTGTTTATTGACGCCTGGTTCTCTTTCACTGTGGTGTTGATTGGCCTATATGTCTCGCCAATATATGATTGTCCACAGTTACAGTCAATTTTGTAAACCACACCCTTGGGATTGGATTTTCCGTTGTTGAGGTGGTTACGCCCGTTGGCCTGTAGAAGGTTGTTTAGAGTTCTTGAAGTGGAGAATGTGGTGTATATATCGGCTTGTTGCTTCAGGAGCCTGCTGATCTGGTGTGAGGTCTTGCCAATGTAGGGGATGGAGATTTTATCGGTGCTGGCTCTGGTCTTGGTAGCTTAGTTGATGGTGAAAGGGTTGAAACAATTGTCCTGTTGACTAATTGGGGTGGATAATCATTGAGGTCAATGAACGCTTCTTTGAGATGGTTTATTTCCTCTTGAAGATTAGTAGAACAGATGTTCTTAGCTTTCCTGGTGAATGTGGATATTATACCAGTCTTTACCTGTGGTGGGTGGTTGGACTGGTAATGAACATATTGGTCGTTGTGCATGGGCTTGCGGTAAACTGTGGTCTGGAGTGTGTTGGTAGGGGTGCGGGACACAAGGACGTCTAAGAAGGGCAGTTTGTTGTTGGTTTCTGGTTCCATGTTAAATTTGATGCGGTGGTGTTGGTTGTTTAGATTTTGTAGTAGCTGGTCTGGATCTTGGCCAGGGTGGAGGATGACAAACGTTGTCGCCAACCTTAATTTTCACTGTTGCTCTGGCATAGGGAGGTTTGGGATGCGATACTGAGAGTTTTCGATGAAAGTCCACAGATAGTTCATAGTTATCACAGAGTGTCTTAAGGCAGGCCTTGTGTTGTCGAAGTTTTGCGGCGGGGTCCTTCTTGATCTTGTAGGTGGTTGGGTCTTGCAGCATGTTTTCCACCATGGAGTGGAAGTGGGGCTGGTCTAACACCACAGTGGCCCTACCCATGTCTGCTGGGACAATGATCATATCTGGGTCTTGTTTGAGTTGTTTGATGGCCAGTCTGTCGAATTTGGTGAGGCTGGGTTTTTGAGGTTGTGCCTTCTGTAGAATGTTGCTGATCTGGTGGCGGAGGTAGTCCACTTTGCCCCCAGGGGCCAGTTGTTGCAGCCCCTTCTCAATGGTGGTGATGAAGGATCTGCGTTGATCTTGGGTGGCGTTGGGGCAAACTTGAGTCCTTTGGCAAGGACAGTGGTTTGTTGTGAGGTGAGCTGTTTGTTGTTGAGGTTCACAACATATGTTATAATCAGTAATCAGCTTCGTCCTTAGACTGAAATAAGTTCTAACATTTGGCCTTTACTTCTTGAGTAACAGCCATTGATTGATGTGACTGGCTTTATTATCATCCAATTGCAATGAACGATATCTGTCTGTGAATTCACTCACATTTTATCCAACAAATACACTGTAAACGTGTATGAATTGGCAATGTCTTAAATTCTCTGCATCCCTCTATCAATGGAGGAAGTACAGGTATAGATATTATGTGTGTTGAAGGCAAATCCTGAAGAAGCGCCAATCCTATGAGTACAAGCTGCGGCGCCGGACCAAGTGTCGTGAAGATTTCCTGCAGTATATACAGGTGAGCCAGGAATCTGAAGTGTTAACCTCCAAGAATTACAACATTCCCAAACATGCCATATATCAAATTTGCAGTTATCAGGTTATTGTTTGTGGAAATTCATTAGCCTTTATATCAATATGTGATACATGTCAGTTTCCAAATTGATTGCTGCGTAGCTGTTCTTAAACAATGTTGAAGATTCAAGATTACACCTGACTCGTATCATTATGACATTGCTGAAGAAAACTTTGGTTCAATAATTTCTAAGAAGCAAATTTCAATTTTCCTTTTTTGACACTATAATGGGCATGATTTGACTGAAAGCTTGTCTGGCTTGTAAAGATCCTACTGTACAAAGGCCTTGCTGAGGAGGTTTTAATCGGGAAAACGCACCAGAAGCCTTCCAGGTATAACAGTTAACAAAACACACCCAAGCAATGGTAATCTTAACATGTTGAACATTTATAACAAATAGTCTGGAGAATATTGGGTATGGTCATATCTTGCTGTATGGCCTGCTTATGCATGTTGTGGTCAAGGTAACCATGGTAACTTAACGATACATTTATGAAGACTTGCGATTTGATTATACTGTTTACCTTGTATGTGTCTTCTTCGTGTGTTTCAGTATGAAGTTAATGTTCTTAAGCTGGTGGAGAAGAGGAGAGAGGTAACTGATAGAACTTGACAAGATTGGCAATATTTGTTCAGTAATTACATCAGGTTGTCTGAAGTGAATATTACATCAGGCCATGTCATGTATGCGTTGTGTAGTATTGTCTCCAGAATGTTCTGATATCAGTAGATAAGCTGCGATGCACAGTCGGCCATCATGGCTTGCTGTATCCGAATGTTCCGTGAAATCCTTCACAAAACACATGCACAAGGACACAACAAATGAGTGAGTGTAAGTGAGTTTAGTTTTATGCTGCACTTGGCAATATTCCAGCTATATGGCGTAGTGGTGTGAGGATTCATCGATATGCATCGATCCATGGGCCGCCGATACAGGGAATCAATACAAAGTTTTACATTGGCGTACATCCCTATACGATACTTCAAATGGGCCCTGATACATCGATGTTTAACTTGGAATATTGCCAAATCGCGATATCTGTCATGAAGAAACACTTACTTTTGTTTGATGATTAAAATATATACTTACTTATTTTCCCTTCATAAGTAAACGTTTTCTCAGAAATACTTGCGTCAAGACCTGTGTCAGACAAAGCACTTGCATGTTATTGACATTCACAAAGTCCATGTATAAACTTAATTATCTCGTTTCCGAAGGAACATTGAAAATACGCTGGCGGAATTTGACAAAATACTTAAAAATGGTTTTGTTTTGATCTTAAGGTATTTTATAGTTGGTGTTAGAATTAAAGATTTTAGTATCATGATACGTATCATATTGCCACCCTTATATCGGGATTCGTATCGTATCGCAGATGCAGTGCACAATACTTTGGCAATATATCGTCGTGACTAACATTTTAGTATCGTGATGTATCGTATCGCAGGTTGTATGCCAATACCAGCACTAATATGGCGACAGTTTGTAAAAAATCGAGTCTGGACCAGACAATCCAGTGATCAGCAGCATGAGCATCAATCTGCACAATTGGGAACCGATGACATGTGTCAACCAAGTCAGCAAGCCTGACCACCCGATCCCGTTAGTCGCCTCTTATGACAAGCATGGGTTACTGAAGATCAATATTCTAACCTGGACCTTGACGGGTACAACAAATGATGATTTGCTCATCAAACAAGTTTGACAAAAGTGAGAAGTTCGTCGGATGAACCTATCTTTCAATGACCACTAAGTTTTTATGAAGACTGGATGCAGGCATCAAAATTGTTTTGTCTACATGTAGATATTTATTCAGATACTTATTTCTAGTACATTATTTGACATGCATTTCTTTGAGGGTATTTGTTTTCTTCCCTGGTTACATCAGCTGAATATTGTGATCATGAAGTTGTCATCATAAACATGAGTTTATACAGTTTACCAGGTAATTGATCTGATGTGGTCAGCCCTATATACAATCTCCTGCCATGTTGTTCCAGGGTTCCGGGTGTACGTACAAGAGATTGGAGATTGATGTGGCCATTATTCAGCGGATCCACAAACTGTTCCGGGTACGTGTCCCTGTCAGAAACATGTAGTCTTTATTCAACACGGTTCAGATGCATGTAGTCTTTATTCAACATGGTTCAGATACATGTAGTCTTCATTCAACACAGTTCAGATTGCATGTAGTCTTTATTTAACACGGTTCTGATACGTGTAGTCTTCATTCAACACGGTTCTGATACGTGTAGTCTTTATTCAACATGGTTCAGATACATGTAGTCTTCATTCAACACAGTTCAGATGCATGAAGACTTTATTCAACAAGGTTCAGATACATGTAGTCTTTATTCAACACGGTTCAGATGCATGTATTCTTTATTCAACACGGTTCAGATACATGTAGTCTTTATTCAACATGGTTCAGATACATGTAGTCTTCATTCAACACAGTTCAGATTGCATGTAGTCTTTATTTAACACGGTTCTGATACGTGTAGTCTTCATTCAACACGGTTCTGATACGTGTAGTCTTTATTCAACATGGTTCAGATACATGTAGTCTTCATTCAACACAGTTCAGATGCATGAAGACTTTATTCAACAAGGTTCAGATACATGTAGTCTTTATTCAACACGGTTCAGATGCATGTATTCTTTATTCAACACGGTTCAGATACATGTATTCTTTATTCAACA
Source organism: Haliotis rubra (assembly GCF_003918875.1). NCBI lineage: Eukaryota > Metazoa > Mollusca > Gastropoda > Lepetellida > Haliotidae > Haliotis > Haliotis rubra. The sequence continues at coordinate 2,311,977 of NW_025767146.1, forward strand.
GGGTTCAGATGCATGTATTCTTTATTCAACAAGGTTCAGATACATGTAGTCTTCATTCAACACAGTTCAGATGCATGAAGACTTTATTCAACAAGGTTCAGATACATGTAGTCTTTATTCAACACGGTTCAGATGCATGTATTCTTTATTCAACACGGTTCAGATGCATGTATTCTTTATTCAACATTGTTCAGATACATGTAGCCTTTACTCAACACGGTTCAGAAGGGTCGATTAATTGTTAAACCATACGCTGTTCTTGTAGAGCTGGGTTTAATTCCTCACATCAGTGTAATTTAATGTGTGAGACCTGTGTCTGGCGTTTCCAAACATGTTGTTTGAATGTTACTTGACTCACTCTTGAAATATTCAGTTTGCAAGGTATGATATCTAAATAAACTTACATCAAGTGTGTATAATCAAAGTACTCAATCGTGTGATTTGACTGAAATAAAGATCATCAGTTTTCGCAGATTGAGGCAACAATCCCCTCTGTGTGTTCTTGCACACTATAAGAAATCCTGTCAGCAAAACTTTCCAACAAACTATCTGTTCAACTGTAGTGTTTCAGTGAAACAGGTGGGTATATTTTGTTTGTCTAAACTGTACATCAATGCTACAAGTCCACTTTGACTGTATCATCTGCAAGACTGTCACTATCCCCCTTTGTTCTATAAGATGTTGTTAAATGCTCAGTAAGACCTGCATATCGGAGAACAGATAATGTTCATCTCTATATCTGCTTTTTCAGCTTGTCTGCCTAAGGTTTCAAGTAAGTACTTCTCTTGGACAATTTGATTTTTCCAAAATTTCTGATATACAATTATGAAGATATGTTGTCATAGGGTAGGATCTCTCTCACACGATGACAAATAAATATATGATTTTTGTAGATGTGTTATCATAAGGTATCAGCTCTCTCTCACAGGATGATGAATAAATCCATGGTTGTGTAGATGTGTTGTAATGAAGTAGTATCTCTCTCACAGGGGCGGTGGGGTAGCCTAGTGGTTAAAGCGTTGGCTCGTCACGCCGAAAACCGGGTTCGAATCCCCACTTGGGTACAATGTGTGAAGCCCATTTCTGGTGTCCCCTGCCATGATGTTGCTGGAATATTGCTAAAAGCGGCGTAAAACCAAACTCAGTCAGTCAGGCAGTCTCTCTCACAGGATGACAAATAATTATCGGGTACACAATTGTGTTGATGTGTTGTCATAAGGTGGCATTTCCCTCACAGGATGATAAATAATTATACGATTGTGTCAGTGTTTCGTCACAAGGAAACCTTTCTCTCACAGGATGAATATATCTTATCTATGATCGTGTAGGTATGTTGTTATAAGGTGGCATCTCTCTCACAGGATGACGTCAAACTGTGGCTGTCTCACATCGAGTTCTGTAAGAGCCGGGTAAGTAATACTTTTCCTGTCAATCTGGATGAACCAATTGTTGGACAATTGAAAAGTGTCTTCTCCAATCAGATGTCACTGTTTGTATGACTGTAACATGACGGTACGCACCATGACATCAAGATATTACTTTCTTGTCACAAATCAGAACTTGCTAAAGTATTCCACTGGATTAACTTCAAAAGGTATAATTACAATTTTATAGGGGTACCATTTTTGTATCCAAGCTGACTTAATGTGACCAATTTTACAGGTTCAGCATAACCAGTTTTGTGTTGTTCAAGCAGGACTTCTTACAAAGTCTGATGACTAGTCTACTTTCTTTAAGAAAAACAAAGTTCTATGACTGTAAGATAGGGAACTGGTGGCAGTCCATGTCTATTCTGATGATATTGTAAGCGCATAGTGTGTAGTCAAATAATGCCAGGGCACGTATATTCCACTGGCTTAGAACAAACCCTGAAACAGTATGTAATTCACTAAATACAGTGTCATACTCTATACATGGGATTTTAAAATGTGTCATTGCATCGTTTAGATGAAATACAAGTCTGATAGATTCTAAAGCAATTACTTACATTGTGTAATAACTCCTTGATTTACTTCTTACATACAAATGAAATACATGTGGTAAGGATACTGGCATCTGAGTGAAGTCTTACCTTCTGATGCAGTAATGCCTTGATACACATGTTGGGATAGTGTTAGTAGTCCCCCCTGCTTGTATGAGACGACTAGATCGAGTACATGTGACCTGGGTCATGCCTTGTTGCCCGTGATATTCTACTGGTCACAGTGGTCATACTGGAATAATAATAACTCACTCGCTACTACTGCCAGTACAACAGCTTTATGATATTCATGCCAACCTGAGTTGGCGTAGTCTTTCTCGCAGTCCCTGAACCACATTACTTTCTCTTCTGCCGAGGTTAAGCCCTAAGAAAACCAAGTCTAGATTTCTGGGACTCCTTTTTGATTTAAAATAAATTGTTTGTTTCTATCAAAATAATATGTATTGGGAGTGTTAGTCTACAGTTGGTGGTGCCACCACCAAAGACACAAACTTAGGGAAACAGAACCATTAGCAGAGCTATGAAGCAAGCTTCCGATGGACGTCAGATGGTTGAAAGATATCAGCATCTTCTGGTCAACACATCTTCTTCTTAAGACTGAGCTCCCTGTACGTCTGGATAGGAAGTAGGGATGTCACGATACATAAGTTTCATGAATTGATACGTATCATGATACCCATGTCATGGTTCGATACGTATCACGATACCTATTTTCCAGGCATTATTGCATAAATTTGGTACATTTTTAACATTAATATTTCATATTTTATAATTGTCCATGAAAAGATCAACATTTATTATTCTCAGAGATTAATAAGTTATAATTTCCCATCTTTGTGCCTGAAAAATAATCATTTTTAAACTTATCCTATCTCACGGTATGCACCTCTCCTCTTCTTCTACGACCATGTGTTGAAACGTGCTGTAGGCTAAGTTGAATCAAATCTTACTGGCCTCTGACCCGCCCTGACCTCCCCCCCCACTCCGACATCAGCACCTGTCAATCATCTCCGCAAGCGTGCAGCTCGCTCAGATGATCATGTGACTACCTGTGCCTGTCATTCTCTTTCTTGTCGCTACATCGTGTGGACGTGTGCTTGTCTCTAGAAAGTTTGCTTGCGTTTCCAACAATGGGAAAATCTAATCGCAGTGGTTCTAAGAAGCGTAAACATTGCGATAATTGTAAAAGTAACTTCTCGGCGGCAGATCCACATGCCTTGTGTGTTGACTGCTTGGGTCGGTGTGAGTGGTCACATCGTTGTACTTTTTGTGCAGACCTCAACGATGATGATTTCTCTGAATACCGCCGGGTGGCTTGTAGACGTATGTCAGATAGGGATTGTCGAAGCCCATCTGAGGGTCCGTCTGCGTCTAAACGTCTTAAGGCAGAACGCCGTATGAAAACTGCAGTCCGTCGTTTGAAGTCCCCGTCTCCTAATGAAGATTTCCTAGGGGAGGCGTCGGATTCTTACCTCAGTGAAAACTTACGGCAACTTTTCCGACCACATGCCTCTAACCCCATCACTTTGGAAGACTCTTCTCCACCTAGGGTTGTCGTGTAATCTACATCTTCTCTTCAGCCCCGTCCGTCTTCGGTGATAACTATCCCTCAGTGCTCTTTTGGTCCTGAGGTGGGGGTTTCTTGTGCGGCGCTTGGTGTGATTCCTAGCATTACATCTCAAGTGCCGCTTCCTTGCAGTGCGGCACTTTCCACTTCGGTGGTTGTTACTATGCCTGTTTCCCATTCGGTGCTTGCGTCGAATGTGTCACTTGCTTTGGGTACAGGGGATAGTTTTGATGCGGCGCTTTCTCATCCTCCGGTGGGGTTGACAAGTGTGTCGATGGTTCCCAGATTACCTTTTTCCGCTTCTGTCCCGTATCCTGTACCGTTTGGTTATGGGCCACCACATTATTCTAGTGCGCCGCATACCTCTCAAGCACCGCTTACTTCAGGACCTGTGGGTAGAGCGCCGCTTGTTGCCGATCACGTGATGTCATTCAGAGCGCTGCTTGGGTCCAATTCGGCGCTCTTGTTTGCCCCCGGTTCGGCGCTTACTACTGGTGCTCCCGGTTCGGTGCTTCCTCCCGGTGTTCCCGGTTCGGCGCTTCCTCCCGGTGCTCCAAGTTCGGCGCTTACTCATAGGGGTTTTGATACGGCGCTTCCTCCCGGTGCTCCAAGTTCGGCGCTTACTCAGGGGGGTTTTGATTCGGCGCTTAATCCCGGTGCTCCCAGTTAGGTGCTAATTCATGCAGGCTTGGGTTCGTCACTTCCTCATGGTGCTCCCGGTGCGGCGCATACTCACAGTATTCCCGGTTCGGCGCTTGCTCCCAGGGCTCCTGGTTCGGCGCTTACTCATAGTACTCCCAGTTCAGCGCTTCCTCACGGTGTTCGTGCTGCGGCGCTTACGCATATTGGTCCTGGTTGGCGCTTTCTCATAGCTCACTGGCTTCAAGGTTGACTCATGGGGCGGTTGGTTCGTTGCTTCCTCAGGGTTCAGCGCTCACCTCTCATGTGTCTAGTTCGGCGCTGGGTCCACTCAGTTTAACCTTTGCTGTCAATGGCCGGGACCTTTCGGCTTCATCGTTGCCTCATGGGGGGGTGTCTCAGTTAGCTGGAGGTCCGTCTTCTCTTAGTGAGGTGCCTCGTCATCTCTCGGTGTCTGCTTCTGTTTCGTCGGTTCCTCCTATAACGGGATCGGTGGCCAGACCCATTTTACCGGTATCCGGGTTCAGAAGTTTCGAGTATTCAACCTCTGGACTTTAATGCTATTGTGCTAGCGGTAGCGTCAGCGTTACGACAGCAGGTGCCAGCATCCTCCTCTGCTAATCAGTCATCATGTCCTTCGACTACTCCAGTTCCTCTTTTAGAGGAGGTTCATCGTTCGATGACGCCATGTCCTTCGTCTGATGGTACGGCACTATCCGATGGTAGCGTGGATGCTGTTGACATGCCTCAACTACTTGTCTGGATTGCCGATAGCCTTCGTTTACAGCGTAGTAGCTCATCGGCGGATTTATTATCCAGCTTTGACATGAAGCCAGGTGACTTTGGCTCTATCACGTTCCCTCCTCGACTGTGTATTACTCAATTGGCAGCATCTCTGGATGAGGCTTTTGGTAACCTGAGGAAGGTTAAGGATTGGTTCGCGGCTCCTCGCTTCAATTTAGCATCTGCTCATGTTCATGGTTTCTCTACGCTAATCGTCTCCCCTCTGGTGGATGATGATATTACATTGCTAGGGACAGAAAGCCTACTCGCCGTTCCTGGTTGAGGATCGTGAGCTTTTGCATTTGGATGGTGTCATAAGGAAGACAATGGCTCCACTCAACATGGTGTTGACGACTACCGAAGCGGTGGCTATGTCGGTTGCGCATGCTACGTCCCATCAACAAGCATATATTCGAGCGGCTATGGTCTTATTGCAAGAGCAATTCCAGACCATTCTAGATCAGTTAGCTCACTTCTTTTTGTACATCACAGCTGTGCGTCGCAGGGGGGCTTTGCACTTATCCTTTTGGGAGGATCGGTTCCGTACTGATCTCTTTCGGCAGCCGTGGTCTGGCAGATCACTGTTCAACGGGGCTGTTAGAGATGTCGCCAACAGAGTGGGTCAAGATGCTCATTTACAAGTGTCAGTGGAATTGTTGAAGTTCCAGCGTTTGCAGGTGGAGGAATCGTTGCGCCAGCGACGGCCAGCCCGTTATGTCCCAGTGAATCCGGACCTTCGTGCGGGTCCTGCTGCTTCCTTTCATGGAAAGGGATCCTTCGGCAGAGGACGACTCAACCGTCAATGTCGGGCATCCACTGCTTTACGATCAGCTTCCGCTTCCGACCAGCCCACTTCGCAAAGACCTGACAAACAGTGACTTGAGGACATTAGCAGGCGACCTCCAGTCGTGCCCATTCTGACTTCCCCAGTATGCGGCCGGCTTGGGACTTATGCTCCCAACTGGACCATCTTGGGAGACCCCTTCGTCCCTCCATGTTGTCCACGGGTTTTCAGCTGCCACTCATCGGGGATCCTCCTCTCACTTTGCTTCCGGATCGCAGAACGTATCCCGCTCAACAGACGGCGGTTCGTCGATCCACAATAGACACCTTGCTCAAGAAACTTGCGATCGAATCCCTGGGTCCGGCTCTGACCGCCCCGGGGTTCTATTCTCCCAATCTTTCTGGTCCCCAAGAAGGATTCGGACAAACTGAGGTTAATTTTCAACATGAAGATTTTCAACGAGAGGTTTCTGCAGCCTCCGCCCCATTTTCGCATGGTTTCGGTGGCACTCCTCAAGACCATTATCAAGCCGGGAGACTTCATGGTCAGTTTGGATCTCCAGGATGCGTACTTGCACATCCCAATCTTCCCGGCTCATCGCAAGTCCCTTCGATTTGTCTTCGAGGGCACCCACTATCAGTGGCGTGTCCTCCCGTTTGGAATTTCTTCGGCCCCGTGGCTGTTCACACGGGTAACGAAGCCTATCACCAGCTTCCTTCACCACAAGGGGATAGTGTTCGAAGCTTACATCGACGACTGCATTCAGGCGCAGACCGATCATGCCCTTCTGCTTCATCACATGCACTTTGCGATACAGCTTCTTCGCCAATTAGGCTGGTTAATCAATCTGCAGAAATCGTAACTAGCCCCTACACGCCGTCTCCAATTCATTGGAGCAGTGTTCCACACAGAGGCCAACAAACTCTTTGTCCCGAGGGATCGTTTCTGCAAGATTCAGCGATTGGTTTCTCTGGCACTGGCGCAACCCAGGACGCTTCGTCAGTGGCAGGAGCTCCTGGGCCTCTTTACGTCGGCTCAGGCGTTGACCCTCAGGGGTCAACTACAACTTCGTCCCTTGCAGTTCTTTCTAGCGCCTAACATCAGAGTGGGAGATCCCGTTGCCTTGATCACTCTACCTCTGCAGCTCCATCCCCATCTCCTGTGGTGGATGGAAGAATTGAATGTTTGCGACGGAGTTTGTTTAGGGCCGTTTGTTCTGTCTCACCACCTGTATGTGGACGCGTCTCTACACGGGTGGGGAGCTCATCTTCTCAATCAACAATCAGTCGTCCCTCTCCAACGGAATTCGAAATTACATCCTCAGGTGTTCCAGACCTTTTGCCTTCCCGTTGACGACTCCGACAGTGGATCTCTTCGCCACTCGATTCAACAATCAGCTGCCTCGGTTTGAGTCACCGATTCCGGATCCTCTGGCTTGGGACCTCGATGCTCTAGCCATTCTGTGGGAGAACCTGAAAGCTTATGCGTTTCCACCAGTGGCCCTTCTTCCTGGCGAATTAGTGAAGCTGCGCGCAACTCAGAGGATGACTCTGCTTTTGGTCGCGCCCTATTGGCCGGCCAGAAGCTGGTTCGTAAACCTTCAAGACCTAGCCGAACCACTTCCCGTTTGGCCCGATCTATTGGTACATCTGCACTCCGACAGGCTACATTGGTCCCCGATGACGCTCCATCTGCACATTTGCCGCATCTACATCGGTCGTTAACGGCTAAGAGCTATTCTAAGCATGTGGCTACTGCCATTACTACAGCGCATCGTACTTCTACGAGGTCACTCTACGATGACAAATGGAAGAATTTCGAAGCATATTGCAGGAAGAGGGGCATCTCATGCCCCACTACGGCGTCCCCGCAGATGGTAGCAGAGTACCTTCAGCATCTCCGTACCTCCAGAAACCTCAATGGTTCTACACTATCTACCTATCTGGCGGCACTTAACACGGTTATTGCAGCGGCCTCAGGTGTCAAGGTGTCCACTGTCCCTGAACTCCAGTTTCTCCTCCTGTCTTACAAACTGGCTGACCAATCTCGGAAGTTCCGGCCTCAAGCTTGGGATCTTTCCGTTGTACTTGCTCATCTCACGTCAGCTGATTATGAACCTTTGGAGAAGAAAGATTTCGAACATGTCTCCTTTAAGACCTTCTTTCTATTGGCCTTGGCTACGGCTGCTCGTATTTCTGAGTTGCATTCTCTTGATGTTTCTTGGGTACGGTTTGAAAGGTCTAGACATGCGAAAGTTTTCCTTGGTTTGCGGTTGGATTTTCTCGCCAAGAATCAGTTACCAGGACAGCCAGATCGCACATTCACGATTCCGCCGTTGTCCACTATCTTGGGCCCAGATGACACTGAGGATCTGTCCTTATGCCCGGTGCGTGCATTAAGGATTTACCTAGCTGCCTCACAGGATCGCCGCAGAGTGTGTAAGAGATTGTTCATTCCATTGTCTACTGCCTCCACCTCGGAAGTCTCCCGTACTACCTTGGCGTTTTGGATGCGAACTACGATCCTGCATGCTTATGCCTTTGCTGACCTACCTCCACCGTCGACGGCGAAGCCTCATGAGACTTGAGCTCTTGCCTCCACCATGGCTCTTCACAGAAATTGTTCCCTGCAGTCCATCATGGAGGGCTGTTTTTGGCGATCAGATACGGTGTTTGCCTCACACTACCTGACGGACCTATCGGTTACAGACATGGAAGGTCTACATCAATTCGGCCCCCTGGTCCTGGCGCAGCAATTGTCATCGGCCCGTGTTCGCAGATAAAGCAATCCTTCTTTGGTCGGTTTTGCTCTGTACATAATAAAAGATATCGATGTTATCCATGTCTTGGTATTTTCTTCCATTTGGGCTTAGATTATTCTCACCTATGGGAATAGGGCGTGTCTGCACTGTCATCGGTTATGACTTAATAGACTGTGAGGCAAGTCTTGTGCTACATTGCAGAGATGATTGACACTCCGCTTACTGACCTCTACTCTCTGAGCAATTACGTCAGCGAAGTGTTGATTTCCGATTACTTACATGATTTTCGAACCGTTCTGCTCCTGAGTCCTTTCTCACCTTTGGTGAGTTAGGGAGATTGGTACTGAAACTAGTTGAGCAACCGAACTATTCCCTCTTTCACCGCCTTCCAGCGTGTGTCTGTGGGGGGTAGTTTCGAAGCAGGGACTGGCCAGATTAAGGTCCTCGACTTTAATTCACTGGGCTGACCTGATAAATCGCGGGGCGGCGGGGCCTACTTGCCAAACTGCGTCCTTTTGCTTGTCAAAAGTTGTGGCCGAAAACCACATTAATTCAGGAGCGCCCACTCCCTAGAGTTTTTGTGCTGTGTAAGCCAAGGGGTTACAAGAAACCGATCTCAGGTTGGAGTTTGCATATCGGGAGTTGGTGCTTTCTCCTGGCCTCCTTGGGTTATGCGTTTTTCCTGGTGGTAGTAACGGGGTAATCTGCGACCCCGCCTACCAGCTGTGGGATTATGTATACCGTGAGATAGGATAAGTATATAAATATACAATTTATAATAAAATTTTCAAATTTATAACTCTCATAACATAAAAAAACATGATACAATTGCAAAATGTAAATGATACACCAACATATTTAAACCGATACTTTCAAAACTAAATATCGATACAGTTTTTAATGTATCGATAATTGTATTGTCTTAGAAAAAGTATCGATGCATCAATGTATCGTGGCATCCCTAATAGGAAACATGACATAAGTTTACAATTTGTTATATATTTTTGTGAACTGACAGCCAGCAAGAAGTTGGGGCCGTGTCTGATGATACGTATATGTGTTGCTTCAGAATGAGAGGTCGTACGTGAGCCGACTGTATACCCGCATGCTCCAAGTTCACAACAAGAAACCAGGTGAGCTTCAACCAACGGGAATATGTGAAACCCCAGTAGCTGAGTATTGCCTGAAACGTTTGTAACATTTGTAGATTTCTGAAAACTACAGATTGTTGTGAGTATTCTGGAAAAGTGTAGTACTGATTAATATCAGAAGCTGTGCTTATTGTAATGTTGGATGAAAACAATTATGATTATGGAATTTGTTTTGTTTCACTATTGTATAAAATTGATAAGTATTTGATTTTAAAATATGCAAGGCATATTGTTGTATCTAGTATTGTATCAGTGCTTTATCTTGCATTGTATATTGTGTTGTACACTGGAAGCCCTCTAGACCGGCATTCGTTGGGATCGGCAAAAACCGCCAATATAGGGGGCGTGCCGGTTTAGAGAACTTTTCCTTTTCAACCTGAGAAGATCTTCCGTGTGCCATAAAATACGACTGAACAACGTGTCGATAGTCATCATATTCTTTATTCATCAATAAACATAACATGGGGTAAAGCACGACAAAATCGAACCAGTCCCATCGCAGTTAAAGACATCTTCCCTAGGCGCATATCCATCAATCAAAGTCGGGAGGCGGGACTTCAACTTTTCACTCTGATCTACAATGACACTTTCGCTTCTCAGTTGATGTCGTATTGTGTCTTTCAACGTGCCAGCCAACCATCTGATGCCTTAAACTCGTTGAGATTCAATTCTGAAGCAAACTAAATAGCTTTCTCTTTCAAAATAGGTCCAGAAATGGGCATGTTTTTACTGCAGACACTCAAAAACCAATCATGCGTCAGAGTGTTAACTTTGTCATATATTTGCTGTAATTAAATTATAATACAAGTGACACTTGTCACTCACCAATTTACCTCACCTACTTAGGCCTAATCAACATCACTGAGATTAATACCGATGGCAAGCCATTGTGTTGTTAATACAGGTTCAGCCAATCAGCAGGAGAACCGAGGTACTGGATGCCGGTTTAGAGAGCGTTTATTACTGTACAAACAGTCAATTGGGCGGTCTTTGTTGTGCCGAAATACGGAATAGACTGACGCCGGATTAGAGGGCGTGTAAATGATTATAAATTAACTAGCTTCTGTCAAGACCAAATTCTAGTGCCAATATTGAGAGTGTGCCGGATTGGAGGGCTGCCGGTTTAGGGGGCTTCCACTGCATATTCTAAGATGCTTCGGTTAACGATCAAAGGCGCTGACAGTACTTTATCAGACGATAATGTGCACTATTTGCATTGCGTCACCATGTACAGACACATCAATAGAACAGCGCACCAGTTAGCCCTGTGCGAGGATTCTTAATTTAGGTCACCGACACCGTTGTTTCTTTTCTGCCTTAAATTAATCATAATTATGCTTAGAAAGTATTAAATTTGGCATCTTAAAAAAGAAATACAGTTTGCTCTACCACCATGTACAGTGTAATAAAGCACACTTTCACCCTGAACTATTACAACGTTAAAGCACTCGGACGCAAACGTCCTCATACTTTAACTATAACAGTTCAGGGCGAAAGTGTGCTTTATTACACTATACATGGTGGTAGAGCGAACTGTATTTCTTAATTGTATCTTGTGTTGTATCTGTGTTAGATCTATGGATCATGGCTGCCAAGTGGGAGTTTGAAGCCAACGTCAACCCCGAGAATGCTCGCACTTTGTTGCAGAGAGGTTTGAGGTTCAATGACACCTCCAAGCAGTTGTGGATAGAGGTGAGGCGGGCGGCATTAACCAACAAAATCATAAAACAAAACCAACATTGCCCTTATGTACCTTAAGCTGTTAAGTTAAGCCAATAGAAGTGTTTGCATGTTTTACAACAACTACAGAAGTTTGCTAAACACATGCTGGATGTTATGGAAAGTAATGGTGTTTTCCCCAAAGTTGGTTGGCTTCTTCTTTCTGAGTGAAAATAGGATGTGTTGAAGAGCTGACTGGTGAGCTACTCTGTCCAGCATACCAGCACCATAGCCATGTTGGGGACTGTGTGTTCAGCTCAATCCAAATGAATATAATGTGTAATGGTATCACTAAATCTGTGTTAGGAGTCAAACCCAACTCACTCACTCAGTCCCATGCTGTTTTGTCCCTGTGTTTCAGTACTACAGACTGGAGTTACTATATGCAGAGAAGGTACGTAGCTCAGTAGGCCAAGATGAAACAGGAGAATAAGTGTCTATATCAACTGGACCTTTGTAATCATGGCAACAAGAATCTCTATTACCTGAGACTAGTCGCTATAAGACAAAATATTTTTCGTTTCTTCTATTACACACTGTGTCACATTGTTCACAGTTTTTTATCTACTCTCAGTAAGTGAGGGCCGCGACTGTAAACTGAATCCTGCATGGATTCACTCAGTAGTAGTTTCAGTATCAACCAGAAAACTATGGACATTTATCTTAAACTACATGGAAATGGACTTACATCCTTTGTCTTGGGACTTTGTCTTCATGCCCACTGTGGCGTGCCATGACTGTTAATTTCAGATACTGACAATACACTGTACAATACAGAGAGAACTTAACAGCTTGTTTTTGTTTTAGTTGAGGAAAAGACGAGAACTGCTGGAAGAAGTGAGTTGTTTCGCCTGTGTATATCTGTATATAGTGTTTTATAGTGTATGTTGTGTTATACAGTGTAATAGAGTTTCACTACTGACAACTGTTGCGGTCTATCGATACAGATCATAGACATCAATAATTGTTAAGTAAATATCAATCGATAACTATTAAAGAAGTAAAAAGTCAGAAAGAAATTGGCATATTTCACATCATGGTGACATATTAACGCATGGATTATTAACAGAACAGCATCCTGAATAAACTTTAGAAGCAATCCATGAATAAACTTTGTGTATCATGTGATTGAATTAAAACTCTGTTTCATCACAATAGGTCATGTATCATCATATTGATGACCAAGTTTCATATCAGTTTGTATGTAGTCCTGTAGTCTGCGTTATACAGTCACGTACAGAGGTAGAATATTTACAGTATTAACTGTTCTTGTAGAGTGTTATGTAGTCTTCTACGCTGCTGTATGGTGTTATATTCTTATAGGAGTCGGACAGTGTTGGACAGTGTTGCACAGTGTAATGTAGTGTTATGGACTGTGTCTTGCAGTGTTATCTAGTGTTATACACACCTTGACCTTGTACAATATAGATCCACAGGTGGGATCATCCAGCAGAATACTTTATAGACCACTCTATCAGTGTTGTTGTTGTTGTTGCACAGCTTGCTGATGTGGAGGAGGAGGCAGTGTTGTCGGGGAAGGTGGCTCAGATAGTGTACAGGAAGGCAGTGGAACAATTCCCAGGTCAGTTGAGAATACTTCAGTACAACAGATATATTCTCATTATCGCAGACGTAAAAGTTACCAGACAGATACATTGGGGTTGCTAAATAAATATTGACAGACAGTGCTTCAAAGAAAAATCATTTAATCTTTTCTTGAACACACACACACACACACACACACACACTCGCTCTTTCGCTCTCGCGATCACATCACTCACTCACTCACTCACTCACTCACTCACTCACTCACTCACTCACTCACTCCTCACTCACTTCACTCACTTCACTCACTTCACTCACTTCACTCACTCTCGCTCACTTCACTCACTCACTCACTCACTCACTCACTCACTCACTCACTTCAATCACTGTTGCAGGAGATGTCAACCTGGTTCTGGCTCTGATCGATGTGTGCCAGCAGTTCCCCTTCACAGCCTCTAAGCTCAACACCATGTACAAAGAGTAAGTCACTGTCACAGCCTCTAAGCTCAACACCATGTACAAAGAGTAAGTCACTGTCACAGCCTCTAAGCTCAACACCATGTACAAAGAGTAAGTCACTGTTACAGCCTCTAAGCTCAACACCATGTACAAAGAGTAAGTCACTGTCACTCTAGCCTCTAAGCTCAACACCTCTGCTCAACACCATGTACAAAGAGTAAGTCACTGTCACAGCCTCTAAGCTCAACACCATGTACAAAGAGTAAGTCACTGTCACAGCCACCATGTACAAAGAGTAAGTCTAAGCTCAACACCATGTACAAAGAGTAAGTCACTGTCACAGCCTCTAAGCTCAACACCATGTACAAAGAGTAAGTCACTGTCACAGCCTCTAAGCTCAACACCATGTACAAAGAGTAAGTCACTGTCACAGCCTCTAAGCTCAACACCATGTACAAAGAGTAAGTCACTGTCACAGCCTCTAAGCTCAACACCATGTACAAAGAGTAAGTCACTGTCACAGCCTCTAAGCTCAACACCATGTACAAAGAGTAAGTCACTGTCACAGCCTCTAAGCTCAACACCATGTACAAAGAGTAAGTCACTGTCACAGCCTCTAAGCTCAACACCATGTACAAAGAGTAAGTCACTGTACAGCCTCTAAGCTCAACACCATGTACAAAGAGTAAGTCACTGTCACAGCCTCTAAGCTCAACACCATGTACAAAGAGTAAGTCACTGTCACAGCCTCTAAGCTCAACACCATGTACAAAGAGTAAGTCACTGTCACAGCCTCTAAGCTCAACACCATGTACAAAGAGTAAGTCACTGTCACAGCCTCTAAGCTCAACACCATGTACAAAGAGTAAGTCACTGTCACAGCCTCTAAGCTCAACACCATGTACAAAGAGTAAGTCACTGTCACAGCCTCTCTAAGCTCAACACCATGTACAAAGAGTAAGTCACTGTCACAGCCTCTAAGCTCAACACCATGTACAAAGAGTAAGTCACTGTCACAGCCTCTAAGCTCAACACCATGTACAAAGAGTAAGTCACTGTCACAGCCTCTAAGCTCAACACCATGTACAAAAAGAGTAAGTCACTGTCACAGCCTCTAAGCTCAACACCATGTACAAAGAGTAAGTCACTGTCACAGCCTCTAAGCTCAACACACTGTCAGAGCCTCTAAGCTCAACACCATGTACAAAGAGTAAGTCACTGTCAAAGCTCAACACCATGTACAAAGAGTAAGTCACTGTCACAGCCTCTAAGCTCAACACCATGTACAAAGAGAGGTAACTGTCACATGCTCAACACCATGTAGCCTCAACACCATGTACAAAGAGTAAGTCACTGTCACAGCCTCTAAGCTCAACACCATGTACTAAGTCACTGTCACAGCCTCTAAGCTCAACACCATGTACAAAGAGTAAGTCACTGTCACAGCCTCTAAGCTCAACACCATGTACAAAGAGTAAGTCACTGTCACAGCCTCTAAGCTCAACTCCATGTACAAAGAGTAAGTCACTGTCACAGCCTCTAAGCTCAACACCATGTACAAAGAGTAAGTCACTGTCACAGCCTCTAAGCTCAACACCATGTACAAAGAGTAAGTCACTGTTCGACATCCTCTAAGCTCAACACTTGTTGGTCATGTGGCAAAATGAGTAAGTCACTGTCAGCAGCCTCTAAGCTCTGGACACCATGCTTCACTGCGATGTATCTCAGTGGGCTAGCACTATAAAACCAGCCTCTAAGCTCAACACCATGTAAATGAGCAAAATATTCTCAAGCACGACATAAAACCCAATTCCACCTCACCTCACCTCTAAGCTCAACACCATGTACAAAGAGTAAGTCACTGTCACAGCCTCTAAGCTCAACACCATGTACAAAGAGTAAGTCACTGTCAGAGAGCTGGAATATTGCTGAGAGCAACATTACATAGCAATCCTTAAACTGGGTACAGTTGTGTCCGTCAGACATGTTAGAATTACTTTGTCATGGGTTTGGATGCCAGATTCAGCCTTGCTTTGCCAGCACCATATTTCAGCCCTGCGACCTGGATATATTAGATGCTGTCTCCTCA
Organism: Haliotis rubra; assembly: GCF_003918875.1. NCBI lineage: Eukaryota > Metazoa > Mollusca > Gastropoda > Lepetellida > Haliotidae > Haliotis > Haliotis rubra. The sequence goes on from NW_025767146.1 coordinate 2,327,455, forward strand.
TGTTGCTTGTCCTGTAGTGGAGAGTGGCCAAGTCATACATGTACTTTGAAGGCATTTTTAAGTTGGTCGTAATATCAACCACTGGGTTATCTGCTCCCGACTTTAATACATACAGGCCCCCAAGAATTTTGCTGACCACAGTTACATACTCCATGTTTGACCTCCACTCACCTAGAGTATCTAATGTCTGCCTTCATGATGTTCCAGCCTCAAGGATCTGTACCCGCAGCATGCTGTCACGTGGAACGCCCTTGCTCGGAGACATCTGCAAGCCAAGGACAAGGATGTTGGTAAGATGCTGTGCTCTCACTGTCTACAATGGAACCCCAGTACATGTATCAGTGCATCACTGGCACAGTTGATTCAGGTTTAGGCTACTCAGTTTGTTATTTATTAGTAAGAAATGAAAACAAACCTGTTGATATGAAATATCTCTCAGAATAGTGTATAATGAAAAGAGGATTCATTCCAAAGTATGAATTTCATGGCAAAGTGTGATGTGATGTAGACTGATAAGACTTACCTCCCCCTGATTTGACATAGTTGTCAATTGTCAGGTCATTTATGCATGAAAATTGTGACATTCAGTTTCCTTGTGGGTGCATTGTACTAGTGACATTCAGTTTCTTTGTGGGTGCATTGTACTAGTGACATTCAGTTTCCTTGTGAGTGAGTGAGTTTGGTTTTACGCCGCTTTTAGCCAAAGACCCGGGTTCGATTCCCCACATGGGTACAATGTGTAAAGCCCATTTCTGGTGTCCCCCGCCATGATATTGCTGGAATATTGCTAAAAACGGCGTAAAACCCAACTCACTCACTCACACTCAGAGATGCATGAGAAGGTTATACTGTGATTATCTCTGTACTAAGATGTTGTGGTTTGTGTGCAGGTGAGGAGAAATGTTTCATGACCTTCAACGAGGCCATCAGGGAACTCAACACAAGTAAGTCACATTTGTTTCCTACAGTATATACATACAGAATGTCCCTGTAGTGATTCTGGGGCAGATCCACAGTGCACTGTATATATCATGTACTGTTACATCACAGTCAGCTGGGTTATACACACAGAATGTCCCTGTAGTGATTCTGGGGCAGATCCACAGTTCACTGTATATATCATGTACTGTTACATCACAGTCAGCTGGGTTATACACACAGAATGTCCCTGCAGTGATTCTGGGGCAGATCCACAGTGCACTGTATATATCATGTACTGTTACATCACAGTCAGCTGGGTTACACACACAGAACACACAGAATGTCCCTGCAGTGATTCTGGGGCAGATCCACAGTGCACTGTATATATCATGTACTGTTACATCACAGTCAGCTGGGTTATACACACATCACAGTCATGTCCACAGAATATCCCTGCAGTGATTCTGGGGCAGATCCACAGTGGACTGTATATATCATGTACTGTTACATCACAGTCAGCTTGGTTATACACACAGAATATCCCTGCAGTGATTCTGGGGCAGATCCACAGTGCACTGTATATATGTACATGTCACTGTTACATCACAGTCAGCTGGGTTATACAGTCAGCTGGGTTATACACAGAAATGTCCCTGCAGTGATTCTGGGGCAGATCCACAGTGGACTGTATATATCATGTACTGTTACATCACAGTCAGCTTGGTTATACACACAGAATATCCCTGCAGTGATTCTGATCCACAGCAGATCCACAGTGCACTGTATATATCATGTACTGTTACATCACAGTCAGCTTGGTTATACACACAGAATGTCTCTGTAGTGATTCTGGGGCAGATCCACAGTGCACTGTATATATCATGTACTGTTACATCACAGTCAGCTGGGTTATACACACAGAATATCCCTGCAGTGATTCTGGGGCAGATCCACAGTGCACTGTATATATCATGTACTGTTACATCACAGTCAGCTTGGTTATACACACAGAATGTCCCTGCAGTGATTCTGGGGCAGATCCACAGTGCACTGTATATATCATGTACTGTTACATCACAGTCAGCTGGGTTATACACACAGAATGTCCCTGCAGTGATTCTGGGGCAGATCCACAGTGCACTGTATATATCTCTGTAGTGATTCTGGGGCAGATCCTCAGTGCACTGTATATCATGTACTGTTACATCACAGTCAGCTGGGTTATACACACAGAATGTCCCTGCAGTGATTCTGGGGCAGATCCACAGTGCACTGTATATATCATGTACTGTTACATCACAGTCAGCTGGGTTATACACACAGAATGTCTCTGTAGTGATTCTGGGGCAGATCCTCAGTGCACTGTATATCATGTACTGTTACATCACAGTCAGCTGGGTTATACACACAGAATGTCCCTGCAGTGATTCTGGGGCAGATCCACAGTGGACTGTATATATCATGTACTGTTACATCACAGTCAGCTGGGTTATACACACAGAATGTCCCTGTAGTGATTCTGGGGCAGATCCACAGTTCACTGTCTCATATCATGTACCCTGTAGTGATTCTGTTACATCACAGTCAGCTGGGTTATACACACAGAATATCCCTGTAGTGATTCTGGGGCAGATCCACAGTGGACTGTCTATATCATGTACTGTTACATCACAGTCAGCTGGGTTATACACACAGAATGTCCCTGCAGTGATTCTGGGGCAGATCCACAGTGGACTGTATATATCATGTACTGTTACATCACAGTCAGCTGGGTTGTCTGCTCCCCTACTGATACAGGTACTGCAGTACTTCTGTTACAAATCTTATATGTGTATTGTTGCCAGTGAGAGATCAATGTGATAATCATGGACAACTCACAATGAGGATTTTATGTTACTACCGTATGTTGACCATGGTAAGTGAAGGTGTGCACTGGGTTATCTCCCCTACATTGGTGAGGTCCTGTGATAGGCAGATTGGGCAAGTAGGACTTGTAATAACAGATGTTTGCTGAATGTTTTAGAATGATAATCATTATATCTACACCAACCCATCATTGACTGTATGTAGACGGGTTTATTTTCCACACAAGTGTTCATAGTTAGTGGTTTTTTTGCTTGAATTTTAATTGGTTGCTGTTCTGTCAGATGTACGTGTGTGTGTTACTGCCATGATGATAGTGGTGCTGCCCCCCATCAGTGTTCGTGGTAATAAAAAACTTTGTGTTCCTAAAACGCATAGTCCTTGGAATCTTGCGTGTGCATGAGTGGGGTTCAGGGCAAAGCCTCCAATAAAATTTTGGAATTTGCTTGCATTTCAGAGCATTTTATCATCATTTTCAAGACAAATTAGCTGAGAGAAACATTTTCATCTGGATACCTAGTAGTGCTGTTTGCCATTTGCCATGACATTGTATTCACTTACCTTGTCTATAGTAACACTTTCTGTAGATAAAACAACATTCTTAATTGGTTATATATTAAAACTATTATGGCGGGATCCTATTTGTATGTGTTAAATGATGAAGTGTAACAGATTTCTAGTTGCTTGACTAACTTAAGAAAATTATGCATGTATGGACTCAGACTCCAAAACACTTTTATAGCTTGACATGTCATGTCTTTGTTGCTGGTCATATTAAACATATCTGAATGTTCTCTAAAGTGTACAAGGGGCGGTGGGGTAGCCTAGTGCTTAAAGCGTTCGTTCGTCATGCCGAAAACCCGGGTTTGATTCCCCACATGGGTACAATGTGTGAAGCCCATTTCTGGTGTCCCTAGCCATGATATTGCTGGAATATTGCTAAAAGCGGAGTAAAACCAAACTCACTCACTCACTAAAGTGTACAAGACCGGTCCTCATCAGCCCATGCTTGTTGTTAGACATGCCTAATGGAATCATGTGGGCAGGCATCAAGTCCCATTTGCGGAGACCGATGATCATGATGTCATTCACTGGATTATCTGGTTCAAACTTTAATATTTAGATGTTGCCATCGAAAGACTCATGTTAGTACTGTCAGACAAAATTTATTAGTGCATATATACAATCTATTTAAACATTTAATGTATTTAAAAATTAACCAACATTCATTGTCAGTTGAAGACCGCTGTCAGTATTTGTAACATTACAAGAGGTTGTGGCCTAGATGATGTGGTGTTGACATTGTGTCGGAAGTGGAACCAGCTGAAGGAGAATTTGTACTGATACTGGCCACATGTTCATACACAGATGTACCCAGACCTGCTCAGACAAGAACATGCCACAAGTCTGCAGAAAAAAAAGCCTCACAAAGGAAATTAACACTTCCAAATTCTTGTTCCTATAATGGCTTCACAAAACATACTCAAGAGAAAAAGGCTTTAATGCTCTGCTTGACATTGCATTGACGGTGATGTTCAAAAATCGAAAAAAAAATAATCTTATAAACCTCCCTCTTATCTCTCCATTTATACAGTATGTTGTATCGACTGGCTGTTTGTTTAAACCTATTGAAATGACATTAAAAAGACATATGTAATTAAAATATGTAACAATATTGAGATGATAGTAATGACTCATAATAATTTAGTTAAGGTGATAATGACTGTAACGGGTACAGATAAGTTGTGTATCTGCGTAAAGTACGCAAATATTTATGTGAAAACTCAATTCCTATTAAGTCTTATGCGTACAAGTACGCTTGTATTTTTGTAAATGCTCAATAAATTTAATCTTGCATTTGTACACACAAAAATGTCAAATCTTAGCTTGCGTACTGTAACATTCAGCAAACCTACTAGAATTTGATGTAAGCAGACCCACGTGCTGCAGATGGAGGTTACTGAGGGTAGATAGAATAACTGAGGTATGTTGTGAGGTTCAGCACATGAACTTGGCAACTTGCAGTCTTCCTTATCTTTTCTCATATTACAGATCAAATATATAACCACCAGCTCTTTATTATATTTTCACAATTACTGGAAAATGGCAAAATACCCAATTGAGTTTGAGTGAGGTGGGAACAATTTATTTGGTTACTCAGAGGAAAATTAGGATACCCTATTCAGATGAACACAAGCGAGTACATAACTCAATAACCCAAATGGTTATCTGTAGCTCTGCTGTAATTTGACTTGCTTTATGTACTACAAATATGCCGACCTGTTAAATGTGTATGAAATGCTGTACCCAGATCCAAAAGAAATAAAGTGATAAAAAAAAGTAATTAAGGCACTGGTAAGAGACAGAGTGAGCTGTGTTTATATCATTGTGTATTTTGCAAAAACATGTGACTTAAGTTACTTCTCAGTTACTGAAATAACGTGCCTGGCCCAGATGCAGTGCAGCTTTTTCTCATTGCAATATTTTGTCTCAATTTCATAAGTAAATTACACATATACCACTCAACATATGTAAAGAACACCCATAGTCTATCTAGGACAATTGCCACCTAGGACAATTACCACCCAGGACAATTGCCACCCAAAACAATTGCCACCCTAAACATAAAATTTAATTCAGTTTCTTTACCAACTTTTATTGAGTTTGACATGGTAATTCATAACAAATAACAACATATTCTTCCATATAACCAACTTGATGAATGTTGCACATCAATATAGAATTTTTAAGACCACCAGACACTATTACAATAGAATTGTATAAATAGAGCACTAGCAAATAAATGCCCAATTACATTTTTCATGTACACTTGCAGATAAAGAGGCACCGGTGTTTCGTGGTCTGTATGACAGACTAGGGGAAAATCATCGAAAACATTCATGGCCACTCTGCATTGTCCTCTGCGTCTCAACTCACAGTGATAGCTGACAATTCCGTCCTTTTGTTATAGTATAAAAGATAACATTTACAAGCTTTGCTAGGTTTTTAAAACAGTAAAATCTGAGGTAGTAAACAAAATTCATCAAAGTCAAAATTACTTCAATGTTAAAAGTTGATCAAAGTCAGAATATTAATATACCCCAAAACACTGACTTTTCATCATCTAAAGTTGTGTTCATTGAAACCTGCATTCATTTTCACAAATGGATTTGCATAAAATTCTGGGTGGCAGTTGTGTTCACTATTATAGTAAAGATAACTGGGTGGCAATATTCCTGGGTAGCAATTGTCCTAGGTGGCAGTTGTCCGGGTGGCAATTGTCCTGGGTGGCAATTGTCCTGCTCCTAGCTATCATGGCCATGTCAGATACATCACTGTATATTAGTTTTACAGAATGTTGTACATCTTTACATGTTCATCATTGTCCTCTAGAGCTTGGTGTTGTTTTGCACCCATTGACATCTTTACATAGTACACAATGTACTCCTCCATATGTCATCTATTTGTTTTTCACATTTAAGAAATACACTTCGCTCTACCACCATGTATAGTGTAATAAAACACACTTTTGCCCTGAACTATTATAGTTAAAAGCGAGGGGCGCTTGCGCGTCCGAAAGTGCTTTAACGATAGAATAGTTCAGGGCTTAAAGTGTGTTTTACTACACTCTACATGGTAGTAGGCGAACTTATATTCTTTTCTAAGATGCCAAATTTAATACTTTCTAAAGATAATTACGATTAATTTAAGGCAGAAAACAAACGACGGTGTCGGTGACCTAAATTAAGAATCCTCTCACAGGGCTAACTGGCGGCTGTTCTATTGATGTGTCTGCCCCTACGTTAAGGCGAACGTTACCAGAAAAAACAAATGATAACAGTTTGATGACGGTTTACGCTTCGGATTAAATATCTTCTTTGAATTATTTTAATTACATCTGTCCTTAACGTAAACCATATGGGGCAATATGAGCGTTGCATTTCTACTTACCAGCGTAAGTTTAGATCAGTACATCCAGAGGAAGTTGAGTAGTCAGCGACATTCCACAATTGCATTGTGGGAATGTACACATTACTGAACGTTACCGTGTCGCAGAAAACTTGTGAGTCGAAATGAGACATTTTAACCGTGCGTAAAACATAAGCGTAATGTTCTCCACCAGTGATGTTAGCTTCGTTAAAATCAAAAAAAGCTAGCAAAATGTATTTTTTTTTTCGATTGTTCAAAGAAACTGGATGCAACGGTGTAGTTTACTGTAGGAGGCCGAATTATTATAGAGGGCGATGACAACTGACATGCATCGTGGCGTACATGCCGCTACATTGTGAATAACGTAATGTAAAATGGTTCGATTACGAGGGGCACACTAGAATGGAAAAAACGATAACAGCGATTCGGTTTACGGGATAAATATCATTCAATTGTTACGTCATCAAAAACTATACCTTTATTGTCTAATAATGTTTTGTTTTTTCGATTGTTCTAACCGCAGGGCATCTTAGAATCATAATTTCACATTATCCATTTGGAGACACTTTTGCTTGAAAACTATTTGTTGGATTGTTTTCAGATGTGGGGAAGACTTTTCACATTATCCATTTGTCTAAAACTATTTGGTGGTACAGTGCAATTTTGTATCATATTTTCAAAAATTACAGCAATTTACAAACTGTAGCTTAGAAAAGTTTATTCAACCAATAATTTGAAGCAGCTGCTTTGTCGAATGGAGAGGTGAACTGCAAACTTTGGTTCTGATTTGATAACTTTTGAGTTATGAGTTATGTCAATTTATATATTATGAACTCAGGAAAGATTCCCACTGCAAATTTGTTCAACCAATAAATCTATGATCATTTAATGGATTATTAGATGAGGATAGTGACTTCTTTGTTTATAGGAAAGGTGCAGTACAAAGTTTGATACAATTGTTAATATTTAGACAAGAGTAATCATAATTAATTTAGATTGAACTCTGAAATATTCCCATGGCAAATTTGTTCAGCAAAAGCCATTTAATGGATTGTTTGTGTTTTGTCCGCTGCTTGTAGTCAGTGACTTGTCAAGGAAGAAAATTGTTTATACATTTGTATATCATTTAGCAGGCGGATATTTTCTGTGACCCAATTTTTTTTAGCAATAGTGTCTAAAGTGGTGTCAACATGTGTTTAGTATTGTTGTTCTGCTGAACGTGGGAGTCTTGGTGGGGGTATTAGTGAACCAAACTCACATATTTCAGCTTGTTGAATATTGTCTTGTCCCACTTTGATTGAAATGTAAACTATGGTTATAACGAACACAATGGGACAAGTATTTTTTTGGTGTTAAAACGGAGTTCATTATTTGTATTTCTATTCAATTATTAACCAAGTGACCAGAACAGAAAACAACAGCTTGTTTATCTGTCAGTTTGTTATAAGTGTGTTCATTGTAAACATAGCTTACTCTATTATTTACATCCCAGAGTTATTGTGTGGAACATATAATTATATGTAGCCTAAGGGTATAAACTTGGAGTATTGTTTTCTCAGTCGTTAACACGTTCTGCTACTCTGACGGAGGTAATTAGTGAATCTACAGAGACGCTGCTGCAGTGCAGGCTGAATGTGTGCAATCACAGATGTGTGACTTCTGTCATGTATCCACAACAACAGGTGCTGATTGCAGGTGTAGCATGCTACCACAACAGTCAGGGGCAACGGTGTGTGGGTCATAGCACAACAGTCAGGGGCAGCGGTGTGTGGGTCATAGCACAACAGTCAGGGGCAGCCTTGTGTGGGTCATAGCACAACAGTCAGGGGCAGCGTTGTGTGGGTCATAGCACGACAGTCAGGGGCAACGGTGTGGGGGGTCATAGCAAAACAGTCAGGGGCAGCCTTGTGTGGGTCATAGCACAACAGTCAGGGCGGCGGTTGCGTGGGTCATAGCACAACAATCAGGGGAAGCGTTGTGTGGGTCATAGCACAATAGTCAGGGGCAGCCATGTGTGGGTCATAGCACAACAGTCAGGGGCAGTGGTGTGTGGGTCAAAGCACAACAGTCGGGCTGCAGTGTGTGGGTCATAGCACAACAGTCAGGGGCAGTGGTGTGTGGGTCATAGCACAACAGTCAGGGAAGCGTTGTGTGGGTCATAGCACAACAGTCGGGGGCAGTGGTGTGTGGGTCAGCACAACAGTCAGGGGCAGCAGTGTGTGGGTCATAGCACAACAGTCAGGGCAGCGGTTGCGTGGGTCATAGCACAACAATCAGGGGAAGCGTTGTATGGGTCATAGCACAACAGTCAGGGGCAGCGGTGTGTGAGTCAAAGCACAACAGTCAGGGCAGCGGTTGCGTGGGTCATAGCACAACAATCAGGGGCAGCGTTGTGTGGGTCATAGCACAACAGTCAGGGGCAGCAGTGTATGGGTCATAGCACAACAGTCAGGGGCAGCCTTGTGTGGGTCATAGCACAACAGTCACAGGCAGCATTGCGTGGGTCATAGCACAACAGTCAGGGGCAGCGGTGTGTGGGTCATAGCACAACAGTCAGGGCAGCGTTGTTTGGGTCATAGCACAACAGTCAGGGCAGCGTTGTTTGGGTCATAGCACAACAGTCAGGGCAGCGTTGTTTGGGTCATAGCAAAACAGTCAGGGGCAGCGGTTGCGTGGGTCAAAGCACAACAGTCAGGGCAGCGGTTGCGTGGGTCATAGCACAACAATCAGGGGCAGCGTTGTGAGGGTCATAGCACAACAGTCACAGGCAGCGTTGTTAGGGTCATAGCACAACAGTCAGGGCAGCGTTGTGTGGGTCATAGCACAACAGTCAGGGCAGCCTTGTGTGGGTCATAGCACAACAGTCACAGGCAGCGTTGTTTGGGTCATAGCACAACAGTCAGGGGCAGCGTTGTGAGGGTCATAGCACAACAGTCAGGGCAGCGGTTGCGTGGGTCATAGCACAACAGTCAGGGGCAGCGTTGTGTTGGTCATAGCACAACAGTCACATGCAGCGTTGTTTGGGTCATAGCACAACAGTCAGGGGCAGCCATGTGTGGGTCATAGCACAACAGTCAGGGGCACTGGTGTGTGGGTCATAGCACAACAGTCAGGGGCAGCGTTGCGTGGGCCAAGCAATACAATACAGGTGTCCTAGCATGGATGCTCCAAAAGCATTGATTTGTCTAGTTTTATTGAAGTGTGGTAATTTTACTGTCAAAACACTATCAACAGGGCTGTTCCTAACGCTGCATAAGCAAACACATTTGGTGAATGTGAGTCTAGTCAAAAGTCCCGCTGGACAAAAGCCTCTCAAAAATGACCAAAAGCCCCTCACTTTATCTATTAATGGGAAAAGAAGATTTAAGACAAGAAATAATTAATGACATGAAATTTTTTATTGCTTTATAATATACTGATTCCAAATAATATGGGAGAGCCTGAGTTTGGCTGTGAGAAATGTTTGTTTTGTGAAATACCAATTTCCTTTATAGATTTTGTCCATTTCCTTTACATTGATGCGATAAAATACTTAAAATACTGTATAAAATATATAAGAGCAGTGAGCAATTTTCATTATTCCCCGCCGCGCGTTTAGCTCCGTCCATCCGTCCGTACGAATTGGAATATCTTAAGAACCGTTCACTAGATTCTTTTCATATTTATTACCTAGGTTCATCACTGTATAAGAAAGGTCCAAGTCAGGTTTGGTGACCTTGACCTTTATTTCAAGGTCACAAGGGGACTTTAACATTTTACCTGCATGTTAAGCTATCTCAAGAACCGTTCTCTGGATTTTCTTCATATATGAAAACAAGCTTTATCCAGGGAAGGCGCCAGGCCCAGTCAATTTTGGTGACCTTCATATAACTCTCAAGGTCATGGCGACACTTTGAAGATTTCAGCATGTAAACCTGCATGTTAAGCTATCTCAAGAACCGTTTACTGGAAGTTCTTCATATTTAAAACAAAGCTTTATCTAGGGAAGGCACAGGACCCAGTCAATTTTGGTGACCTTCACTTACTTTTCAAGGTCACAGACACTTTGAAGATTTCAGTATATTAACCTACATGTTATGCTTGTCAGCGAGATGCCTGACGAAACATTCACAGGAGTTTCTTCATAGTTGACACCAAGCTTCATCCAGGGAATGCGCAGGGCCCAGTCAATTTTGGTGACTTGCACCTAATTTTCAAGGTCACAGAGACACTTTGAAGATTTCAGCATGTTAAATTGCATGTTAAGATAGTCAGCAAGATATCGCAAAAAATATTCACTGGATTTTCTTTATATGTGACACCAAGCTTCATCTAGGGAAGGCCCAGGGCCCAGTCAACTTTGGTGACCTTCACTTAATTTTCAGGGTCACGATGACACTTTGAAGATTTCAGCATGTTAACCTGAATTGTCAGCAAGATATTTTAAGAACGGTTTACTGAATTTCTTCATAGACTTTCAAGACTTCTCATGAATGTTTTTCAATAAGCAATTTCTTTGGTACTATTTTTGCATATTTCATACACTATGACATTCATGTCAAGGTCTTGAAAATATGTTCGTGTTTGAACGCCTAAAGAGCAAGTTATCAAGACAGGTTGACTGGTCATGTTTTTGTTGACATTTAACTTAAACTTTCATTACTTTATAAGTTTGATTTGATAATTTGCGGCGGGGGATTATGTCCCCTTAGTGACAATGCTTGTTCTGTAATGAAATACATGAATTGAAGGGCTTCTGACAGGGGGTGCTCACATTAGTGAGGAGCTTTTGACCTGAAGGGCTTTTGGCCGGTACACTCGTAGCATTATCATTAAGGCACCCAAACTCTCAGTGTCACCATATCATGTCAGTTTGATTGTTTGGCTGCGGTCAGTTCCTGATTTGGAAAATAGTGATGGTCAGACACTGGTTTTGAAGAGAAGGGCCTACAGTTTGGCTGAATGTAGAATTATGAATTGTCAGTTTTCTAATTCTGGCAAGAGACAATGTGTTAAAGTGGAAGTGTGACACCAATTGAACAAACTGGTCCTGAGTTCTAAAATTCCCCAGCAGTTTGTCCTGATAATGAATTTGGTGGTCTGGTTGAAAGTATATCATTGTACCAATCACTAGATTGTCTGATCCAGACTCACTAATTACAGGTCACAGTCATATAGGTGAAACTGAGTGTGGCATTAAAAGTAAACATGCAGACAAAAGCGTTCCGAAACACTGAACACATGGCAGTTTATTCTGGTAAAATGACAAGAAAGTAACATTGGTACAAAATGTCAGAAAGGATAATATATTGATCAAGTTCTTCGAATGTTAAAGTTGAAACTGTTTACTCTGTAGTATCAAAGGGCACGTCGCCTTGAATACAGTAAATAACACCAAGCTTCTGCACATGGACAGGACAGACATCTTACATGGTGTCAATAAGATAGTCATGTTACATACAAGAGGCCAAGGTCTTCCCATATATTAGCAATATATGCTGAGAGTTGAATGTTGTGATGGAGGGAGCCTTAGCTCTGGTCATAAATGTTAGGTAAACCATTACTGGCAGGTGCTTGATTGATATGTATCATTAGACTGAAGACTGCTGGACCATGGGGACCGATGTATTTTGGTGATTTTCATCTCATTTGACACCTGCTGATGATGTTGATGAAACACTGCTGTACCTTAAGGTGTTGCCGTCAGTGACATAACGTGATGTAATCTCGGATTTATGCTGAGAATCAATTTCTCATGATCAACATCCCATCATCCATGTGCATTATTTGTGCTCGTTCACACCGTGCAGCGAAAACACGACAGTGAATTACCCAAATCACACCCACTCGGGGCTATTGCTTTCTGTTGTGGCGTTGTGTTTTCCTGGCCATTACTTCAGTTGCATCCCCAATTACCTGTGTTGATTGTGGGGCTTGATGTGCAGCTAATTCCCCGTGTCCCCATCGCACGGAGTATAGATCTGCCTCGCGCTTCGGCAAACACAGGCCCTTTGTTCCTGTAGACGTTAAAACCAGTCAGCTCTGAGTCAATACTGACCGCTGGCCACAGTGAGACCAATGGCAATACTCTGTGGTCATCATGGACAACAGCTTTATAAACAGTTTCACAGAAGCATAATATTGCCTGACTTTCTTAATTCCTATTAACATCAGAAACATTTTTTATACACTTTTTATGTTATGTTTCTAGTTACCATTTTAGTCTATTTCTGCCCTAAGAGACATTTACTAAAAAAAATTATGAAATGTCGTCTAATTAAGTCTATTGGGATTATTGTGGTTGTTTGCAGACGGTGAAATCATAGATCATGTACCTACGACTCATGGAAGCTGTTTGCAGGAGACTCGACCATGCCGTTATGTGATCACACACCAATTAACACCAATTTGCTATGTGTGTTCCTTGCAGGAACAATATTTTTCTGGCACATTACCATTCAGCTTGTGTCGTTTGAATGCCAAAGTGTTCATGCATGGTGAGTGTTTGATAATGCATTGTCCACCCAGTAGGAGACCCAACTGTATTTGTTGTGGCTGATTGACTGCTCTACAGGTGTTCGACACAAACTAACAGGAAGACGCTAAAAAACTATTTTCCATTGATCTGCCTCATTAGCCAGCAACTAAGGCTTTATCATTAGTCAGGTGGTCTTTTGACGTTTCCACTGTGACTGCAACTTGAAGTTCTCCTGTAATTAGTGGCCAGCATCGATTTACAGAATGATGGATGTTCTTTGTGCCAATGGAGCAGAGAGGAGAATCTTAAAACAACTCACTTTGAGGAAATTATATTTCTGGATCTGACATTTTGTTAGCACCTGGAATGAGATTTTTCCTCCATTATGTCACCACACATGTACAGAATGGCAAGTCACTTGGGAGTCTGAAATATATTTTTTTGAAAAGCTATAGCCTTAATTTTTCACACTCAGCGCAAGACTCTGACAGTTTTTATTTTAAGGTAAATGAAAAGAGAAAAGTTTCAGTTTTAAAATGACTATTTGCTTGAAAATATTTTTATGTCAATTATTTGCTTCCTGCCTTAGTGACCGCCTCCGTGGTGTAGTTTTAGAGCATCCACCCGGAGAGCGGAAGGTCGCGGGTTCAATCCCCGACCGCGTCATACCAAAAGGGGGCGGTGGGGTAGCCTAGTGGTTAAAGCGTTGGCTCGTCACGACGAAGACCTGGGTTCGATTCCCCACATGGGCACAATGTGTGAAGCCCATTTCTGGTGTCCCCCACCGTGATATTGCTGGAATATTGCTAAAAGCGGCATAAAACTAAACTCAGTCAGTCAGTCATACCAAAAGACGTTAAAATATGGTACTTGTTGGTCCCTGCCTGGCGCTCGTCATTAATGGGTACGACAAGGACTGGTCGGCTCGGAGTCAGTACAATGTGTCTGAGTGGGGTATTCATGCTTCACTGCGGCATGGTATCTCAGTGGGCTAGCACTATAAAACCAGCTTAAGTCTGGGCTTGTACAAGCAGCCGCACCTTCACATACACACGCATGCACGTCGTCATATGAGCGAAATATTCTCCAGCGTGACATCATTTCACCTCACCTCCTGCCTTAGTAAATTAGTATGAAGTATGAGTGAATGACTCAGGAAATCAACAAATATTATTCACATTACTATCTCATCTACCTTTGCTGAATCCTGGCTGCCGGAACATGGTGGACGGTGGCATTGGGGCTTGTACCCTCACTAACTGATATCCTGCTATGAAACCTTTTGGAAGCAATTAGATATTCAGCATTGTGAGATAGTACCGAACTGTACTTTCTTCTCAAAAGACTGTCTCCACTGGCCTACTTCGTCTCTTCATCAACTGGAGGAAGAATCTTTCAAAGACAGCCCTGACACTTCGGTCAGATCACAATAAGAGACATTTAAGTGACATTTTATCAGTGGATAGTAAGCAGTGGAGACCTTACTCCACCCAATTAGTTCCCCAGGCTCCAACAATTTGGACCAACAAAACCATTTCAGAACACATTTGCGAAGATTTCTGAAGTTTTTCCTGAAGCTTTACAATGAGAGTATGAGATGACGTTTCAGTGTAATGGCTGCCATCGTAATTGGAGTGTGTGAGTTCCATGACATACGCTGTGAGGAGGAAAACTCATGTTGACACTTCACGCCAAAGTTGCTGGTGTTTTGGAACCATGGACAGATTGATCGGCACTCGCTTCATAACCTTTTCCTGTTTGAATGATTCAATTATAGATTATTAACCTGTGAGACACCCAGACTACTGCTTCTAAACTATTGGCCTCTCTATTTCCGATCTGTCCACCATGTTAACTTCTCCTGTCTCTCCGTTTTTGCCAATTTCCTGCATCAGGATTCACTGCATGCCTTCAAATAGCTGATCAGATTGCCTTATATGAGCCGTTGGTTCAATTTGACAAACCTTTTGAGCCCAAATCGCAGGCATTCATCCATAAGATGCAGTACAATCTTGATTTGTCGAATAATTGGATTATTAGCATGTGCTTCCTGTGGAGCTGAGACGCGTCTGCCAGCCATTTAATGCATCCCCTCGTTACTGCGTTGATTGGCAAGCCAGTGTGCATCTACAGGTTGGGTCCGAGTGGCAAGGGAAACCGTCGGCCACCCGGACGTGATGGAAGATTGCTATTATCATTTGCTACTTGTCCAGAACAGTTTGTTTAATGGCTGTATTTCTTGTGTGTGTTCTCCTAATGTGGCAGAGCAATCAATGATACTATCACAAGCTGACATAAAGTGAGCAAGTGTCCATCCGTGATTCACGAGGATGGAATCTGATGGATTGCCGTGTCCAGTCACATGTGATAGTTTAAGGGCTGAAAGTGTTCCATACATATATATGATCATTAGCATAGAAATCATTCTTGTAATGAAAGATGCAATTGCAGTTTTAACTCACCATCAGAAAGAATAAAAACAGTGAGTGGGATAAAATAGACATTTCTGGAATATTTCAAGAGATACTGTTTTGATGTTTGTGTATTTGGTGGAGTTATCATGTCCATTAGGCAGGCCATTCCATGTGGGTATAATAAGACACATTCCACTGCCAGGGGGCCCCAATGGTGGTGTCCCTATGGTGGCATCCCTGATGGTGGTGTCCCTGACGGTGGTGTCCCTAATGGTGGGGTTCCGTGGTGTCCCTGACAGTGATGTCCCTGACGGTGATGTCCCTGACGGTGGGGTCCCTGATGGTGGTGTCCCTGTCGGTGGGGTCCCTGATGGTGGTGTCCTCGATAGTGGTGTCCCTGACGGTGATGTCCCTGACGGTGGGGGCCCTGATGGTGTGGGCCCTGATACCGGGTCTCTGACGATGGGGTCCCTGACGGTGATGTCCCTGACGGTGGGGGCCCTGATGGTGGGGGCCCTGTTGGTGGGGGCCCTGATGGCGGTGTCCCAGTGGATGTACATAGTCAGCTCAGAGCAGGGACCTGGCAGCAGCTAATTCAGCGGAGATCACTTGCAGCCACTTGGCACACTTAACTGTCACCTTATGCAGGCAGCAACAGCAGCCCTTGGTATCAGGAACTATACAGCAGATTCAGATAGGGGATTATATTGAGATGGGTTGAGGGAAACATCAGAGAGGGTTTAGGGGATACAGAGAAGGGTTTATGGGATACAGGAAGGGGTTTATGGGATACAGAGAGGGGTTTATGGGATACAGAGAGGGGTTTATGGGATACAGAGAAGGGTTAATGGGATACAGAGAGAGGTTTATGGGATACAGGGAGGGTTTAGGGGATACAGATGGGTTTAGGGGATACAGAGAGGGGTTTAGGGGATACAGATAGGGGTTTAGGGGATACAGAGAAGGGTTAAGGGGAACAGCAGAGGGGTTTGTAGGATACAGAGGGGTTTAGGTGATACAGAGAGGGGTTAAGGGAATACAGAGAGGGGTTAAGGGAATACAGAGAGGGGTTTAGGGGATCTAGAGAAGGGGTTGAGGGATGTGGAGGTTTGAGAGAGATATAGGGAGAGGGGTGGAGGGGAGGGGATATTTGGGTGCTGTTTGTAACATAGAGAGAGCTTGGGATAGGTAACATACCTATGTTATATTTGAGATTACACTTTGTGTGCTGGTGATTAGGTGCCTGACTCTTTGAATGTGGGTTCGAATCCCATATCAGAATCCACCTAAAAAGTTCTAGCATCTGTACTTTACTGTACTTTCACTTTGTAATATGTATTATATTATCATGTTGATAGAGATTTGGATTTGTGATGCTGTGTATAGGTATGGGAGATATAGGAAGGTTGGGGTGATGAGGCTAGGGATTGGGAGGGAGATATGAAGGGTGTTTGGGGTACACAAACAGGTTGGGGTACAGAAACAGGTTGAGAGGGATACAGAAACAGGTTGGGCAATACTGAAAGGGGTAAAGGGTGTATCATAGAGGTTGAGATAAAAAAAACAAAGAGAGGCTGGACTACATATGGACTGACTGGGAGTGATGGAAGAGCTATGTTGAATAATTTACATTACGATGTCCGACTTTCTCCGGGATGTGCTTATTGTGCCTGTCTTCTCTGTCTGCCCTGACCAGTTCTATCTGCAGGTTCTAATCTGGACTACAAGTGTCGGACCTCGCGCTCTCGGTCAGGGTTTTAATGGAATTATCACCCCAATTTCATCTTGTAATGTACGAGGTACCAGAGCATTTGATCATACAAGTGGCAAATCCTGCCAGTCTGTCTGGCTTCCTGAAGATCCATGTACCAATTAGACATCCAGTGATGAATCTCATCCCCTCTGTCCCCTCCCGGCGCTACTGACACCTCTACCAGACCACGCTTCCACACAGACTATTTCCCTTCTCAAACACCCGGTCCCCCCACTTTAAACTCCCTCCTACCTGACACCATGTCCCCCCACTTCATGCTCCCCCTCCCTAACACCACACTGCCTCTACCTCCCTCCCTAACACCACACTGCTGCTTACCCCCCTCCATAACATCACACTGACCCCTACCCCTTCTTAACACCAAACTGCCTCTGCCTCTTACCCCTTTCCTTACACCATACTGACCCTACCCCTCCCTAACACTACACTGACCCTACCCCCTCCCTAACACTACACTGACCCTACCCTCCCTAACACCATACTGACCCTACCCCCCTCCCCATAACACTACACTGACCCTACCCCTCCCTAACACCATACTGACCCTGCCCCCCCCTCCCTAACACTACACTGACCCTACCCCCTACTTCCCTAACACCATACTGACCTCTACCTCCCTAACACCATACTGACCCTCCCTAACACCATACTGACCCTACCCTCCCTAACACCATGGACCCTACCCTCCCTAACACCATACCCTGACCCTGACCCCCCTCCTAACACCATACTGACCCCTACCCTCCCTCCCTAACACTACATACTGACCCTACCCCTCCCTAACACTACACTGACCCTGCCCCCCCTAACCCTAACACTACACTGACCCTGCCCTCCCTAACACTACACTGACCCTACCCCTCACTACACTCCTAACACCATACTGACCCTGTCCCTCCCTGACCCTCCCTAACACCATACTGACCCTGAACACCTGCCCTCTAACACCATACTGACCCTACCCTCCACCATAACACTCCCCTAACACTACACTGACCTCTACCCTCCCTAACACCATGACCCTACCCCTCCCTAACACTACACTGACCTCTACCCTCTGCCCCTCCCCTAACACTAACACTGACCCTACCCTCCCTAACACTACACTGACCATGCCCCCCCTCCCTAACACCATACTGACCCTACCCCTTCCCTAACACTACAGACCTTCTGGTGTGTAGTGGTTAGAGTCCGCACTGAGAGCAGAAGGTTATGGGTTCGATCCCCAACGCGGCCATACCAAAAAGACGCTTAAAATATGGTACTTGTTGGTCCCTGCCTGGCGGTCGGCATTAATAAGTACAACAAGGACTGGTCAGCTCGGAGTCAGTATAATGTGTCTGATTGGGGTATTCATGCTTCACTGCGGCACGGTATCTCAGTGGGCTAGCACTATAAAACCAGCTTCAGTCTGGGCTAGTACAAGCAGCCGCACATACACATACACACGCATGCATGTCGTCATATGAGCGAAATATTCTCAAGCGCGACGTAAAACCCAATTTCACCTCACCTCACCTAACACTACACTGACCCTACCCCCTCCCTAACACCACACTGACCCTACCCCCTCCCTAACACTACACTGACCCTACCCCCTCCCTAACACTACACTTACCCTACCCCTTCCCTAACACTACACTGACCCTACCTCTTCCCTAAGACCCAGCCCTACACCAAACTAGCCTTTTCCACTTTCTACAAAAAACTTCCTAACCTCTCCCCTGGTCCCCAGCACCACACTACCAGCTCTACCCTCCCCTCACACTGTCCCACCCTAACACCACCCAACCCCTCCCAGAGTCCTCAACACCTCATTGACCCCTTCTGACCCCTCCTAACACCACACTACCAGCTCTACCCTCCCCAACACCAGCCGCCTCTCTCCAACACTAGACAGCTCCTCCTGCTCCCCTCAACACCATGCTTCACTCCTCCCCACACAGCAGCATCCCCTCCCTGACCACCAGGCCATATAGGGCGGGGTCGGTCTGTCAGCACCTCACCTCTCCCTCAGTTCAGGTTTCCCCTGCCCTGACAAGCTCACACCTCACAGGCCAGAGAGCGTGCTGCTACTGGTGGAGCCCCTAATTTGTCAGCTGAGGGTGTTTTCTCATTCCTTCTTCACACTACCGCCAATTACATCCTTTCGAACTCTCAGTAGGTAATTAGTCTGTGATAACAGATTTGGTTGGAGCATGTGGCAAGTCCTGATCACGGTAGATCACGGCTACAACTCAGTCTGTCGTCACAGACTCACATAATAACACAGTGGGGATTGGTACACAACAATGTCGGAGGTGGATGGACTCCACATGTGAAGATGAACAGATAAGTGTATCTGCCAACCCATCTGAAAAAACATTCAAGATCACGCAACTATTGTGTGCCACAGCAGTTAGAGGAACCGAACAAGAGTGACCAGTGGCTTCACACACAGCATGACTCCTGATCTGTATGTGTGGGGAGTGATAGAAAAGCAGATATGTAGAGAGATGGAGCACTGGTGTGTTGTCTGTCTTGATCAAGCTCAGATAGGGTTGTCAGGTAGCCTTGTAGTCGTATCTGTTGCTCATCTTGCT
Organism: Haliotis rubra; assembly: GCF_003918875.1. NCBI lineage: Eukaryota > Metazoa > Mollusca > Gastropoda > Lepetellida > Haliotidae > Haliotis > Haliotis rubra. Next base: position 2,347,396 of record NW_025767146.1, read on the forward strand.
GATCTCACAGATTGGATCCATGTATGGATGGATATACACTACAATCTTCTTGTGGATGATGGATTCTGGTTAGCTGAGTGGTTAAAGTTTTTACTTGTCATGCTGAAAACTTTGGTTTGATTCCGCTCTGAATTAGGCTTTCTTGTTTGTACACTTTCTGTTACTGATCCATGACTACGGGTTGACCAAGTAATTAATGCAGTTGCTTGTCAAAACATGTTCCTGTGTTATATTCTTAGCATCCCCAGATTCTTCAGTGAGAAACACTCTCACTCACTCACTCACACTCTCACTCACTCACACTCTTTCTCACTCACTCACTCACACTTTCTCACTCTCACACTTTCTCACTCACTCAGAAAAAACTTAAGATTGATCACACCCACCCAACCACCCACTCACTCACACTCTTTCTCACTCACTCACTCACTCTTTCTATGCACACAATTTGACCACGCACTCGCATTGATCAGATAAAATATGTTATCATTTCATGTCATTCGGCATTAGAGTTCATAATTTTAAAGACATATTATATCCATAACGGCCTTTACCCTCGAGACCCATATGGCTGCCACGGAGATCATGTTGTCCCATTACAAGTGTTAGACGCTACACTGACTGCACATGTCAGTGGTGACGCTATTGTCCGAGGGGTGACAGGTTCCAGGGGTCGTGGTGTGCATGTGACACAGTGTGGTATAACAGTAGTGGATCAGACTCCAGACAAGCTTGTAATCATCTACGAATATCACCATGGAGGATTATATGATGCAAACATCCATCCCAGCAGTGGAAGGGTCATTACCGGAAGCCCACTCACTCACTCACTCACTCACTCTCACTACTCACTCACTACTCACTCACTCACTCGCTGTCACCCTCACCCACACTTACAATGTTTGTTTGTGATGTAAGTTAGCGAGACAGGACTATATCGTAGCTCCACCTGCTGGTGTGGTGTGGGTTAGAGAGACAGGACTATATCGTAGCTCCACCTGCTGGTGTGGTGTAGGTTAGAGAGACAGGACTATATCGTAGCTCTACCACCTGGTGTGGTGTAGGTTAGAGAGACAGAACTATATCGTAGCTCCACCACCTGGTGTGGTGCAGGTTAGAGACAGGACTATATCGTAGCTCCACCTGCTGGTGTGGTGTAGGTTAGAGAGACAGGACTATATCGTAGCTCCACCACCTGGTGTGGTGTAGGTTAGAGAGACAGAACTATATCGTAGCTCCACCTGCTGGTGTGGTGTAGGTTAGAGAGACAGAACTATATTGTAGCTCCACCACCTGATGTGTAGGTTAGAGACAGGACTATATCTTAGCTCCACCTGCTGGTGTGGTGTAGGTTAGAGACAGAACTATATCCACCTGGATGTGTAGGTAGCTCCACCTGCTGGCTGGTGTGTGTAGGTTAGAGAGACAGAACTATATTGTAGCTCCACCACCTGATGTGTAGGTTAGAGACAGGACTATATCTTAGCTCCACCTGCTGGTGTGGTGTAGGTTAGAGAGACAGAACTATATTGTAGCTCCACCACCTGATGTGTAGGTTAGAGACAGGACTATATCAGAGCTCCACCTGCTGGTGTGGTGTAGGTTAGAGAGACAGGACTATATCAGTAGCTCCACCTGCTGGTGTGGTGTAGGTTAGAGACAGGACTATATCGTGAGCTGCACCACCTGCTGGTGTGGTGTAGGTTAGAGAGACGGAACTATATCAGTATCTAGCTGCACCTGCTGGTGTGTGTAGGTTAGAGAGACAGAACTATATTGAAGCTCCACCACCTGATGTGTAGGTTAGAGACAGGACTATATCGTAGCTCCACCTGCTGGTGTGGTGTAGGTTAGAGAGACAGAACTATATTGTAGCTCCACCACCTGATGTGTAGGTTAGAGACAGGACTATATCGTAGCTCCACCTGTTGGTGTGGTGTAGGTTAGAGAGACAGGACTATATCGTAGCTCCACCTGCTGGTGTGGTGTAGGTTAGAGAGACAGGACTATATCGTAGCTCCACCTGCTGGTGTGGTGTAGGTTAGAGAGACAGGACTATATCGTAGCTCCACCTGCTGGTGTGGTGTAGGTTAGAGAGACAGGACTATATCGTAGCTGCACCACCTGCTGGTGTGGTGTAGGTTAGAGAGACGAACTATATCGTAGCTGCACCTGCTGGTGTGGTGTAGGTTAGAGAGACAGAACTATATTGAAGCTCCACCACCTGATGTGTAGGTTAGAGACAGGACTATATCGTAGCTCCACCTGCTGGTGTGGTGTAGGTTAGAGAGACAGAACTATATTGTAGCTCCACCACCTGATGTGTAGGTTAGAGACAGGACTATATCGTAGCTCCACCTGTTGGTGTGGTGTAGGTTAGAGAGACAGGACTATATCGTAGCTCCACCTGCTGGTGTGGTGTAGGTTAGAGAGACAGGACTATATCGTAGCTCCACCTGCTGGTGTGGTGTAGGTTAAAGAGACGGAACTATATCGTAGCTCCACCTGCTTGTGTGGTGTAGGTTAGAGGGACAGGACTATATCGTAGCTCCACCTGCTGGTGTGGTGTAGGCTAGAGAGACAGGACTATATCGTAGCTCCACCTGCTGGTGTGGTGTAGGTTAGAGAGACAGGACTATATCGTAGCTCCACCTGCTGGTGTGGTGTAGGTTAGAGAGACAGGACTATATCGTAGCTGCACCACCTGCTGGTGTGGTGTAGGTTAGAGAGACGGAACTATATCGTAGCTGCACCTGCTGGTGTGGTGTAGGTTAGAGAGACAGAACTATATTGTAGCTCCACCACCTGATGTGTAGGTTAGAGACAGGACTATATCTTAGCTCCACCTGCTGGTGTGGTGTAGGTTAGAGAGACAGAACTATATTGTAGCTCCACCACCTGATGTGTAGGTTAGAGACAGGACTATATCTTAGCTCCACCTACTGGTGTGGTGTAGGTTAGAGAGACAGAACTATATTGTAGCTCCACCACCTGATGTGTAGGTTAGAGACAGGACTATATCGTAGCTCCACCTGCTGGTGTGGTGTAGGTTAGAGAGACAGAACTATATTGTAGCTCCACCACCTGATGTGTAGGTTAGAGACAGGACTATATCGTAGCTCCACCTGCTGGTGTGGTGTAGGTTAGAGAGACAGGACTATATCGTAGCTCCACCTGCTGGTGTGGTGTAGGTTAGAGAGACAGGACTATATCGTAGCTGCACCACCTGCTGGTGTGGTGTAGGTTAGAGAGACGGAACTATATCGTAGCTGCACCTGCTGGTGTGGTGTAGGTTAGAGAGACAGAACTATATTGAAGCTCCACCACCTGATGTGTAGGTTAGAGACAGGACTATATCGTAGCTCCACCTGCTGGTGTGGTGTAGGTTAGAGAGACAGAACTATATTGTAGCTCCACCACCTGATGTGTAGGTTAGAGACAGGACTATATCGTAGCTCCACCTGTTGGTGTGGTGTAGGTTAGAGAGACAGGACTATATCGTAGCTCCACCTGCTGGTGTGGTGTAGGTTAGAGAGACAGGACTATATCGTAGCTCCTCCTGCTGGTGTGGTGTAGGTTAGAGAGAGAGGACTATATCGTAGCTCCACCTGCTGGTGTGGTGTAGGTTAGAGAGACAGGACTATATCGTAGCTGCACCACCTGCTGGTGTGGTGTAGGTTAGAGAGACGGATCTATATCGTAGCTGCACCTGCTGGTGTGGTGTAGGTTAGAGAGACAGAACTATATTGAAGCTCCACCACCTGATGTGTAGGTTAGAGACAGGACTATATCGTAGCTCCACCTGCTGGTGTGGTGTAGGTTAGAGAGACAGAACTATATTGTAGCTCCACCACCTGATGTGTAGGTTAGAGACAGGACTATATCGTAGCTCCACCTGTTGGTGTGGTGTAGGTTAGAGAGACAGGACTATATCGTAGCTCCACCTGCTGGTGTGGTGTAGGTTAGAGAGACAGGACTATATCGTAGCTCCACCTGCTGGTGTGGTGTAGGTTAGAGAGACGGAACTATATCGTAGCTCCACCTGCTTGTGTGGTGTAGGTTAGAGGGACAGGACTATATCGTAGCTCCACCTGCTGGTGTGGTGTAGGTTAGAGAGACAGGACTATATCGTAGCTCCACCTGCTGGTGTGGTGTAGGTTAGAGAGACAGGACTATATCGTAGCTCCACCTGCTGGTGTGGTGTAGGTTAGAGAGACAGGACTATATCGTAGCTGCACCACCTGCTGGTGTGGTGTAGGTTAGAGAGACGGAACTATATCGTAGCTGCACCTGCTGGTGTGGTGTAGGTTAGAGAGACAGAACTATATCGTAGCTCCACCTGCTGGTGTGGTGTAGGTTAGAGAGACAGGACTATATCGTAGCTCCACCTGCTGGTGTGGTGTAGGTTAGAGAGACAGGACTTTATCGTAGCTCCACCTGCTGGTGTGGTGTAGGTTAGACAGACAGAACTATATTGTAGCTCCACCTGCTGGTGTGGTGTAGGTTAGAGAGACAGGACTATATCGTAGCTCCACCTGCTGGGATGTGGTGTAGGTTAGAGACAGGACTATATCGTAGCTCCACCTGCTGGTGTGGTGTAGGTTAGAGAGACAGGAACTATATCGTAGCTCCACCTGCTGACTTGTGTGGTGTAGGTTAGAGGGACAGGACTATATCGTAGCTCCACCTGCTGGTGTGGTGTAGGTTAGAGATAGGACTATATCGTAGCTCCACCTGCTGGTGTGGTGTAGGTTAGAGAGACAGGACTATATCGTAGCTCCACCTGCTGGTGTGGTGTAGGTTAGAGAGACGGAACTATATCGTAGCTCCACCTGCTTGTGTGGTGTAGGTTAGAGGGACAGGACTATATCGTAGCTCCACCTGCTGGTGTGGTGTAGGTTAGAGAGACAGGACTATATCGTAGCTCCACCTGCTGGTGTGGTGTAGGTTAGAGAGACAGGACTATATCGTAGCTCCACCTGCTGGTGTGGTGTAGGTTAGAGAGACAGAACTATATCGTAGCTCCACCTGCTTGTGTGGTGTAGGTTAGAGGGACAGGACTATATCGTAGCTCCACCTGCTGGTGTGGTGTGGTTAGAGATAGGACTATATCGTAGCTCCACCTGCTGGTGTGGTGTAGGCTAGCGAGACAGGCCTATATCGTAGCTCCACCTGCTGGTGTGGTGTAGGTTAGAGACAGGTGTGGTGTAGGCTAGCGAGACAGGACTATATCTTAGCTCCACCTGCTGGTGTGGTGTAGGTTAGAGAGACAGGACTATATTGTAGCTCCACCTGCTGGTGTGGTGTAGGTTAGAGAGACAGGACTATATTGTAGCTCCACCTGCTGGTGTGGTGTAGGTTAGAGAGACAGAACTATATCGTAGCTCCACCACCTGATGTGTAGGTTAGAGACAGGACTATATTGTAGCTCCACCTGCTTGTGTGGTGTAGGTTAGAGAGACAGGACTATATCGTAGCTCCACCACCTGATGTGTAGGTTAGAGACAGGACTATATTGTAGCTCCACCTGCTTGTGTGGTGTAGGTTAGAGAGACAGGACTATATCGTAGCTCCACCACCTGATGTGTAGGTTAGAGACAGGACTATATCGTAGCTCCACCTGCTGGTGTGGTGTAGGTTAGAGACAGGACTATATTGTAGCTCCACCTGCTGGTGTGGTGTAAGTTAGAGAGACGGGACCTGTCTGGTTGCCCATTGCCTGTAGCATCATCTAATATTCATGTTGCATGGTAAACTGGCACCACGAGATATGAGGGACTTCATCATGTCAGCTCTCATATGCCTCATCAGTGTCTGAAATATTCATGCACCTATCACCACTATCCAAGGCTTCTTTCATGTATTTACCATCTTCATAGGTGCTGATGTACAGTAAAGTTCTTCTTGTAAAAGAAGGTTGGTGACAGAATTCCGGTCTCCCTGGGCAGAAAGTAGTCCAGTGATAGATTGATGGAGGGAGACTGATTGCTGTCACAAATAATCATTCGTTGGCCATCATTCGCTGAATTACATACCATAGTTGAGTTGTGCATTATGTATGCCTGTGACACCCAAGGTTAGGCTGTGATTCATGTGGAAACTATTGTACACGCAGGTTGATTGGCACATGGTAGATAAACCTCGGTAATGTCATACCCAGAATATACAGGAGCTTAATGCTGTACCCAGAATATATTGGACATTAATATGGTACCCAGAATATACAGGTGATTAATGTTGTACCCAGAATATACAGGTGATTAATGCTGTACCCAGAATATATTGGACATTAATATGGTACCCAGAATATACAGGTGATTAATGTTGTACCCAGAATATACAGGTGATTAATGTTGTACCCAGAATATACAGGTGATTAATGCTGTACCCAGAACATATTGGACATTAATATGGTACCCAGAATATACAGGTGATTAATGTTGTACCCAGAATATACAGGTGATTAATGCTGTACCCAGAATATATTGGACATTAATATGGTACCCAGAATATACAGGTGATTAATGTTGTACCCAGAATATACAGGTGATTAATGCTGTACCCAGAATATATTGGACATTAATATGGTACCCAGAATATACAGGTGATTAATGTTGTACCCAGAATATACAGGTGATTAATGCTGTACCCAGAATATATTGGACAGAAGAATATATTGGTACATTACAGGTGATGGTACCCAGAATATACAGGTGATTAAATGTTGTACCCAGAATATACAGGTGATTAATATTGCATTAATATGGTACCAGAATATACAGGTGATTAATGTTGTACCAGGTGATTAATGTTGTACCCAGAATATACAGGTGATTAATGCTGTACCCAGAATATATTGGACATTAATATGGTACCCAGAATATACAGGTGATTAATGTTGTACCCAGAATATACAGGTGATTAATGCTGTACCCAGAATATACAGGTGATTAATGTTGTACCCAGAATATACAGGTGATTAATGTTGTACCCAGAATATACAGGTGATTAATGTTGTACCCAGAATATACAGGTGATTAATGCTGTACCCAGAATTTATTGGACATTAATATGGTACCCAGAATATACAGGTGATTAATGTTGTACCCAAAATATATGGGAGATCAATATTGTATATTGAGCATATTAAATCTGCTACCGGAATATTCAGGAAATAATGTGACATCTGGAATATTCAGAAATCAATGTTGTACCCAAAACGTTTTTATAAATAGCTGGGGCGGTGGGGTAGCCTAATGGTTAAAGCGTTGTCTCGTCACGCCGAAGACCCGGGTTCGAATCCCCACATGGGTACAATGTGTGAAGCCCATTTCTGGTGTTCCCCGCCGTGATGTTGCTGGAATATTGCTAAAAGCGGCGTAAAACCAAACTCAGTCAGTCAGTATAAATAGCTGAAGTGAATGGGTGGCCTGGCTGCTGTAACAGTGTTGCTTTCTTCTGGACCAGTTTAAGTGGGTTCACTCCTCAGTTCACTCAGATATGTTTTAGTTTTATCAGCACCAGCACCACACCCGTGCTCCAAATGGTAGGGGGCGGTTTTGTAGGCCCAGGTTCGATACCCCACATGGGTACAATGTGTGAAGCCCATTTCTGGTGCCCCCTGCCATGATATTGCTGGAATATTGCTAAAAGCAGCATAAAACCACTTTCACTCACTCACTCACGTAAGTGTCTGAAACCTGCTTTACATCAGACATCCATCCAACATCAAGTTTACACACCATGACGAAATTATAAAGTAATTATATTACTTTTTTAAATCAGTATTGAACCCAACTCCCTAAACTCACTCAAAATTAATGTTGTACTTAAAGTGAAAACTATACAGATTCATGTTGTACTTGGAGTATAAGGAATTCAATACTGCACCCGGAACATGCAGCAGTGGATGTTGTGTAGTCCCATGCATGTCCTGCTGGCTTTGATCCCTGTGTGTGGCGAGAATCAGTACTTAGCTCAACACACACCACCCTATGAGGACCACAGTACCGTATGTTGGCAATACCCAGTATTTATAGATAATGTGTTTCCGTAAAATCACAGAGTAAACATGTCACTTGATGACAATTGTCATTCTCCGCAGATCAAAGGTTTGTCAACACGTCTGTTTGACACATGCTTCATGGAGCGAGCAAAGAGCTGTAGGCAGTTCTAACAATTAATCTTCTGATGGACATCAGGAATATGTCAGAAAAAAACATGAACCTAAAAACATAGTAGCTTTTGCCTGTTAATGTTCCTGGCCATGGTAATGGATGTGCTTCTCATTCCAGATTAATTTGTCATTACTTCTGCAATTTGTGGAGGAGTCGTCACTTTTGTTTAATATATTTAGAGAATAGTTAAGTCATGTGATCCGAGGTAATTATTTCAGCAGGAAAGGGTACTTTCATTGGTTGTAATTTGAGTTCAAAGAGAAATCTCTCTCCGTTGGTTGTCATAACAGGTGTGTTTTGTCACAGATAGTATGTGATTATAGGTGGCCCTGTCAGGCCGTCAGCATACACATCGGTGAGCATCAATTATACATGGCTTCTCTTGGGGGATATCAGGTCTTCAAACAAATCATGATTAGGTATGAATTTTTTAGTAGAATTTATTGATAAAGTAATAAAAAAAGTTGATGGAGTTATATAGTTTTGTTAGTTGATGCCTAAGTATGTGAAGCACCTGTATGAGGTTGTGGATGCGGTTTGTTTTGACTTGCTTCACAACAGCCTTGTATGGTTCTGGATATAAATGCTCATTGTTGATGTACAGTTGTCTATGTCGGAGCTGGTCTAGTGGCCATTATTGCTGCAGGGTCTGAAGTATACACTGATGTAGTGGTGCTTTGTTTCCAGGTTTGAACAGATACCATAGTTATCAGGACTAGAAAGCAACACAATGAGACATTGTTTTCATTAAATCAGTTTTCTAGATAAAAGACTTTGTGGTTGAATGAAATGAAATTAAATGTTATTATATTAGAATGGAAATAGTTTTCCAGTATTCATATAGTTTTGCACATATGTCATGCAGTCTGTTTGAAAAGTTATTAATATTAATGTATATTAATAAGTACATTGATGTGAAAGTAATGCATACATGACATTTAATGGAGTGTTGGTTCTGATGTAAGATGGTTCTGACGTGAAAGCAAGGTAATACATGACTTGGTGTGATTCTGTAGTGACTTGATACAGGTGACAATCTGTCAGTTCAGGAATAAAGAACTGTAGGGACTGCCGATTCTGTGTGTTGTAATGTCATGGCTGTTCATCTGAACAACAGCAGCCTCTTGTTGCTAGGCGATGGCTCTGTCTTTGTGAAACCTCCATGGACACCCTGGAGACTCAAAATGGTGTGAGTCAGGTCGGTCCAAGTGATAATAATAATAATAATGTGTCCATTTATATAGCGCCAAACTCCACACTAGGTATGCTCATAGCGCTAACAATCAAGGCAATTATTACCCCGGATAACCCAAGCTGCCTGTTAGGCGCTAGAAGGTTAGAGTCATATGACTTTTTTCCACCGGGTACCCATTTTCCTGCTGGGTGAACAGAGGCAATTTTGAACAAACTCACTTGCCTAAGGTGAGACCACATGTGTCACATGTGCTTCGTTGTGGGGCAGGACTCAAGTCCTAGAAACTCTCAGGAGTCAAGCTGCCAAACACGGTCACCCATCCAAGGACTCTCCGAGCTGGACGCTGCTTAACTTCACCGATTTGTGACCTGAGCTTTCAGCACAGGACCACGCGCCACCACTGTGTATATAAGTATAAGTAGGATGATGATTTTGTTGCGGGATGATGGATGAATGATATTTGAAAATGTTTCTCGTTTGCTGATTTAATGTTCCATGCTGCCACGATGTTGGTTACACACTGCCCACCCTTCAACCTCCTCCAACTAACTCACCCATCTATCAAGCACCTAAAACAGGGTTGCCACAGGTCAGGGAAGAAATTATTTTTTCAAGATCAGGGAAAAGTCAGGGAATTACCAGTCAGTAAAAATTGAAGCTTTGGAAAAACTCAGGAAAAATTGCCTTTGGTCAGGAAAAACTAGTTCTTTTCAGATTTCACAGAGGCAACAATTGTATGATTTTGAGTTCCAGGTCTGTATTAAATGTGTTTTTGTATAGAGATTGGTATTATGAACTTTAATTTACTTGTTTTGGCAGTGTCCATTTATAGACATATTTTGGAATAACTTCCATGGATGGTTGACACAGAAATGTGACCACATATTCAATCACAAGTTCTCTGCTGAACTTTTTAAACTCACAACAGTATTAGTATGAATGTGAAAGTGGATGAGTTTGGTTTTACGCCGCTTTTGGCAATATTCCAGCAACATCACGGCGGGGGACACCAGAAATGGGCTTCACACATTGTACCTATGTGGGGATTCGAACCCGGGTTTTCGGCGTGACGAGCCAACGCTTTAACCATTCGGCTACCCCACCACCCCAGTATGAATGTGAGTGTGAATGAGTTTGTTTTGGTTTTTTTAGAAAATGTCAGAATTTCTACCAGTAAGATTTCATACTGTACAAATGAGAGTCGCCCTTTTCCTGGAGGTGATCCTCAGTCTTGTAACAGGGACTTTCTGACAATAAAAACATTGAAATTTAAAAAAAGAAAAATCAAAACTCTTATGGCAGTGTTTACCAGAGGTAATATTTCTGTGTCATATACTTAGATGTTAGATGGATCTCTGTATTTGTTTGATTACATCTGATTACTTTGTCTTAAGATTTCACTTTGTCTTAAGTAGAATGGGTGGAAAAGTCTGGTGTAGGGGAGGTTGGAGGCCGAAAGTTTATTTGTTTTCTTCTAATTTTGATCAGTGAAAAATCAAATTGGTCAGGGAAATTGAACTTTCGTCATCTGTGGTGGCCCTGTAAAATACAGATCCACCCTTCAAGCTCCTCCTACAAACTCACGCATCTATCAACAGAGGCCCAGATAAGCTGCGTATCCAGGTAAAATACGCATAGAAAATTTCCAAATTACGCATTGAAAAATAATTGTTGCGTACCAATTACGCATTTAAAATGTTGGATACGCAAAAAGTTTAATAATTTTTTTTATAAAAATCGCTTGCGTAATGAAAAAGACATCGATTGCTATCAAGTTGTACTGTTAGTATAGGACAAGTGTTGTACTGTCAGTATAGGATGAGTGATTTTTATGAAATCATTTCCATTATATTTAAGTTGGTTTTGATTAGGTATGACATAAGGCAGAACATACCTGCTTAGTAAACTTACTCAGTCACATAATACTTAGGTGAGTAAAATGACTGAAATACACACATATTTGAAAGCAGTGGGTAACGGAAAATGAAATACCCACTCAACATTCATAATACCCACTCCAAAAAAATACAGTGGGTACAGTACCCACATGAGCTAAATCTTATCTGGAGCTCTGTATCAAGCACCTAAAACACAGATCCACCCTTCAACCTCCTCCTACAAACTCACGCATCTATCAAGCAACTCACATAACCTCTATGCATAGGTCATAAACCCTTTATCACATCTGATTGCAGTTTTCCGTAAAGATGTTTAAATATTGCACATTAACTCAATAGAAGCTGTTTTGAGTCTGCCAGCCATTTGAAAGACGGCTGATAAGAATGTTAGATTGTACAGGTGGAGGATCAAGACGGCCCCTAGAGGGGAATTATAGTGTGTATTGAAGGCGGATCGTACAGCACTTTGTTTCAATACACTCAGCCGTGCATGTGAGCATAACTAAGTAACAAATGTGCTATGTGATGAAATATTTAAATTGTTGATATCTCTCCTTGGTGTTGGCTACACTCCACTGATTCCATCTCAATGGGCGTCAACAGTTGGTGAATCAAATGTTTATTCAGTGTATTGTTGGTGAAAGCTTATACTGTCATTAGAAAAATAACTATGGCACTTCCTTGTAACACCAGGATATACATGTGATGCTTCAGCGAGTTGTTTCGCTTCAGTGAACTGTAGTGATGGAACCAGTTGTGTCCATTTCCATATTGTTGTACAGTTTTTATGTTGTTGTAATACACGACACATATGTAATTATCACTTCATGTAATCGAAGTAAAATTGAGTATGCATTGATGAAGGTTGTCATTAGGTGATTAAAGTCATATTTGTCTTGCCGGCGACTGTGAGCTCGGCCACACCCATCAGTTCACGTAGGGCACTATCGTCAAGAGCTTTGTAGCCAGGTAATGAGTCGAGATCAGTCGAGAGGTAACAATTACTTGTGTACAGCTGATGCACACCAAGAATCTGTAATGGTGGGAAATGATTTAATTAGGGACAACCCGGCTATTGGTGACAAAGGTGTACAGGTAAATGGCAACTACAGGTGTATGTGTGTTGTGAAATAGGTCTATCATACAAACAGATATAGTATGACCAGAAATTATTGAGAATTTTAGGAATATGTTAAATTGGATTTCTAGTATAAACAACCTTGACCAGCTATCAAGTGCTTGGTTTCATTCAAGAGAGACAACTCCGTTAATCCTTTTTTCATTAGTTTGTGAAGAGTTATCCCCCTTTGTTTACTTGCTAGCAGACGACATTTTCAGTGATCCTCAGTATGGATGATTTAGAGAAGAGGAAGTTGATTTTAGAGTCTTATAACAAGGACATCAGATCAGCTAAAGTGATTTCAAGTAGAACAGGCATCCACTGTCCACTGTTTATCGTGTTTTAAGAAATATTGCAAATGGATATGGCATTGAACACCAGGGAGGCGCAGGTAGGCCCAGAAAACTGACTGTCGGTGACAGGAGGCGGCTTGGTATTCTTGTTTCTAAAAACCAACGAAGGAGTTTAGAAAACTTAAGGCGGATATGATTGATAGAGGAACTGTGGCTGTCTGTAAGGAGACAATTAGAACTGAGCTGCATGCAATGGGCTGGCAGAAAAGTCGAGGAATTCCATGAAACTGAACAAAAGGAGCGAAGGTTGAACTGGTGCTTACAGCATAGAAATTTTAACTGGGACAATGTGATTTTCTCAGATGAAAGTTCTGTGTAGCTGTTTCCTAATACACTGAAATTCTGGACCAAACAAACTGAAAAACCTTTGTATCAGCGCCCAAAGTACAGTCCGAAATGTAATGTGTGGGGTGGCATATCTGTGTTAGGGGCAACGCCCCTCTGTGTATTTGATGGGAATATGAACAGTGAGCGGTACACAGATATTCTCGAGGGACATTTACTTCCATCTGCTCACGTGTTCTATGGACATTTTTATATTTTCCAGCAGAACAACGACCCAAAACATTGTTCAAAGCATTCACAGGCCCTGGTTTCGGACCCAAAATATGACATTATTAGATTGGTCAAGCTATAGGCCTGACCTAAATCCAATAGAAAATGTTTGGGGACTTATGAAGGAAAGTGTCAATAAGACAAATCTGACAAATATTGCTGAAATGAAAGAAGAGGTGGTCCGATATTGGGACAGCATGGACCACGACTTTCTAACTTCTTTGATCAGTAGTATGCCCTGCCGCATTGAAGCCTGCATTGCTGCCCATGGTGACTTGACAAAATACTAACTGTTCACCTGTCTTTGAATCTGGAGTTATGTTCTGCTAATATTCACATTTAATATGTGAGTAAATAGTGAAAAAAAAATTAAAAATTACAATCTTTAAATTCTCAATAATTTCTGGTTGTACTGTATGTGTGTGTCTGGATTTGTATGTTTGCATGTGTGTGTGTCTGTATGTGTTTGTATGTTTGCATGTGTGTGTGTCTGTATGTGTTTGTATGTTTGCATGTGTGTGTGTCTGTATGTGTATGTATGTTTGCATGTGTGTGTGTCTGTATGTGTTTGTATGTTTGCATGTGTGTGTGTCTGTATGTGTTTGTATGTTTGCATGTGTGTGTGTCTGTATGTGTTTGTATGTTTGCATGTGTGTGTGTCTGTATGTGTTTGTATGTTTGCATGTGTGTGTGTCTGGATTTGTTTGTATGTTTGCATGTGTGTGTGTCGGTATGTGTTTATATGTTTGCATGTGTGTGTGTCTGTATGTGTTTGTATGTTTGCATGTGTGTGTGTCTGTATGTGTTTGTATGTTTGCATGTGTGTGTGTCTGTATGTGTTTGTATGTTTGCATGTGTGTGTGTCTGGATTTGTTTGTATGTTTTGCATGTGTGTGTGTCTGTATGTGTTTGTATGTTTGCATGTGTGTGTGTGTGTATGTATGTATGTATGTTTGCATGTGTGTGTGTCTGTATGTGTTTGTATGTTTGCATGTGTGTGTGTCTGGATTTGTTTGTATGTTTGCATGTGTGTGTGTCGGTATGTGTTTGTATGTTTGCATGTGTGTGTGTCTGTATGTGTTTGTATGTTTGCATGTGTGTGTGTCTGTATGTGTTTGTATGTTTGCATGTGTGTGTGTCTGTATGTGTTTGTATGTTTGCATGTGTGTGTGTCTGTATGTGTTTGTATGTTTGCAGTGTGTGTGTGTCTGTATGTGTTTGTATGTTTGCATGTGTGTGTGTCTGTATGTGTTTGTATGTTTGCATGTGTGTGTGTCTGTATGTGTTTGTATGTTTGCATGTGTGTGTGTCTGTATGTGTTTGTATGTTTGCATGTGTGTGTGTCTGTATGTGTTTGTATGTTTGCATGTGTGTGTGTCTGTGTGTTAGCATGTGTATGTCTGTATTTATGTTGCATGTGTGTGTTTCATTATTATATGAGGATATGGCCACATATCAAGTTTTTGTAATTCATTTCAGGCTTAGTCATGGATTAAATGGTTTTCTTACTAATATTAGTGGGTGTCTAAATTGCTAGGTTGGATTGTAGAGACACTATTAGATTATGTTTTCGAATTGTGTCTGTACATTATTGTTTAGTGTGTCCATAGTGAATTTACACAAAGATTGTCTGTGGTGTTGTTGGAAGCTGGATGAGAGATGACGCCCGGTCACAATCCCCCAAACTGTGCACTGTGTCTGTTTATTTGTCTCATACAATATCAATGGAAGTGTTATGGTAGTGTGATTATATGTGATGTGTGTCTAGACAGTAGCCATCAAACACACCATCACTTGTACAAGCAACACTGGCCTGTCTATTTAATAGGTGATGTCTTGATTGAACAAGTATTTTCTTTTTCTTTCGCTACCCTGACACACAGCTCTACCACAGACATACAGCTCCACCACCACAGACACACAGCTCCACCACAGACACACAGCTCCACCACAGACACACAGCTCCACCACAGGCACACAGCTCCACCACAGACACACAGCTCCACCACAGGCACACAGCTCCACCACAGACAAACAGCTCCACAACAGACACTCAGCACCACCACAGGTACTCAGCTCCACCACAGACACACAGCTCCACCACAGACACACAGCTCCACCACAGACACACAGCTCCACCACAGGCACACAGCTCTACCACAGACACACAGCTCTGCCACAGACACACAGCTCCACCACAGACACACAGCTCCACCACAGACACACAGCTCCACCACAGACACACAGCTCCATCATAGACACACAGCTCCACCACAGACACACAGCTCCACCACAGACACTCAGCTCCACCACAGACACACAGCTCTACCACAGACACACAGCTCCACCACAGACACTCAGCTCCACCACAGACACACAGCTCCACCACAGACACTCAGCTCCACCACAGACACACAGCTCCACCACAGACACTCAGCTCCACCACAGACACACATCTCCACCACAGACACACATCTCCACCACAGACACACAGCTCCACCACAGACACTCAGCTCCACCGGAGGTACTCACCTCCACCACCACAAACACTCAGCTCCACCACAGACACTCAGCTCCACCGGAGGTACTCACCTCCACCACCACAAACACTCACCTCCACCACAGACACTCATCTCCACCACAGACACACAGCTCCACCACAGACACACAGCTCCACCACAGACACACAGCTCCACCACAGACACACAGCTCCACCGCAGACACACAACTCCACCGCAGACACACAACTCCACCACAGACACTCAGCTCTACCACAGACACACAGCTCTACCACAGACACACAGCTCCACCACAGACACACAGCTCTACCACAGGTACTCAGCTCCACCACAGACACACAGCTCCACCACAGACACACAGCTCCATCATAGACACACAGCTCCACCACAGACACACAGCTCCACCACAGACACTCAGCTCCACCACAGACACACAGCTCCACCACAGACACACAGCACTCACCCACCACACACACAGCTCCACCACAGACACACAGCTCCACCACAGACACACAGCTCCACCACAGACACTCAGCTCTACCACAGACACACAGCTCCACCACAGACACTCAGCTCCACCACAGACACACATCTCCACCACAGACACACATCTCTTCCACAGACACACAGCTCCACCACAGACACTCAGCTCCACCGGAAGTACTCACCTCCACCACCACAAACACTCAGCTCCACCACAGACACTCAGCTCCACCACAGACACACAGCTCCACCACAGACACACAGCTCCACCACAGACACACAGCTCCACCACAGACGCTCAGCACCACAGACACTCAGCTCCACCACAGACGCTCAGCTCTACCACAGACACACAGCTCCACTGGAGGTACTCAGCTCCGCCACAGACACACAGCACCACAGACACTCTGCTCGACCACAGACACTCAGCTCCACCGAGGAGGTACTCACCTCCACCACCACAAACACTCACCTCCACCACAGACACTCATCTCCACCACAGACACAAAGCTCCACCACAGACACACAGCTCTACCACAGACACACAGCTCCACCACAGACACACAGCTCCACCACTGACACTCAGCACCACAGACACTCAGCTCCACCACAGACACACAGCTCCACCGCAGACACACAGCTCCACCACAGACACTCAGCACCACAGACACACAGCTCCACCACAGACACACAGCTCTACCACAGACACACAGCTCTACCACAGACACTCAGCACCACAGACACACAGCTCTACCACAGGCACTCAGCTCCACCACAGACACACAGCTCCACCACAGACACACAGCTCCACCATAGGTACTCAGCTCCACCACAGACACTCAACTCCACCACAGACACTCAACTCCACCAGAGACACACAGCTCCACCACAGACACACAGCTCCACCACAGACACTCAGCTCCACCACAGCTCCACCACAGACACACAGCTCCACCACAGACACACAGCTCCACCACAGACACTCACCTCCACCGGAGGTACTCACCTCTACCACCACAAACACTCAGCTCCACCACAGACACTCAGCTCCACCACAGACACACAGCTCCACCACAGACACACAGCTCCACCACAGACACACAGCTCCACCACAGACACTCAGCTCCACCACAGACACTCAGCTCCACCACAGACACTCAGCTCTACCACAGACACACAGCTCCACTGGAGGTACTCAGCTCCGCCACAGACACACAGCACCACAGACACTCTGCTCGACCACAGACACTCAGCTCCACCGGAGGTACTCACCTCCACCACCACAAACACTCACCTCCACCACAGACACACAGCTCCACCACAGACACACAGCTCCACCACAGACACACAGCTCTACCACAGACACACAGCTCCACCACAGACACACAGCTCCACCACTGACACTCAGCACCACAGACACTCAGCTCCACCACAGACACACAGCTCCACCACAGACACACAGCTCCACCACAGACACACAGCTCCACCACAGACACTCAGCACCACAGACACACAGCTCCACCACAGACACACAGCTCTACCACAGACACTCAGCACCACAGACACACAGCTCTACCACAGGCACTCAGCTCCACCACAGACACTCAGCTCCACCACAGACACACAGCTCCACCATAGGTACTCAGCTCCACCACAGACACTCAACTCCACCACAGACACTCAACTCCACCACAGACACACAGCTCCACCACAGACACACAGCTCCACCACGAACACACAGCTCCACCACAGGTACTCAGCTCCACCACGTGTACTCAGTTCCACCACATGCATCTCATACCCATCCCTACACAGAGGTAGTAATGGGGTAGCCTAGTGGTTTGTGGTTAAAACATTTCCTCATTATGCCATAGCTCCAGGTACGAATCTTCACATGGGTACAATGTGTGAAGCCCTTGTTTGGTGTCTCCATCGTGATATTGCTGGGATATTGCTAAAAGCAGCATAAATCCCAACTCACTCACTCACTCACTCACTCTTCACACAGGTTTCTCATGGCTTGTTTCTATGAGTCTGATAGCTTCCACTGCACTGACAATGTGCTTGATAACTACATCAGTAAGTGTTTAAATCATGTTTTCATGTGTCTATTAGTAAACCCTGATGATGTTTTGTCAGTGCCCAGGGGTAGGCTGAGGGTGGTTGTTTGTGGGAGTCACCTTGTAATGAAGACATCTGTACACCACCCTCACATCAATACCTAAAGTGCTGCCTATAGTCTGCCACCTTTCACAGCCATTACTCCAGCCTATGTAATTATGTGTGTATTGATGTTTAATGCGGTGATTTGTTGAACTGGTCTACTTGTATTTGCCTGTGTGTGGAGAAACTATAGCTAGCACTACAGACCAGAGCCTGTTGAGAATGCCTGTCTTGTGTTTGTTTAATGCAACAATCGTGTCCAGGTCCTTAGAGGCAAGTGGGCCTTGTAGGAGATCAATATTACATCTTATTGTCCAGTCAGGAGAGGACTGACTAGAGGGGGAGGTTTGCCGTGGACCGAGGCATTTCCAAACAAAGTAAACATGCGGAGAAATGTCTTCCAGCTCGAGTCTCCGAAGGAGATACCACACACACATACTCGCCACTAGAGAGGGCAGCCCGGGCACCATCCATCCATTCATCAGGTGATTAAAAGCCCTCTCAGGCAGAAGAAGAGGCATATGCTGTGTAAATAGTTGATTGTGCGATGGTCTGTACCCCAGCTCTTCCCCCTTAAGCATCTATCAGGCGACTTCCCCCTCACAGAAGCATGTTGTCCATCTAGCACCCCTCCAGGCCATGGGTTGTACAAGTGCTGTTGTAGTCCTGGACGCAGTTGACACAGCTCCCTGTTTACTTATAATACTCTTTACTATAACTGTAATTGAAGGAACCGCTTGATGGGTCCTTGACCCCCCTTGTATTGGTGGCTCTGAATGAGACTAGTGTCTTGTGACAGGTGTGGCCGCTGTCTCAAGGTTTCGGTCAACCATTCCTGATTGACCACATTTGGGTTGAGATTCCAGACAGATATTCAATAATGTCTGCTCCATGTATATGGTTGACACTAACAAGCAGGAGTGTAGCCTTGCTATTAATCTTACATTCCTTCAATAGTAAAAATTATTTTATTGGAGTTAAAGGTTATGAAGTCACACCTTATAAACAAATTTGAATTTGTGTTTGACATCAAAGCTGACTTGAATGAATGCTAATGACAGCACATTATCCCAGGTGTCATATGACCAGGTTATTTATGCTAATCTATAATCTATACCCAACAGTTTGATGATTGCAATATCCATACAAGCAGCCTAACGTTATGACTCTACACATTACGAGATTGAACCTGACATCAAGTTCCACCATTGTCAGGGTTCACCATGCCCCACCACGTGGGAATATCAATCTGTATTGACCACACCTGTACAGTAATATCCCCTTTCTTTGATATAGAAGCTTATCATTGCCTGCTATTGTACAGAATGGGCCATATTTCTTAATCAATGAGGATATTTGCCCTGCTTTCTTGTGTGTGTGCTTCAATGGCTGCTTTCATCAGCTGTCAAGCAGCACAACTCCACGCAGGTCAGGCTACCACGCTGTCTTTGTGCTGCACGTGTGTATATTGCTCTCTGCCGTTTCACATCTAATTGATGTGATTAGATGTATTTGGTAGACTGGTGTGCATATTGGAAAATATAACCTTGTATTGAACCCTGTCCAGAATATGATCAAGTTAAAACTGGCTGATGAAAAACTTCAATAACACCATTTGGGCTATATGTCTGTGTCCCTCTACCGATAATTCTTTTGGTGTGTAAACTGATTTTAAATCTTGTTAAAAATTGTGAAATAACCTGACTGATTTAATCCTTATGGTCATGGAGAAACTTGGACAACAACTTATCACATCTCTAATATCAACCTCACTAACAGAATTAACATGCTTAACATTAGCTTTCTGAACTCAGGCAAATTAAATAACCTTGCTTGTGTCTTCTAAAGTTGTCCATATCTTTTCTTATCTGATTTGGACCAAGCACTACCCTGGGTTTCTGGTTTTTGTTTGTAACTGCAGCTCAGAAAGAAAAAATTAATTACAAAAAATAAAATGAAATAAATATTTGGACAACAAAAGATACATTGTTGTTTTTTTATTTCCTTTTTACTGCCTGATGCTATTTAGGAGATAAACATTCTGTGTTGGAAAATCAGAGGTATATAATGAAATTATAATAGCTCTAAATTTTATTTAAAACCGAACATGTAGCATTAGGTTTTAAATTTTTTTTGTAGAGCTATTATAATTTTGTTATATGCGTCTGATTTTCCAACACAGTAAGTTTATCTCCATTCTACCATAAACGCGTTAAGATTTAAAAAAATACATACTGGGTTGGAAAATCGTGTAGCATTAGGTTTTAAATTATTTTTTTTAGAGCTATTATAATTTCGGTATATGCGTCTGATTTTCCAACACAGTACGTTTATCTCCTTTCTACCATAACCGCGTAATTAAGATATAAAAAAAGACGTACTGTGTTGGAAAATCAGATTTATATAACGTGATTATGTACGTGATTATATTATAAGTTTGCTGTTTCCATAAACGCAAATATATATGAGGTCATTTTTTATCAATAAGTCAACCATAGTAACTTCCTAGACTGCTCATTTGATGATTACCATACATAGCTACAATGTGAAATCACTGGCATTAGTGCCGTAATGCAACCTGAGTCCAACCCACCCTGTCGGGAACCATCACGCAGCCAGTAGGCTGAATCATTTTTATATTCAAAAGACACAAGTGCAAAAAAACATTGACTGAAATGTTGCAAGATCACTTACAGTTTATTTGTACCAAAGTAAGATGAAGCTACGCCATGCAGCGTCCCATGTTTCCATACAAAGGGTGTTAACAGGTGTGGTGGCACCTGAAGACGGAGGGGAGGGGAGGAGTTGCAGGTGTTAATTGCTGTCATTGTCTACCTTAACAAGCAGTTGTACAGTGCTTCAGAACATTCATTCAGGTACGCTTCTGTAAATCAGATGCACACTTTAAACTGGACACTTGCATTGAAAGCTGTGAACAAAGAGTTATACAATTTCTTCTGTAACAAGTATCCGAACTTATTGTGTTAGATTTCTTTCTGAAGCCAGTGATCCTTGTTGTTTCATGGTGAATCAGTGGCTCAAATGGACGACCGTATATATTGCTTGTCTTAGTCACATTGAGTAGCTAAGTAAGTCATGTGCACCTGTGAACAGTACTGCTGTAGCATCTGGTCATGCAAGATTATACCATGTATAGACAATATGGTACAGAAGCCCAACCGCTTTGATGTCACTAGATTGTGTGGCCTAATATCAACTATTTTCAGGTCTCTTTTAAATATCTAGAACATTGCTGAGTGCAGCATTTAAATAGCAGGGAAACATTGTGTCACCAGGAAAACATGGGCAAGAGTTGGTACCATCAGCCACTGGTCTGCCTGCCTGCCTGGCTGTGTGTTTCCATGACAACATGTCCAGTTGTTCATACGATCAACCATTGGTCTGCCAGGCTCACTATGTGTGACCATGACTACATGGGTAGGTCTTCATGACATCACATTGGTCTGTGTGGCTCACTATGTGTCACCATGACTACATGGGTAGGTCTTCATGACATCACATTGGTCTGCCAGGCTCACGGTGTGTGTCCATAACTACATGGGTAGGTCTTCATGACATCACATTGGTCTGCCAGGCTCACGGTGTGTGTCCATAACTATATGGGTAGGTCTTCATGACATCACCATTGGTCTGCGTGGCTCACTATGTCTCCATGACTACATGGGTAGGTCTTCATGACATCACATTGGTCTGCCAGGCTCACTATGTGTGACCATGACTACATGGGTAGGTCTTCATGACATCACCATTGGTCTGCCAGGCTCACGGTGTGTGTCCATAACTATATGGGTAGGTCTTCATGACATCACCATTGGTCTGCGTGGCTCACTATGTCTCCATGACTACATGGGTAGGTCTTCATGACATCACATTGGTCTGCCAGGCTCACTATGTGTGACCATGACTACATGGGTAGGTCTTCATGACATCACCATTGGTCTGCGTGGCTCACTATGTGTGACCATGACTACATGGGTAGGTCTTCATGCCATCACATTGGTCTGCCAGGTTCACTATGTGTGACCATGACTACATGGGTAGGTCTTCATGACATCACCATTGGTCTGCCAGGCTCACTATGTGTGACCATGACTACATGGGTAGGTCTTCATGACATCACCATTGGTCTGCGTGGCTCACTATGTCTCCATGACAACATTACCTAGTGCTCATGCCATCAGCCTCTGGGCTGCATGGCCCAGCTCTTATTGGCTGCTGTGATCAATTGCAGGTAGAAACACTTTGAGGCTTAAAACATCCTTCACTCGCTGACTGATTCAGGGCAAAACCTGTGATAAGTTTTAATATTTGACAATGTTGTCCCAGAAGGAACATATACATTCTTTCTGCTGCGTTGTATATATATGTAGATGTGCTCTTCTTCTTCTCACAAATCATGTATATGACTCCAACTATCATATTACCTTGAAATCTGGAGGTAGTTCTGCTTGATTGTCACAAATTAAGAATTCATGGGAGATTTACACAGCTGTGTAAAATGTAGATAAGTCTTATCCTTGGTTCTACCTTGTGGCCTACTCTTGTTACACCTACAGGAAGGGTGAGTGAGTGAGTGGAACATGCACCATGCACAGTATCACCCTTATATCACATTCCATCTGTTCGACTGGAGACACAACCGTTGGACCATATTTAAAAATCATCTCCAGATTAGTTCGGCTATCAATTATTAATTACCTGACAAAGACAGAATCTAAATCAGAACATGGTAAAAATAACTTACCTATGAGGAAAGTTGTAGAATGTATGTCATTATTTTCAATGTTTTTTAGCTTACCTGAACCTTCAATATCATGAATAGTAAGTTCCAGGTATAAACGCAGGCCCTTTATTCAGGTTCTAGGATCAGCATCTGCTGGCTAATCACGGGCCTCCATTATTGTGCCAGGGTCATTATTCAGTTTAGGTTTCATGTAACTTTTGAAATATCTTATTTGCGTGGAGCGGCACCACGTGGCTGGCCATGTCTTATGGGAATGGAGCAATTTGTGGCTCACTTAGTTCTCGCGAGTCTGCTCGACTACACAGTGAGAACTCCACATTTTGATATCTTCTCATTTGCCGTGCAAAAAATTTCTCTGATTGTGGAAAATCCATCCATTTGGACAGGCTGTCTCTAATTTTGGGAAGAGATATTCTGTGACTCACAGCACCTGTTATGCAATGAAAAATGTCTTTGCTGCGTCACTGTTATTCAGCAGCAAGGTGTTGTGCTCAACATGCTAAATGGGAAAAATAGTCTGCAGGAAAGTAGCTGAAAAACAAAGTGAAAACAGTATAATTGGTTAGCTTTCAGTGGTTGAAATATGGCCAGATCTTATCTCATGTTGAAAAACAGTTAACTAATACATCAGGAATAAACGTTGTATTTACCATTTTTATCCATTGGCTTTATCCTGTCACGAAACCTACCCATTATACAGTAAGGGCAAATGGTAGAATTGTTATCGTATTTTGAAAGACTGCCAAATACCTGAATGTGTCCCATTTTCCCTTAATTTCTTTTACTTATTACAGATTATGGTGATTGTTACTGAGTGCAAGTATTTCTTTGTTGAGTTAATCCAATAATTCTATGTGAAGGTGTAGTTTGGGTTGCCACGTGGCCAATGGTTGTACCAGCATTACTCCAGATCTGGCGTGATTCTGCTCCATGGTCAGTAAATAATACATCTCGTTATAATAACAGTGACAGTGCCGATTAGATTGTATCCGGTCTCAATAGACAGAAATAATCTCAGAGATACTATCCATTAATTTCAATAAGCCATGTCATCAATCTCAGGCTACAACTGGACAGTCAATAGTGCTGCCTTCTCCTCAGCCATCGGTTAAACAGCTTTGCGTCCAGTGTGCCTGTGAATGGTCAGTTGTCAATAGACTGGATGTCATATCAATATCATAGTGCATGTAGTTGTCAACTGGGCTGTCATCGGCAACCGAGATGACGGATACCTTGTCACGGATGACTAATGCTTGAGATAATCCGGCGTGAGATCTTGAACTGATCAGACAAGGACCGAGTATATGGTCGGCCGTGCATAGTTCATCAATTTGCTGCTGTTGCTGCTGCTTCACGTGTTGAGCCCGGTCCCGCTTGTCCATGCGGCGTATTGATGGGCAGGACTCACCTGCACTAGGGGAAGGGGGAGGAGACTGAAGAAGACGCCAATTAATTTCTGCTTTACAAATTTCATGTCAATATCCAAAGAGGCAGGAGGTAAAATTACAAGAGCTTGATTTCAGATTGTTTCCTTGCGAAAACACTTGAAATAAATATTCCATCATTTCATACAAAAGATGGTTTTATTCATCATACTTTCTGGCTATTTCTTTCCATTTTGACAGAATTGAGGTTGTCTAAAGCAAGAAAATGGGTTGATCTGGCTGTTGACTGACTGACTGACTGAGTTTAGTTTTACGCCGCTTTTAGCAATATTCCAGCAATATCACGGCGGGGGACACCAGAAATGGGCTTAACACATTGTGCCCATGTGGGGAATCGAACCCGGGTCTTCGGCGTGACGAGCCAACGCCCCCTGGCTGTTGAATGTGGAGTAAAGGTCTGATGGAAGCAGTGAAACAGGGAACTAACAAAAACATTGTGGAAATATGTTTAAATATGATAATACATTTGGGACTACACTCTTTAGGAGAGTAATTTAAAATCTCATTGTTTAAAATGTGATTGATTCAAGTTTACTACCAATCAGAGTGTACATGTAGTTGCAGAAAGTTGTGTTCTGGGAGAGTGTTTTCAGCTGGGAGGGATTATAGGGAAAAAAGTCCTCAGGACAAAAAGTCCTTGGTAAAAAAGTACCGGAAAAAAAGTGCTTTTATTGTGAAAACAGATTAAACTGATGTTGACATCAAGATTATTGTAAAGAAAACATAGAGTGCTTGTGTATAATGACTTTAAAAGACATGGATGAAAATGCTTGAGTTAACCAGGAACAGTGATATTTTAATGATATTTCAAATGATATTTCATCTAATCCATGATTAGCTTGAGTACTTTTTGTCAAATAAAATGTGATGTTAGCTGATTGAATCAAAGAACTCGACAATTATAATGTGATTTTAGCTCGCAAATCAAAGATTGTTTGGAAGTGCAGCCGTAAGTCAAGTATTAACTGCCAGGTCCAAGTTTGGACTAACTTGCAAACTGAAAACCCAGAAGTGACCAAGTCTCATAACCACTCTCCTGATGATGTGGAGGTATCGCTAACCAAACTCTGTGAAAGAACTCTATCAATGAAAAGAAGAGCTGCCCAGACAAAAGACAAAGCAGGTCAAATCTATGGTGTGACCACCAATATTTGACTGAATAAAATTCAGTAATGTCAGCAAATTCTTGCAAATGTATCAGTGCAGATGCAAAGTTTTGTCAGTTTACATTGTTGTATGTCTCCTATAGGAAGGTCAGTTGCAGGTAGCATGCAATCTCTGGTTTTCATTAGCTTCAATGATTCCAACAACCAAACTTTTATTGTACCCCTTAAGACATAAATTATTTAACTCAATTCTCATCTGTATTGGTACAGGGCTCAGTAGTTGGAGCTGAAGTATAAAGCGTCCTCAGCATAACAGGATATAGGGATACACTGTATGTAGCAGGTTGTATTGATACTGTGTCTGTAGCAGGATGCAGTGATATAATGTCTGTAGCAGGATGTAGTGATACACTGTCTGTAGCAGGATGTAGTGATACAATGTCTGTAGCAGGATGTAGTGATGCAATGTCTGTAGCAGGATGTAGTGATACAATGTCTGTAACAGGATATAGTGATACTGTCTGTAGCGGGATGTAGTGATACAATGTCTGTAGCAGGATGTAGTGATACAATGTCTGTAGCAGGATGTAGTGGTACACTGTCTAGCAGGATGTAGTCATACACTGTCTGTAGCAGGATGTAGTGATATAATGTCTGTAGCAGGATGTAGTGATACACTGTCTGTAGCAGGATGTAGTGATACAATGTCTGTAGCAGGATGTAGTCATACAATGTAGCAGGATGTAGTCATACAATGTAGCAGGATATAGTGATACACTGTCTGTAGCAGGATGTAGTGATACACTGTCTGTAGCAGGATGTAGTGATACAATGTCTGTAGCAGGATGTAGTGATGCAATGTCTGTAGCAGGATGTAGTGATACAATGTCTGTAGCAGGATGTAGTGGTACACTGTCTAGCAGGATGTAGTCATACACTGTCTGTAGCAGGATGTAGTGATATAATGTCTGTAGCAGGATGTAGTGATACACTGTCTGTAGCAGGATGTAGTGATACAATGTCTGTAGCAGGATGTAGTCATACAATGTAGCAGGATGTAGTCATACAATGTAGCAGGATATAGTGATACACTGTCTGTAGCAGGATGTAGTGATACACTGTAGCAGGATGTAGTGATACAATGTCTGTAGCAGGATCTAGTCATACAATGTAGCAGGATGTAGTCATACAATGTAGCAGGATATAGTGATACACTGTCTGTAGCAGGATGTAGTGATACAATGTCTGTAGCAGGATGTAGTGATACACTGTCTGTAGCAGGATGTAGTGATACACTGTCTGTAGCAGGATCTAGTCATACAATGTCTGTAGCAGGATGTAGTCATACAATGTAGCAGGATGTAGTCATACAATGTAGCAGGATATAGTGATACACTGTCTGTAGCAGGATGTAGTGATACAATGTCTGTAGCGGGATCTAGTCATACAATGTAGCAGGATATAGTGATACACTGTCTGTAGCAGGATGTAGTGATACAATGTCTGTAGCAGGATGTAGTGATACACTGTCTGTAGCAGGATGTAGTGATACACTGTCTGTAGCAGGATCTTGTCATACAATGTAGCAGTAGCAGGATGTAGTCATACAATGTAGCAGGATGTAGTCATACAATGTAGCAGGATATAGTGATACACTGTCTGTAGCAGGATGTAGTGATACACTGTCTGTAGCAGGATGTAGTGATACACTGTCTGTAGCGGGATCTAGTCATACAATGTAGAAGGATGTAGTCATACAATGTAGCAGGATGTAGTCATACAATGTAGCAGGATATAGTGATACACTGTCTGTAGCAGGATGTAGTGATACACTGTAGCAGGATGTAGTCATACAATGTAGCAGGATGTAGTCATACAATGTAGCAGGATATAGTGATACACTGTCTGTAGCAGGATGTAGTGATACACTGTCTGTAGCGGGATCTAGTCATACAATGAAGCAGGATGTAGTCATACAATGTAGCAGGATGTAGTCATACAATGTCTGTTGCAGGATGTAGTCATACAATGTAGCAGGATGTAGTGATACAATGTCTGTAGCAGGATGTCATACAATGTAGCAGGATGTAGTGATACAATGTCTAGCAGGATGTAGTGATACAATGTCTGTAGTATGATGTAGTGATACAATGTCTGTAGCAGGATGTAGTGATACAATGTCTGTAGGAGGATGTAGTGATACAGTGTAGCAGGATGTAGTGATACAGTGTCTGTAGCAGGATGTAGTGATACACTGTCTGTAGCAGGATGTAGTGATACAATGTCTGTAGCAGGATCTAGTCATACAATGTAGCAGGATGTAGTCATACAATGTAGCAGGATATAGTGATACACTGTCTGTAGCAGGATGTAGTGATACACTGTCTGTAGCAGGATGTAGTGATACACTGTCTGTAGCAGGATGTAGTCATACAATGTCTGTAGCAGGATGTAGTCATACAATGTAGCAGGATGTAGTCATACAATGTAGCAGGATATAGTGATACACTGTCTGTAGCAGGATGTAGTGATACACTGTCTGTAGCAGGATGTAGTGATACACTGTCTGTAGCAGGATCTAGTCATACAATGTAGCAGGATGTAGTCATACAATGTAGCAGGATGTAGTGATACAATGTCTGTAGCAGGATGTAGTCATACACTGTCTGTAGCAGGATGTAGTGATACAATGTCTGTAGCAGGATGTAGTGATACACTGTCTGTAGCAGGATGTAGTGATACACTGTCTGTAGCAGGATCTAGTCATACAATGTAGCAGGATGTAGTCATACAATGTAGCAGGATATAGTGATACACTGTCTGTAGCAGGATGTAGTGATACACTGTCTGTAGCAGGATGTAGTGATACAATGTCTGTAGCAGGATGTAGTCATACAATGTAGCAGGATGTAGTGATACACTGTCTGTAGCAGGATGTAGTGATACAATGTCTGTAGCAGGATGTAGTCATACAATGTAGCAGGATGTAGTCATACAATGTAGCAGGATATAGTGATACACTGTCTGTAGCAGGATGTAGTGATACACTGTAGCAGGATGTAGTGATACACTGTAGCGGGATCTAGTCATACAATGTAGCAGGATGTAGTGATACAATGTCTAGCAGGATGTAGTGATACAGTGTCTGTAGCAAGATATAGTGATACAATGTCTGTAGTATGATGTAGTGATACAATGTCTGTAGCAGGATGTAGTGATACAATGTCTGTAGCAGGATGTAGTGATACAATGTCTGTAGCAGGATGTAGTGATACAGTGTAGCAGGATGTAGTGATACGGTGTCTGTAGCAGGATGTAGTGATACAGCATCTATAGCAGGATGTAGTGATACAGCGTCTGTAGCAGGTTGTAGTGATACAGTGTCTGTAGCAGGATGTAGTGATACAGTGTCTGTAGCAGGATGCATTTAAAAAGGGACATATGAGCCTGTATTTTATGCTTGTATTTCTGATAAAAAATATTATGATTAAAAATATCCTGACATTTTCAAACACACAAAGGAGAGGACAAGCGAAAATTAATTTGTCAGTTTCCTGGAAAACAGAATTACATTAATGAATAGGAATGTCCTTCATATCAGAAACCTCTTTAATTCTTTCAGTTTGTGCTCACTGTTTTCAGTTGTCATGTTGCCAATCTCATACATTTAATGAAGTGTCAGTGATATCTTTATAGAAATAGGCAATGTTAAGTTACAAACTATTAAAGTGAATTGAAATAAAACAACTTCACAACAAAAAGTTCACAGCTACCAGTCCCGACCTTGCCTTGTATAGTGTAAGTGAAAGATGTCCACGTGTTCAACACAAGTCTGTAGCTTGGACATGAACATGTTTCTATGTATTCTTGTCACACCTAGGAGAACAATGTTAGCACTTAATTTACAGCAAACAGAACTCATATGTTTCTTACAAGTTACAGGCCATAAGTTGTTTAATCTTTGATGTTGGAATCAAATGATCTACAATAAAAACAATTATGTTTATCACTGAAGTCTCTAAACAAAGCAAGCAAGAAAAACACTTGATATATCTGCCCGAGGTTGTGTTTGTACATAATGTATCTTATTGTTTCTTTGATGAGAAGGAGGGCATGTTTGTGCCTCCATTCATCATGTGTATACTGGTAGACTTTTGATGTCTTTGTGGTTGTCGTTGTCTTCAGTTGGGACACAGACAGCGAGCGTGTGATGTTGTTTGAAGTCGTCTCCATGGTATTAATGTGATCGTGTTGGTTTAGCTGATCCAATCACTCAGATCTGATCACAACCAAACTCGGTAACTCACTCAGAAGGAATTAGGTGTTATCAACGACCAGAAGTATCCCATGCCCTTCTCCCCCTGTTCTTCCGGCAAGCCTTTGTCTCAGACTTTGTCAGCCAGGCAGGCAAAACATTCATCATTTCTTTTCTCTACTTGTTATAAGTCGTGTTAATGGCCAACAGGAGTCAAGGGGATTAGCAGGGGCTATATTGTTGTCTCGACTTATGTTTCGTGTTTTGTCAAGCATTTTGTCACCTGTGTAATTCTAGCTGAGTCAGCGTTCATGTGAAACAATACACAGGTAATCCAGTGGTTGAAACACCTGACTTACTACAAAGGGCAACATAAACACTGCTCTCGTCGGTAATTGTATCGTTAGCACAGGTGCACAAGGTGACAGGTATTGTTTTCACCAGAACACACTCAATACTTATTGTTCATACTAATTAGCACAATAGCTCGAAAATTATATTGCATATATAATTGTCAGGTGATTGTATTTGTTAAACCCTTTATTTTCGATGTCCTATTGGTTTGATGCGAATTGTTTTTTAAAATGTCACTCACGAGTGAAGAGGCAAGGAAATAGAATGGGTCAATAAACATTCCAAGTTTCGACTTTTTAAAGCTGATCCAGATTGATATGTTTCTGATAAAAAACACCCATATTCCTTATCTTTAATTGCTTTATTAATTATTTATTAAAGTTTTATTTTTGTTGTGCCACAAAACACTCATATGGTGCTTATAATTGTTATTTTTATCTTTACAAGTATTTGCATAAGCTATATTTGTGTAAGGAGAACACCACCCAGTATAGATGCCGAAGTTCATGCTGAACATTTGATGTTATATGACAGGTGCAGAAGGGTAAACAGCCTCGTATTAGTTGCCATGGTAACATGCATAACTTTCCCCTCGGGTGGGAAACAACGGGTGTGGCGTTCGGTACTGACATGCAATTAATCAACAGTTAGCGCTATGTTCAGGTTGCTAGATTTTCAGGTAGTTTGTAAGTGAAACTGTGAAGTGTTCCAAACATAGATTAGTTATTTGTTAACGTCTCGGAATTTCAAGTAAAATACAGAAAGGTGTTCCAGATGTAAACTCTAGACTGGGGAATGTGTAACCAGGGGTGACATCTGGTTGTACCTTTCGTGTCTGAATCAGATTACTGAAAATCTCATAGAAATGGGTTTTATTCAACTGAATATTTATCTTCAAATTATTGTTAATTTGTGACACAGCTGTAGAGTAGAAAATATAAAAGTATTTGAAAATAGATATTTAAATAATATCTGAGATTACAAACAATAGATTTAGTCTTTATATTGCAAATACTGCTATTATTGCATGTGTTGAGAAGCAATTAGTCTATCTTAAAACATCATGTATTTCCATATTACCTGTGTGAAATTATACCAAATGTTACTATGGGTTTATGAATATTCATATAAGATCCCTTGACAGTTCCCGTATTTTATGGATTTTCTGATGGCTGCTGCAAAGTTAGGTCCGGCCTAGCAAACTGTTAATGTACCCTGGGCTGACTGCCCGTGTCAATATTATGACAGAAGCATGTCATCCTGTATTAATGCATCTACTGTACTGTAGAGAGCTGGCTGCGTGTCAAACATACAGGAAGTTGGGCTTGTGAATGAATTATAATTGTCCAAACTTCTGTCGCTGTCATTGTTCTTACCTTATATTTATTTCTAGACTTTCTGCCTTTACAAAGATTTCTATGCAATACCTGTTTTTTATAAACTACAAAATTGCTTAATGAAAGGTTACCAAAGTTTGGGAAATAATGTCCAGGTGTTATAACTGTATTTGTATCAATATTCTCCGTTGGATTATCAATAGAGCACTGGACGACACTGAATCAATAAATTGATATTTTAGTTTCACTGCACGTCCGACCTTGGATCAAGACAACGTGTGATCAGGTCTAATAATGCTGGTTCACTTGTAGTGGGTCGCATTCCAGATTAAAGTCCAAAGGTTATGAACATTTATTGTAAAAAAATCAAGATTAAAGGTAATGTGTTGAACATGAAATACCTGTGTCTCCAGGTTATCATGAAGTAGGAATGTGGTTGTGTATCAATACGTCGAGCACAGTGACTAATACATCGACTGCGTCATACAACAGCCTCTACAGACACACAGGTTCCCCTTTCTGCACAACATAACAATGTCACATTCACATGTCACGGGTCACATATTATGTGCAATTATGTTTTGAGTGGATACAACATTTATTTATATGGTGTAAAAGGAATTCTACCAGAAGTTTTGAAAATCGAATATGACAATGTTTTTGAAGTTAAAAATGTTTTTTCAAATGTTTTTAAAGTTAAATGTAAATGTTTATTCATGAGGCACTTCAATGAAAGTATTATGTATGCATACTGTGGGTCTGATTTTATTACTAGTGGCAGCTGTTTGAGTTTGTAGTAACAGGTACACAAAAACTACTTTTGTAAAAATAGTGTATCAAAACACAATGTGGATGTTGATACAACCCGTCCGTCCACCTGACATACTTCTCTGTGGTGTCTCCTTGGTGAATGGTTATTCTGGGCAGTGATTGTCTGGTCAGTGTGTTCAGGTTGTTGGGAGCAGCCATTGTTCCTGCTTCTGTGTTCTCTGATCGCTGACAGTTTGGAGCACAAAGCTAGCTGGGAATTAATTTTGACAGATAGAAATAGACAATTAAGAAGTATGAAATCTCCATTAGATCAGTGTGACTATTTGCTCTTGTTTAATGCCGGTTGCTGATCTGTGTTGGAGAGTGTTGGTGCTTGTTGCCTTTCATTATTTTCTCATTCACTCTCATCATCAGTGATGATGTATCATCACTCATATGTTCATTTGTCAACAAATCGATCTGGTCACTCACATGCTCATACATCAGGAGAATGATATAGTCTCACACTCACACATCAGGAGAATGATATAGTCTCACACTCACACATCAGGAGAATGATATAGTCTCACACTCACACATCAGGAGAATGATATAGTCTCACACTCACACATCAGGAGAATGATGTAGTCTCACACTCACACATCAGGAGAATTATGTAGTCTCACACTCACACATCAGGAGAATGATGTAGTCTCACACTCACACATCAGGAGAATGATGTAGTCTCACACTCACACATCAGGAGAATGATATAGTCTCACACTCACACATCAGGAGAATGATATAGTCTCACACTCACACATCAGGAGAATGATATAGTCTCACACTCACACATCAGGAGAATGATATAGTCTCACACTCACACATCAGGAGAATGATATAGTCTCACACTCACACATCAGGAGAATGATATAGTCTCACACTCACACATTAGGAGAATGATGCAGTCACACACTCACACATCAGGAGAATGTAGTAGTCTCACACTCACACATCAGGAGAATGATATAGTCTCACACTCACACATCAGGAGAATGATATAGTCTCACACTCACACATCAGGAGAATGATGTAGTCTCACACTCACACATCAGGAGAAAGATGCAGTCTCACACTCACACATGAGGAGAATGTAGTAGTCTCACACTCACACATCAGGAGAATGATATAGTCTCACACTCACACATCAGGAGAATGATATAGTCTCACACTCACACATCAGGAGAATGTAGTAGTCTCACACTCACACATCAGGAGAATGATATAGTCTCACACTCACACATCAGGAGAATGATGTAGTCTCACACTCACACATCAGGAGAATGATGTAGTCTCACACTCACACATCAGGAGAATGATGTAATCTCACACTCACACATCAGGAGAATGATATAGTCTCACACTCACACATCAGGAGAATGATATAGTCTCACACTCACACATCAGGAGAATGATATAGTCTAACACTCACACATCAGGAGAATGATGTAGTCTCACACTCACACATCAGGAGAATGATGTAGTCTCACACTCACACATCAGGAGAATGATATAGTCTCACACTCACACATCAGGAGAATGATATAGTCTCACACTCACACATCAGGAGAATGATATAGTCTCACACTGCACACACAGGAGAATGATGTAGTCTCATCAGGAGAATGATGTAGTCTCACACTCACACATCAGGAGAATGATGTAGTCTCACACTCACACATCAGGAGAATGATATAGTCTCACACTCACACATCAGGAGAATGATATAGTCTCACACTCACACATCAGGAGAATGATATAGTCTCACACTCACACATCAGGAGAATGATGTAGTCTCACACTCACACATCAGGAGAATGATGTAGTCTCAGGAGAATGATGTAGTCTCACACTCACAGTTCAGGAGAATGATGTAGTCTCACACTCACACATCAGGAGAATGATGTAGTCTCACACTCACACATCAGGAGAATGATGTAGTCTCACACTCACACATCAGGAGAATGATCTAGTCTCACAGTCACACATCAGGAGAAAGATGTAGTCTCACAGTCACACATCAGGAGAAAGATGCAGTCTCACACTAACACATCAGGAGAATGATGCAGTCACACACTCACACATCAGGGGAGGATGTAGTCTCACACTCACACATCCACAGAGAGATGCAGTTTCACACTCACACATCCACAGAGAGATGCAGTCTCACACTCACACATCCACAGAGAGATGCAGTCTCACACTCACACATCCACAGAGAGATGCAGTCTCACACTCACACATCAGGGGAGGATGTAGTCTCACACTAACACATCAGGAGAATGATGCAGTCTCACACTCACACATCCACAGAGAGATGCAGTCTCACACTCACACATCCACAGATGCAGTCACACACACCCTTAACTGACATTACTGTTATTAGGAAATACACACAAAAAACATAGTGTTTGTCTTCTCTTCAAAATGAAAATACACAATGCCATTTTAGAAAGTGGTCAAATGTAACACATATTATATTTGGGATTATACTTTCTCTTCAAAATGTAATTGAAATTTCCACCTATTGTAAGCACTGATGAGTAATATACATGGGATTAGGTTACTAAGAGACCCCTGATACTGCTGTATTATATACGACTGTGTAAATCAAGGTGACTGGACTGATCACTAACAAGTGTGAGAAGCTTCACACAGGACTGTGTTGACCGGGACACACAGGTTCTAGTGTGGCATGTCATATTGCCATCATTATATGGTGATGTCCAGGGAGTTGTGGCACACTGACGATGTAGTTGCGAACCGACGATGGAGTGCACACTAAGGATCTCCCTCCTCATTATTTCCTCCTCCATCTAAGTTGCTGGTAATGATACCCCTCCCCCAGCCTTCTGTCCACAGCCTACCACCCATCATGATCCCCCTTTGCACCTCCTCCCCTCCCTCCTCACCTCATTTGTCCCCCCTTCTCCTTCACCAAATCCTCTTCTTCACCTGTTCCCTAAGGCAAGACTAAGACGGAAATGTTAGATTAAAGAGGCCTCTGCTTCTCTTGATCGACCGCTCCTTTTATTCTCAATAAAAACAAGATTACATTATGACAGACATCGAGCGCAAAGTGGCCGTTAACTGCACGATAGTATGTGACTCAATAATGAATCTGAAACTGATCTTCCCATCTTTTGATGAAGGCAAAAGCAACATACGTTCTTCCATATCAATGAGGGATTTGCCGACCTCTGATGGTCAGTTAATACCAGGTAATGAGTGTGCGAGCATGTCCCGCAACGCAAGCTGCCACATGGCACCATGCGCTATCATTTCCCACTTGTTGGTGTCACTTCCCCGTTAGGTTAAACCTGGAGACTCTAGCATGCCTAGAGAAAGATTTAGCACTCATTATTGAAGATTACATGCTTAAAAAAAGTTCTTCCAATTCTGTAAGACTGGGGTTCCGTGTGGAATTAGGCGGTATTTACATCTGTAATCTGTAGCTGCTGTAGGGGCATCTGCCCAAATCAGCCCCATGTTGTATCGGCCATGAGTATATGAAAAATGGCCCTACCCGTGGGAAAGGTGTTTTGGTGGTGTCAGTATTTTGTGTGAATATGTACGAGAGAACTTGCTCATTCCAACTTTACACAACACGTGGCGAGGCCGAAGTGGGGCCAAGATACTCTCAGTTCAAGGCTTTATCGAGACCCCAAGTCATGTGACTTGAATATGGAACAAGGGCATAGCATGAAAAACAAGGATTTGAAAAGTACATAAATTATTTTATTTTGTCAGGTTTAGTCAACAAGCAATTGACGTTGTTGAGAACTATGTTTTCACAGTTTACAAATCGCTGTCCAAATCACACCCACCATACGCACCCTGTCACGCCTCAACTTTCACACAAGTCAATAACATGCCGGATTGGTCAACATGCCATACACACGAACTACTCCCAGCCATCAACCAACACACTCACATTGTCCCATAAAAACAAGCACATTGGCCTCACACCAACAACATGGCGGCTACCATGGTATCACAGAGGGCACAAACACAGTCACATATAAAACACATACAGGGGACGAGCTTGTCCAGTAGACTATTTCCACAATTATCTGAATGAGTTCACTGTCTGTATGTACACGGATGCAGAGACAGCTTGTTGTAGCACTAGAGGAATGGAGTCATAGGAGGAATGTGGTGTAGTCCTACAATCATTGAGTCTCTGCCATCATCTCGGATCCTCCAACATCAAAACACCAGGGCAAATCTCAAGTTAAACAATTTTTGAAGAAAAATTGTTATTTGGTTTATTTTTTGTTGAAATCGGCTGTAAATCTGTAGCTTTGCTTGCTGCAGATTGGAATGAAATGAGATTGACTCTGAGACTAGTTATCCACACAAAATCACACAACAGGAGATTGAATCAACTACTGTCTAATCCAGTGAAAATCTCCATCTTGGGAATGTTCCCATTCATACCACAGAATACCCTAATAAATCTCCATTAGACTCCACCACAGCACCAGCCCCAGCCGGGTCACTGCTGCAGTGGACCTGGGCCATGGTCACCTTGGGGTTGATGCCCCCACCGCCGTGTGGCGCTGCAGGAGACGATGTTGCTAAGTTCTGCAGGTACATCCAACTGATGTGGGTACTTATGTCTGTCAAGTCTACCTTCTGTGGTGACTGTTCCATGCCACTGAAGGAAGAGGAATTGTTCATTGTCCTACAGGAAGAATTAAGATTCCTAGAAGAATTGAGATTTTTTACTGCAAAAGTGAGATTTCTATCAGATGTATTGAAATGTCTGGCAGATGAAGTTATGCTTCTGGTTGATGAGTTGAGTGGCCGTGCACATGCCTGCATCTGTGACTGAGAGTGAGCGTTATCTGAAGGTTGAAGCCACACGGTCTCTATAGCTTCCTTGTTGGATTTGATAGGCTTCAGTAGGGGAATGTCTTGAAGCTGATTATTTGCACTAGGGTGGTATTGTCCTGAACGGGAACTCCTGAAGCCGGAATCCTCCGAATCTGTTGATCCTTGTGATGCTTGTGAATGAGGCCTGTCCTTGCATTGTAACTCACTCAGTTCCGACAAGCCGCTGTCATGGGGGGCGTGGTACAATCCAGGACGTCCCCCCTGATCCTGTTCGGTGGAGGGGCTGCGACTCACTTGGTAAGCATCGTTATCCTCCCCAATCACAGACAGGCGCTGGAACACCTGTCGAATGAACACCGGAGGAGGAGGTGGAACCCGTGACACACCTAGCTGTCGCATCTTGCCGTGGGGGTCGTGTTTCTTGTGCAATACCTCCCGGCGAGCTTTCAGACGGTACCAGCACACAATAAAAAGCACAAATAAGATGACAGTGATGATTGTTGGCACAATAATCCCCAGATAGAAGAGAATATTCATTGTTTTCCTTTCAATAATCATAATGGTTGGCTCTTGACTGCGTCTTCCCCATCATAAAAATTAAACAGGGCTGGCGGACACCAAGCTCACATCGAAAATCTGAAAAAAAGACACACAAAATTAGAGAAATGTAGATCTACACATATATGATACAACAGTCATTTCATGCAACTGACATTTCAAATAAGGAATAAATCAAAGTATGTGAATGTGTTAGAGGACCTGGACTGACCTGTTGGACAAACCATCTCTAAGGGAAACGTATGCTTGTCACTTGGTATGTGAGGCTGCAGTAATATGACCAGGTTAGCTGCTACACCTCCCAATGATCACACCCTCCCTGCCTCCATACAACACTTTCCAAATGGGATCACCTCCTCAACTTTGCCCAGTGTTAGGACACACAATGCATCATTTCCCTCACCCAATGCTTCAGTGTAACAAGTGACCAAAACATAACAGTCATGTATTGATCAGGATCAATCACCCCACCCCCAGGGCACATGCCACGACCTCCACTTCACGAGACAATAACCCCCCCTCTTCCTGCGCCCAAACCCACCCCAGGGTAGATGCTACCCATCTCCTCACCCTGTACAATAGAGCTTCTCTGAATCCCGACTATAGACCCACCCCCAGGCCATGGATCTGACACTTGTCAGGCTGGTGACATGTGCAGCTTCACCCCACAGGTTGCATTGTCTTGAGAGTGCACATCAACCACATCCTGTAAGTGGGGACTAACCATCATATTTGTGCCACTGCAAGAAGTCGTGTGTGAAACAATGATATGGTATTTGTACGTCCATTGTTGATCCAGGCAAGGTTGTGTGGAATGTAGGCATTTCTCCTGTGTAGACAGCAAGCACTGCCCTGATGAGGGAGATTTATTATTCATACTGGAATGCAGACTTTCACAACTTCTACATGGGATAAACACCATGGAGCATTGATTGAATATGTGGAAGAAAACTGAAGCCAGTTTTGCTCGTAATCAAGTTTTTGTGGCTAATTGTCCTAAAACAATGATTCTGATATGTGATGATTAGCTGTGTTAGGTTCTGCAATGGGAGCTCATCCATTATGGTTGGTTATTAACTATTCATATCAACAGCTTGTTTCGTTTCAGTAAACTGCAGATATTTAGATTGACATTTTATTTTCCCATTACTAGAAAAACCCAGCAGGGCAGGTGTCTTGGTGTTTTAGTGGAGGTATGGCCTTTAACATGCGATGCCTATTGTCCAACTGGAGGTCACCTGGTACAAGCCACAGATCAAGTCATAAGTTGCTATGAAAATCATGCTGGAATTGTGATATTGCAAACTCAGGTTATGAAAATTTTGGTTTCATTTTACAGGGATCTTTTAGTGACTGGAATTTTATAGGTAGGATGACTGCCACCTCCATTTCAATTTTACACAATTTGACAGAAATAAGTCTAGCTTTATCACTGTGTTTCCCCCAGTACTGGTGGCACATACTATTAAAAGGTTCACTCAGTTAGGAAATCACCTCAGATTGTGATGACGAGTATTATACACATGTCATATCACCAAGGGGGATCTCAACATAAACTAGCCATGAAGTCATACAGTGACAGTCAGTCCTAGATTGGGCTGTATGGAAGTAATTAATGATTCCAAGCTGAATGAGATAGTGGTAAACAGGCTCTGGTAATGACCAAAAGTCATTTCCCAGTCACCTAGCCCCACCATCGTCCCCCAACACAGGTTATGACCCGTTACTTCCCTGTGCTACCCTGAAGTGGGACACAATACACCATGGCACCTGCCATAAAGACTCCCGTTAGCGGAGTTCATGGCCGTTAAGCCCTCTAAAGGATACAGTTCCTTCCCCCCAGTGTGAACAGCACATAGATTATAGGGATGAACTGTGCTTTTGACCAGTGACCTCTACCGTCTGTGACCTAATAGTTACTGTACCCAATAAAGCAGATTAGTGGTGTGCTAGTGAGTAGAAGCCTGTTACCTGTGATTGTCCGTAACAGAACACTGTTCATGTGTGACAGAGCGTACTCTACCTGCTGGGACCTCGGGATTAACATGTCTCGGTAAATTGTTGTACAACACAACCAGTAAACTAGTTTCCGGTCAGGTGGTCATAAGTCATCGTTCATTGTTTGAGGCCAACCGTTCCAAATGGATAATGTTTCTGACGCTTGACTTATAGATAGTTGGTAGGCCAAGGCCACCCAATGAAGACATGATATCATTGATGGTTCCCCTGATAGTTGCCTGTTGTCATGATTTGGTGCATTGTGTTAGGGTATTATTCAATAGTGCATACGTGTGTTTGTATCACTGTCGGTTGAGCAGGAGATATGATACAGAGGGTGTTATGGGTGATAGTCAACAAGCAGTACGAGCAATCGTGACACAGTGCTGTGTTACAGCAAGTTCTATGGAGATGGTTGGGTAGGAGGGCAGGTTACCCTCCGATACCCTCTGTAACACTTGTGGAGAGATTGTATCTGGTATCATGTGTTCAGACAATGCCAGCTGGAGCAGCACAGGATCACTCTGTGATAACACACAGGATCACAACATGATATCACACACTAATCTTATAGATTTTGTCACTGAAAAACAATCATTACCTTTACACAATCAGAAGAAACAGTCACGTAACCCTAACTTCAAGGAATATATTTAGTTTGTCTGTTTGTTGATACAATCCTTGATAAATTCGAAACACACATAAGTTTTTGAGGGGAAATGGGCTGTGAGTGCAAGGCTGTGAATATCCCTGTCACCGCCCAGAAACAAAGCATTGATACTGTAGAAAGGAAATTCCCCACTGTGTGGCACGGTTGTCCAGGGAGGACATAGTGATGTTGTGTTGGGTCAGGCCTGGGACGGCTCCACTGGGCTTTCATGTGGTAGGTTGCGTCATGTCGATACTGTTTTATGAGGTAATCCTACACACATCTGGACCGGGATCTCAAACATTCTCACATGCTGGCTCTTCACTGCTGTGAACCTTGTCCTCCATCGGAGGCAGGAACAGACACAATGCTGTGATAGCAGTTGGGTACACAGAGGAGAACGCTCAGTCTACCCTTGGTATTACTTCATCAGGTGTTCTTCCCTGGCCTGGGTACATTCACACAAGTATTCATCTCACAATAAATTATTCCGTCAGGTGTTGTATATCATTTCATTTGGAGTTCTTCCTTAAATATTAAATTCCCAACAAGTGTACTACCCAGCATACAACACCCCTTTTGGTGTCCTACCAATACAACAGACGAACAAGCGCACTCTGTAGAAATCTGTATGCAACAAATTTCATATTAGTACTATGATATGTGTGAAAGGTAGTAGCTATTATTTTTTAATAGCATGATTAATGTCATCATACTTTTGTTATTTTCTATTGTTTGCTGTTAGATAGGTTTGATGTTAGCAAAATTCCATCCCTGAGGATGATACCTTCAGGAGTCAGAGACATTGTTGGTTATGAAGATATGAATGATTTATCACGACAGTGACTGATCTCCTTGTGTATGGGTCATACTGGAAAGGCAATCTAAAGTATAGATTTCTTTTCTACAAATTACTATAAATATTTAATGGTAAGCACCACACTGTAATGCTGGATGTTGAGACAAGCCACTTCTGAATATGACTAAGGCCATTAGTACTTCACTGTCGGACATTATTATCCGATCTCTATCTGTGTAGCAAGGATTATTATATATTTATACACCAGCAAGTAGATAACGTTTATTTTAGTTGATAAAGATAATATATGCTGAAATGCTGCTGGTGAGCTATCAATATCTGCCTCTTCATGTTGGCTTGAAACAATTTAACATTTTTGTCAGATTTGTGTTAGAATTATTATTTCCTATAATCAATTGTAAGAAGTTCTTCCATTTTCATTTATGTATCTATGATTTGTTTTGGTCCTTCTGGTAAGATACAACTGATACAGTATTGATACTGATACAGGTTGAATACTAGTATTATAGATGGTCAGAACAGAAGCATTTCTTGAAAGTCTTCCTGTTAAAATAATCTCTATTGAATATTTGTGCCTTCACATTATCAGCGCTAGACATATTGTGAAAATATTATGTCTGTGAAATAAATTAACACTGTTATTGAGGTTTACTAGTCGTCAAATATGTTTTTAATGTATAAACAATTTTGCTTGATTCGCTAATTCACTAAAAGTCAAATACATGAATGGGAACTGCCTACTGGCGGAGTATGGTTTGTTGTGTCTACTGCTCTCTGTGTGGAGAATACAGGACAACCAATGCTGATACATCGCACGGGGAAATGGTGTATCAACTCTAGGAGGACAACACAATAAACACATCGGACAGTGTTATACCTAAACATTATTTATAAGCTTATCATATTTATATAAAGTTTATTAATATTGTAACCAAATACTACCCCCAGTCTGTGATAAATAAAGTATTGTACCAGGTTGAAGCTGAAGATTAGTTTAAGATGAAATAGATAGAGACAACCACTACTTCCTACCTGTCTCTTGTCGCTATGTTTAATCCATCTGTCTCAAGTTACTGTTATCAGCTACAAACTACTGTTATGCAACAGTTTTACAGTGCAGTGCTGTCCAGTAGAAGCTATATGACCAACTCTAGACAGGGAAACAGACATGAACCGAACACTCCTCAAATCTCACCTTTGTTGCCACGAATGCCCACGGAAATGTATATCCACAACAAAGTCGTCTCTCTCCAGGTGTTCACCCCTATATTTAGACCTTCACTCATTGCCCCAACACCTGGCCACGGGGTTCCACCACAGATACCCGAGTCTACCAGGGACTGTACACTGTAGATAGGGCTACATGTTACTCGAACACAACTCCAGTAGTTCTGTCAGTAATCCGTCCGGCCACAGTGGGTTCACTCCCTGAACTCAGTGGCCGACTCACGTCTGCTACTACTCCACCACTGTCGCTCTCTGACCTGGCCGTGTGATTGGCTGACTGGTGGCGGGAGGTGCGAGCCTCGCTTGCCTCAGTTCCACATCGGTGGGCAGGAGTAGGGCCAATGTTCAAGGTAATCACTACCAATAAACACATTACCTAATTAAAGAAGGCTGGCAATGGGTGGTCTGACCATGTTGTATACACTGATTGCTAGTGTGTTCCATGGGTGCAGGGGACCACAAGGGAACAATGGGGGACCCTGTGTCCAGACTTACACTGAGACAGGGGTATCTGATTATGTACAGTTGGTGATCAAGTCGGTCACAAGCGGCTAGTCTACCAATATTGACAGACTTCCCACGGATTACAGTATGCGAGAGAAAACATCAAAGAAGTGAGGCAGTGGTCTGTCCCTCACCAGGAATATATCCTCCAAGTCTTACATAACTTTGTAACTGAAGTAGAAACGAGAAAGTCAATATTTTCCCCAAAAACTGAACCCCTGTGCCTTTCAGATGATGTGTTTGATGTTACAAGGGCTTGACATTGTACAGGATAACCATAGGCATTAACATATTGGTGTGTCTCATCAATAATA
This sequence comes from Haliotis rubra, assembly GCF_003918875.1. Classification (NCBI taxonomy): domain Eukaryota; kingdom Metazoa; phylum Mollusca; class Gastropoda; order Lepetellida; family Haliotidae; genus Haliotis; species Haliotis rubra. Next base: position 2,390,840 of record NW_025767146.1, read on the forward strand.
GTTAACACATGGATTTAGAAATGGTATTTTTGTTCAGGAGCAGACATACCATAACCTCACAAGATATATTAGCCTATTTTATTTTTGTTATAACTATCAGGAACAGAGATTACTTCACAAGAATTTTTAATAACTACCATTGAAAAACATTCTTTTAGAGAAAACATTATAGTTTGAAGAACATTTAGCCAACAAAACACATGTAATTTATAATGAGCACATATGAGTTACTAAAATGATACCTTATACAGACCAGGAGATAATGCCCTTCGGTGTTATCATACCCTGATAAGATGCCTGCCCCACCCAGATTCTCAACAGGGTATCTGCGCCAATCATATCTACCGGTACCTAAAGCCCTTGTGTCGGCCTCATCAAAGTTGCATACTGCAAATAGCATGCCTGGCAGTCACAGTTATACATACTCAATATTTCACCTGCAGCCTTGAAGCAGCTTGTACGTATTTTGTTTCATGGCAAGTGTTCCACACGAAATGTTCCTTTCACACACCATATCTCTATTGTGACATAATTGCATTATCTGTCTATCAAGTGGATTTATGAAAGCTGACACTAACTTCAGTAGCTACTCCGTGACTTTGATATGCCGATTGATTGTTTCATTAGTATTTACCTACATTATAATTTCCAGAAAATAGGAGATTGTATCTAATATTTATAAAAATGAGTTAATCAATGAATCTGTAATTACCATAATATTCTTACATAATTTATTGTAGTCTTATATTGAATTGGTATGTAATGAAGTTTTCTTAGGGTTTGTGTCAGATAACTGCTGTGAGTGATTTAAGTGACTTTGTGTGTATGTAAGATGATGCTATCATAGCAAGGTGCAAGTAGTAATATGGACATCAAAAGAAATCAATGTTCAAATGGGTCAAACACTGACCAATGTGAAATCAATAATGCCTTACCTTAGAAGTGGCCCGGAACATGACTGGATGTATTGCTAGACTGGAAGGATTGCTGTTGTATAGAGAATCTGAGTCACGGAGGGGGATATCAAACATGTACCCTAGGAGAGGAACTGGCTGTATTAGTCCAGGCTTAGGATACGGTAGAAACTTATACCCTGAAAGTTGAGCTACTAATGGATGAGATGGAAGTGCTAAATGAATTTATATAGATGTGATTCCTGTCTGATGTAGACCTCGTTTGGCTAATTAGCCAGTAATTAGTACCCCAGCAGGCCTGTTTGATCTGGTTGAGTGTTTGTCCAAGTGTTTAATCCCTCCTTGTTGTAAGGGAAACATGACACCGAGTGAAAGGTTATGCTGGATGGAGACCTGTATGTTGACATAGGTGACCTCCGTATGTCTACATCGGTGGGGGACTTATTGCTGTGAGTTGTTCTCATCGTCAACTACAACAATCACAACACCAACATTCACGCCACCGCAGACTACTTTGATCTAGTTATGGGATTACACAGGCAATAAAGATGTATATGTTCTTCTTTATTCCTTTCAGTGTAAGAAATAATTCCAGATTGAATTTAGTGATTTGATATACAAATTGAGTTGGCCACACAAAGTCTGTTGTAACGAGAATATTACACTCTTTAAGGGATGTTTTTTTGTGTGTAGGCTATTGAGATGTTTATTGAAGCAGTAAAATGGAATCCAGTTCAATAAGTATAATACTTAGTGCGTTTTCTGCAATGTTTCATGTGTTGTGCAGTGAGATTTAATGTTACCAATGTCATGTTGCGGGGACGTGAGCACTGATTGACTGTAGTTACTACAAAGAACGCCCCGTGTTCAACTGAGCATGTTGTAAATATGATTGAATATAACTCAAAATCCAAATGAAAATCAAGCGGAATGTTTTTTTGAGGGATTAGTGAGTTGAGTAGTGTATCATTGAACTGTTCTGATGCGGCGGAATTGATCTACTTGTCCTGTGCATCAGACACAAAGCAGCGATAGTTACGTAATAACGTGACCACGTTGTTAGATCAATGGAACATCAATACGGCACCCCATCACGAGTTGTACTCAGATATCGCCATGACACCTGCAGAATCACATCAAGTCTTGGATGTAGCTGACATTATTTCTATTGTGCTTCAAATGTAAAGAAAACAGCTCAATGAAAATCTACATTTTCAGAACTGAACAAATCTTGTCTTGCTAAAAGAATTTTTAGGAATATTTGGGGTATTTTGGTATTGTTTCTGGGTCTGTGTAGAGATGACAAAACTTTTTTGGATGTTCAGTTTCTTTATTTTCACAATAGCAATGTTTTGGTATGGTATTTACACAATGTTTCGGTATAGAATCTATACCAAAATGTTGCTATTGTGAAAATAAAGAAGTTGAACGTAAAGTTTTGTCATCTCTATACCTACCAACTTGTAGAATGCCACTCAAACAAATCATCGGTCTGCATGACAGAAAATATACAGTCTCAGGTTTTAGTCTTGAAGTGAATGTTTGGAAATGACAAATGATATTCTATTCTTGAATGAGAAGTGCTGGCAGTTGTTGTACACTTCAATATAACATCCAGACCAAGAAGCAAGTTGTGTCTACTGGTCTTGCTATCTGTACAGTGAAGCTACCACTGAATGCCGGTGATGGTGTACTGCAGACAGTGTAATTAATTGAGACACTTGTAAATCTCCAACTTGTCAACTATGAATCAAGATAAGTAGTAGGGGTGGGTATTGCAGAGAATTTTCATATTGCAATATACTGCGTTATGTATTGCAATATATTGCGATATGTATTGCAATATATTCAAGAAGTATTTTTAAACAAAAAACTATGTATAATAGAGTTAATGCTTGATTTATAAAGCATGAACACAACAAAATCACTATGCTCGATTAAGCTTCAATAAAAACTTTTAATCATGACAAAATAAAAATGTAAATAATATTTGGCACACATGAAACAAGGAAATATCCGAAGATTTCCGAGTGTTACGAAGTTTTCCGAATAAAAGTCAAATACTGGTTTTTGATCAGCATATCGCAAATACGTATCGTTTTCATGTCTGAACCGGTAAATACTGGTAAACCGGTTATATTGCGCAGCCCTAATAAGAACGAAATGATATTTTTTTATTATATATGTGTATTTAAATAGCACTGTAGTCCATCTGATCTACATGCATTTTTTAACTATTAAAAAGTACATACTTAACAATTACACATCTAATTTTGTGTAGCATGACAAACGGAAGGGAAAATGTCATTATTGGGCTTGGTAGAAAAGCTTGTTATGTTCCTGATTCTCTTATCAAGCCAGATAGACAAGAGGTTTGCCATAAAATTAAAATTGCCCTATATTTTACCCGGCCTCTGACATGTCACTCACATCTGTTCTGAAGACAGGAGCAAAGCAAGTAATGTAGTTTCGCATTGAGCAAAGTAAACTTGTGGGAAATAGTATTTGAAGCACAATGTGGAGATGACTAAGCTGATGCTGGAGCTCCCCTAATGAAGTGTTGCTGTGACAGGTTTATAACCTACATGACTGTCGGTGTGGATTAGGAGGTGGAGTGGTTAGTGGAGAGTACCAGACACACAACTAGGCCAGATTAACAGCAATACAGTCTGAAACCTTCACTTCTGTACTAAAAAAAACACCTACGCTTCATGAATACAAATATATACATCTTATGACAAATTACATTGAGATGACATTAGACATTTACTATTGTTACTGGAAGTAGGTTTTTAAGGGTTGTAACTTGTTGAACAGTGTTTATAATTCTGTATTTTTGGCCAAGTGTTATACTAATCATTTAAATATCTTTCTCTTAAATCTAAATATTAAATGTATAAAATGTAATAAAAAAATTGTCTGCTATAACTATTTTGGAATTACATAGTTTACATACTCAATATTTCTGTCTCAGTAGGTAATATATTAATGTGGGTTCCAGAGTATAACATTAATTGTGACCTTTCATCAGTAAAGGTGGTGGTTTTCAATGCCGTTTTCTCATCCACACAGTGGAGAATGTTTTATAACACGACCGTATTAAACTGGTGAATGTTTATGTTGTGTATCAGTTTAGTTGCTGTATCAAGCAGAAGCGATGTGTTGTGAGTTGTATGTAATAACTGGGGTAAGGGTAATGTGTGTCGGAATCTGATAATGGACCTGGGTGGTCAGGCTTATACAGAGCCTAGGATACAGAGAGCACCTGCACATCAGGGTGGGAGATGTTGGGTTTCACTGGCTGCTCCACCCAGGGGATAACACTGTAATATCATGGTAAATTCAATACCTGAAGGTGATCCCTATGTGACCCTTACATTTCCAACTGTAGTTCATGTGTGATGAAAATATCATGAAAATAGCTATTTTATTAAACATTTAAGACAAGAAGTTTTCTTATTTTGTTGGTTTCCCCTTACGAAAAATACTATTTGAATTTTGTATGATTATGTTTTTGGAAGAGACTGAATGTTATTCTGATTAAAGGGCAATATTTTTAACAAGTACACATTGAATTATGCATGCAGTTTGATGTCCACACGTCTCATAGTTGTAACAGTGTTGTGGTGTTATGTGATGAAGGGGGAATTTGTTCTGCTTTTAGCAGCAATATTACAGCAAAATGACAGACTATACCAGAAATGGGCTTCACACATTTTGAAGAGAGTTTTTTATTCTTTATTATGAGGAACACGTTTTGGAGCATATCCTTACTCTCTCATATAAATGCCATTCCAAGACCATCACACATTTTACCCATGTGAGGAACTGAAACTGGGTTTGGGCATGACAGGCAAACACTGTACCCACTAGGCTACCTGACTGTATTCGTCCAGAAGCACTGCTGTGGGTTTTAATGACGTATGCAATATTACATACTCAGACATTGATGTCAACAAGTGGTGGCAATTAACTGGAGGAGATTTGCCTGATGGCTCTGAGAGATTGTTGGAGATAGAGAACTGTAACTGTGACATGTAATTATTGCAGTGTCACAGTGGAGCAAGGAGCACCTGTCACTGAGTGGCCACTTGCAGCAATACTGATCACATTGATGTAACTGCCGTACCTAACATTCCTACTGACGAGCCTAAAGATGAGCAGATTGAACTATTAGTGGTTGATATGGTACAGGTGATCCCCTACCCTGGGGCTGGTCACATGACTTCCTGCTGTCACGGAGGTGGATGGGGCACCCTGGGGCAGTTGTTTGTGAATGACCTCACTCATGAGACATCATCACAGTGTTTCATTAGTGACTACAGCTCCAGCAGCTCTTTATTGTCTCCATGTCACAACACAGGATTACCTGTCTGTCGCAACTCACAATTACCTGTTGCAGGCATAAGGCACAACGTCAATATTATAAGATCATTTTACAGAAAGTTTACAAAAATATGTTGTCAAGAAATGCCATGTTGCCTTTACAGAGTATATTGATTAATGATTAAGTCATAATTTGTGGCATGACTGATTGATTTTATCCCCAGCGACATTCCACATTTGAGTAGTGGTTATAGGGATCCTGACTTGAGTTCTGCAGTGTAGTGCTGTATTCCCTAGAACCACTCACCGTGGTGTATAGTACAACAAATAGGAGGTAGGGATCCTGACTTGAGTTCTGCAGTGTAGTGCTGTATTCCCTAGAACCACTCACCGTGGTGTATAGTACAACAAATAGGAGGTAGGGATCCTGACTTGAGTTCTGCAGTGTAGTGCTGTATTCCCTAGAACCACTCACCGTGGTGTATAGTACAACAAATAGGAGGTAGGGATCCTGACTTGAGTTCTGCAGTGTAGTGCTGTATTCCCTAGAACCACTCACCGTGGTGTATAGTACAACAAATAGGAGGTAGGGATCCTGACTTGAGTTCTGCAGTGTAGTGCTGTATTCCCTAGAACTGCTCACCGTGGTGTATAGTACAACAAATAGGAGGTAGGGATCCTGACTTGAGTTCTGCAGTGTAGTGCTGTATTCCCTAGAACTGCTCACCGTGGTGTATAGTACAACAAATAGGAGGTAGGGATCCTGACTTGAGTTCTGCAGTGTAGTGCTGTATTCCCTAGAACCACTCACCGTGGTGTATAGTACATCAAATAGGAGGCTTATTATGTCGCTGTAATGGTACAATAAATAGATGTACTTATTTTTTTATAGCTTTTATATTTTGACTGTAAAGTTCATGCAGTTTAAAGAAGTTGTGTGTTGGTAGAGACATGATTTTATAACCCATCATCTTACTTTAAATATAGACACTGAAGTAATTGGAAGTGTTCATCATCTCCAGTTGAGTAGTTAGTACACATGCGAGGAAGATAGCATTACTTCAGTGACCAGGGGGTCGGTGGGGTAGCCTAGTGGTTAAAGCGTTGGCTCGTCACTCCGAAGACCCGGGTTCGAATCCCCACATGGGTACAATGTGTGAAGCCCATTTCTGGTGTCCCCCCGCCATGATGTTGCTGGAATATTGCTAAAAGCGGTGTAAAACGAAAACTCAGTCAGTCAGTGACCAGGTTCTGGGGGGGAAGTTGTTACAGCTACCACATTTTGCGAGATGACATGATACCGTTAAAAGTTCAAATATATATGATTCAACCCTACAGAAGGTTTAATTCAAGTCGGAAATCTACTTCTTTACAGTTATGTTAAAGAAAGGGTCTGAGTACTTGCTGTTTTGTATGACAAGTGGTGCTGTATGTACACAATGGCCACCTTTCCCACGACATACACTCCTTTGTGGGGACCTGATCTTGTATTTGCACTATTTCCTTCTGTTGGTCTAGGATTTCACTTGTGTGAAATTACATCTCATTATTTTATATTAATGGCAGTGGTAGTTTATGATCCTAAATGTTTCCTTGACATATCAAGTTTATTGACACTCGTCCCAGCTGAGCGTCTTGCCAGCAATATGTCAGGACGCCCGTGAATGGCTGTTAAGAGGTTATTCCATAATTTGTCCAGTGTGCTTTGTCCCTGGGCATCCACAGTTTCATAGGAAAGATTTATGTCTTTAGGAAGGTTAAACACGGCCTGCAATTTTTGAGTTTATTGGGGAGCTAACAGGCCGTGGGTTATTTGTCATACTTAAAACATTGCCGTAAACTGTAGTTACATCTGCCGATGCAACAATAGACTTGGAAAATATTGGGGTGTCATGAAACACAAGTTGCCATTATTGAAGTTGAGTCAGTAAAGTGTGTTTATTTAGTGCAGAGTCCCAAGATGATGGTGGTTTAATGTCACAATGATTCTGTGGGAGAAGTGGGGTGGAAGCATCATTTATTTGATGGAGCTGTGCTGGGGAGTGTGTGACATAACGTTCACATGGCAGTTGCTCATGTGGAAGGCCTTTCACATTTCCTGGCCGCATGATGACTGGGTGGCCCAGTGGTTAATGCACTCGCTGTCATGCTGGGCTTGTTTCTCCACATGGTTCGCTAACAAGTAAGTCCCCAGCTGTTATATTTGTGAAATATTGCTAAAAACTACCTGAACCCTGAACCCCGTTCTCAATTAGACTAGGCCAATACACATGCACAAAAGTTAATGGCCTACTTAGGATCCCTTTAGTATTTTCATGTTCAATAATCTCCCTGCATATCACTGACTATATATATCAACTTGACGGTAGGCCAGCCCGATACCACAACAGTTTAATTACTAAAGATCAATAAAAATGTCCGAGACAGAAATATAATTATGGAAATCGAATGTTTCAATGAACTGAAATTTATGAACTATTATTTTCATAATGCCAACAGTGATATTGGAAGACAGGCATACATGGATGGGTTTGTTGCTACTTGTGGGTAAATGAACCAGAGTGAAAATAAATCTAATTTATTACAGTGAAACGAGTAGGTGTCTACTGTAGTGTGTGAAATATATGTGAAATAACCAAGCCTGTCTCATCATAGAATACTTCAGTTTAGTGCGGAGAAATTAGTTTCATGCCTGTTAAAGATATTATCTGGTTAGGTTGGTTCTTAGAGTCTGTTTCTAGCAGAAATCAATTCTTGCATGAGTTCATTTCTAAAATTATTTGAAACTGAGAACATTGAGGTAGTCCTTTGTTAAATTGATTATAGCTGAAAGAATTGTTTTTAAAATTATTATGGATGTTGAAATATTTTCAATTGATGAGGTAACTTGAACAATTCATGTTTGACAAGGTAACTGTCACGGGATTCAGAAATATAAAGAAGAAAAATTGTAAAGAATTCCACCAATTAAACAATAAATATATGTATCTCCAGAAATATCGTCCAGTAGAGAAAACATGGAATTGTTGGCTTCAGTGATTCGGAGTATCTACAGTAAGACACCCTTGTTCAACAGCAGAAAGCTAACAAACAAGCCCTTCTCTCAGGAGCTATAGAGGCAGGATTGGGCGGAACTCGAAGCATTTTACTTTTTTCAAATCAAACACTTTGCATCACCACATTGCAAACAAAGCAGAAGATCTTTGAGAAAAACGGGCAGCAAATCTATCTGAAAGCCTGGAGTTGACAAGATTGAACCACGATGACAACACCTTTGATCAGATGTTCACAAACTTCCACCACCATTTTTTTTTGTTTTCTATTTCTCTGAAATTGCCCTCCAATGTTGCTATGAGTGTTATTTGCTGCCACAAGGCCGCTGCATCGTTGTTGAAGCAACATCGTCCACCATGGGAGCAGCGTGAGGTAACCTTGATCAAGCCCAAACCAGCCTCAGCAGCAGTACAATTCTAAACATGATGCTCGGCCACACCACTGGCAAAACAGGAGGAACTCGTATCCTCCTCAAGGACTCAATATTTCTTTATAAAAATGTTGCCTTTCAAGTTTTCTTTAGATATCACCTTGAAAGCATTTTATCTTTAACTCAGTCATCTTTAATGTCATCATTGTCAGGCAATGCACATAACATTACTACTTGATTCTATCCAAGTTGAGTGGATGGCTTTAAATTTCTTTGTATTAAATACACTTTAAATTCAACAGAGGTTTAGCTCCCTGGGTGATTAAGTATCAGTAAAACTGGGCCTTTATTGGATTTCCAGTCCTTTGGGTAATTACCTCAATAAAATAAATCTTAAATTTAGATTTGCATATAATGTGCTTGTAACTAAATATAGCCCTTAAAACTTGTCGGTTGAAAGATACAATCAGTCGGACAATGGTGATGAGTTACGGAGATTATACGGTCAACCAAGTGTGAATTGGGATGATTGAGGGGCAAGTGAAACACAGTATTCTACCCACAATGCAGTATGAGATACCCTGATGGCCCATGACACGACCATGGGGTGCCTTTTGTGGAGGTGGAGGAAGGGAATGGACCATTGTACAGCAGGTATTCCACACATGGAGGCCAGACAGGGGCTGCGAGGGGTCATCGGGTCCAACGTTTAAAACACAATAGCCCTGGTTACCCGCCGTCAGATTATCCCCAGCCTCCAATCACGGCTTATTGTGCGGAAAATCACATATTTATTGATACTGATAGAGTTGTTATGTGTTTGTGAGCCAGCTGATTACCATGACTGTAGACTTGCTCCAGCTTTATCGCTTGATGCTGATGAATTTAAGACCCCTGGGACATAGACAGTCACAATATCTACCTTTCTATTGCGACATACAGTGTAAGACCCTTCAGTTTCCACGGCTACCCTGTCTCTACTAAAGTCACAACATTTAGTTTGTTGGTTGTCAAGACAAGTACTTAAGTACAACCACGCTGTTATTATTTTAGCTGTAAAAAGTCTGGTGTGAAGAATGTGCCTGGTATTTCATCTGACTGTAGATCAGCCGTTATTGAGCCAGAACACGCAGGTTGATATACTACAGCAAGTGACTTCTGACTCGGTGACAACATTCCTGTTTCCCTATGACAGTATTCTTTATCTCCACATATAGCCTGTGTATTGTCAGTATTAGTGATACTTACGTCTCACTGAGTGTATCCTCTCTGACCACTGTATCCCACAATCCACTGCTCCATGTATCGCATGTACCCGTTTGCGACTGGCGGTCTTTGTGCGGTAGTGAGCACATACCTGTACTGTGGACACACTGCCGTCTGCTCGGCTTGTAAAGCTCAGCCTGTGGAGCGACTAACTGGCGAGACAGCAAGAGCGAGCAAGCGATCAGCTTCCTCGTGACTCTGCTGTTACCTGTGGCCCGTTAAGGTATGGCCACAGTAGAGAACCTGCAGAGCTCTAAAGACGACAGACGGTAGCGATTTTACTTGACCTACATCAACACAAGCTCAATGTCTCAAAACATATTGTGTGTTTTCCTTTCTCAGGAATAATTCAACAGAATATAAAAAGACCTAGCCCTGCTTAAGAAAACGAGTGAAAGGGCAAAACAGAATTGCTTCTTTATTGAATAGGTGAAATCGGTTGCTAATGTAACAATGCGACAGACTACAGTCTTGTGAATGAACTCTGCCGCGATACTTGTAGCCTGGCAAAAACTACTTGCCCAGAAATAAGTCCATTTTTTATCAAATTTGTAATTCTTTTGTATGTTTATGATCAATAATCATATTTCACTGTTGATTAACTCCTCCGTGGAGTGATCTTTTGGAGGGCTGCGAGGAGATGCATTTTGTCCCCATTTAGCTATGCTTCAGGCAATATTACAGATGTTTTATATCATGAATTTAAGAGGGCACTGGGTAATAAAACTGATATAGGCTTGCACATAAGGCAAGATGTTTGTGAAGAATGCCCGTGGATTAGTGTCATGGGCAGCTTGGTGGATCTGCCCCTCGACAGGCCTCACTGCTGATGTTGGAGATTTACATATGATAGAGCAGCATCAAACAGCTATAAACTGTATGGCAGTGATATACACCATTTTCACATTATGAAAAGAAAAAATCTGTGTAATTATGTAAATGTTCACTGCAGTGGTGAGGATTATAGACTTATTTACTGAGAAATATGTTGCATCAACATTTCATGTACGGATATTTGCATAAACAGGAGAGAAAATACATTATCCGGCTCTGTTTGCATATAGTTTCAATGTTGTAATTTGAATAATACATCTGAAGAACAGTACATCCTGCCTTAGTCATAAGCTGTTGAGTGGTGCTGGAGTCTTTCAATGAGGTCTTTAAAATTTGCACTACTAGCTGTACATTTTATGCAGTGTTTTATGATTTCTCTCTTGAAATATGAGTCATATTTGATATTATTTTCAAAATCATTATTATCATTTTTTTATCATTTTTACTAGTATTACTACCACTACTATTAATAACAATACTTCCACTACTTCTACTATTTATATCATCATCATCATCATCATCATCATCATCATCATCCAGTCAACTCTCTGAGTGTCCAGGAGAAGGTGCTGCCGGTTGATCCATGTGGAAGTGGTTGTTGTTCCCGAGGGAGGCAACGCGCCGCTCAGGATGCACGATCAACATGACAAGGTGACATCATCTTGCGTATTACATGACAGCAGATCAGGTTATGATAGTTTTATCACCTTCATGACAGTTTTAACTGTTGCTATATTGTGTACCACAACCAGCCATTGCGAGCTGCAGATGATTCATGGTGTTGTAGTGTTGGAGAGAATGATTTCCTTAGTGCTGATCACCATCTTGTGTCCTTGTCTGGTACAAATATCAACAGGGGATATATCAGGGGATACTTTCCTTTACAGGACAAGGTATGACAAAACTGTTTTACTGTATGGAGAACTGGAATGATCACTTCAAACATCGTGTTTGGGACTAGCAATGGTGCTGTATGTACAGGGAAGTTAAAGATGGTGGTTTTAAAGGTTTTCAGGAAGCAGTTTAACATGAAGTCTTTTACCAAAGCTGGTTGTCAATGTAGTTGTAGGGAGAGAGTACAAAGATATACCAGAAATATCATAGCTACATTTTCTGTTAAAGGAATTGATGTTTTTCTCCCATATTAGCTTATAACTATGTACTGGGTCATCGCCAAATGCTAAAATACAATTCAATAAAAAAAATATTGTTCATCGACCATTGTGATTTTTTTATACCAGTATGACAAATCTTTTTTGTAACTTTTGATTGGACATTTTCCAATGTGTCCAACTCATCCCTTGATATTTGGGTTTAAAAAAGTCAAAATAATTTATTTGGATTAATATGTTCAATTAACAGTAAATATATTTTATAATCTGCTTGATGGTATCTTGTTTCTTCTCCATGAATGTAAGAAAGGTGGAACCATGAACCGCAACAATGTTTACCCAGTTCAAACAGCATCCTGGTAGCTGAGAGTGCAACCTCGATCTGTTCCCCAGGGTGGGGTTGACGGATGGTTGTCTGTCGAATGTAACTACCGCTTCCCTCACAACTAGCTACTATCATGAAGTATCTTTATACTGTTTGTCATAAACACAGAGAAAATAGTGTTTTTTATGAGGTGATGAATCATCTCCAGACATGTCATCAGTGTGCCAGCCCATCAGTCAATCATCTGAAGTACAAACATTCCAGCTGAAGAGGCCAGAGCTGATGGAAGGGTGTGTGGCTGTGGGAGGCCAGGCTGGACAACCCTTCCAGTTATAGATCACAGAGGTTAACACTCTAACTTCAGATCATTGATCGGGTCTTGCTAAAGCATGGTCTGATCAGTTTCATTGGTCTCAGAGTGGTCTTATTAAACAGCTTAATGGTCTGAACTTGAAACATTATTTCAAGAAGATAAATGTTATTTTTTTCATATGGTGTAAGCATTTAAAACATCTAGATTGTGTTTGAACAAAGCCCAGACAATGATAGCTGAATCTTTTCCATGAAGGTTAGACTTACTAAGAAAAGCCTACAACTTGATTTTAAAGGTAGATGTTTCTGAGTGTTACCTGTGACCCACTCCACAAGTGATATCTGGACTGATATAATGATCAGATGTATGTATGTATGTAAGTAGGTATCGGGCAGCCGGAGAGGTAGGTGCAGATATGTGAAGTATGTGCAGGCCGAGCCCCTCACCTCAGGGGTCCGTCATCACTCACGCTGCAAGTCTCGTGTGAACCGCCATAATCTCAGTCTCCGAGCTGCTTCTTGTGTAACAGACAAGTGTGGGAATAGGCAATGTATGCTGGGGCAGGTATAGGGATTGTCTGTGTGATGAAGTACAGGTAGAACAGACTGGGAGTAAATAATTACAGGTAGAAGTCACTGATTATTTACAGGTAGAAAAAAAGTTTGTGACTAAATGCAATTAGATAGGACTTTGCAGTGACTTACAGGTAGATGAGACTTTGTGATTACTTACAGGTAAAGTTGAATGTGATTACTTTACAGGTAGGCAGCCTGTGGTTACTTACAGGTAGAAGTGACTGATGACTTACAGGTAGACAGACTGTCTCACTGTGATTACTGGCAGGTAGATGGGCTTTGATTACTGATAGGTAGAAGTGATTGTAGCACTTGCAGGCTACATACTTGCCCCTGAGTTTTCCTATTCATATAGCTGTGGATAGTACTAGAGGTTTTGGAAGATTTGCGAAGAATGAGGAGTTGTTGATCTTTATATTATCAACCACTGGATGGTTCAGACATGATTGCATGCAGATTGCTTCAGTTTTGCTTTAATATTGATGACTTATTTACGAACAACTTCTACTCACCGAGCCTAATGGTCAAATGGACTCTCATGTGACAAGTTTCTTTTGAGTAATAGTCTGTTTCTGTTCATTTCTTCCTTTGGGAAAACATGCAGGACCACGGGAAATCTGAGACGTTTACACAAGTGTCTTTACGAACACGATCCCTTGAGTTGAAACCATTATTGATTATTTAGCTTCGTTTTCTGATATTTGTATGAAATTAGTACGATGTTTAATTTACCATGCATAAGGTTTTTTTTGTTCAAAGTTAATATCATTTTGGGAATCTGGTTTTTCCTACAATGACAAATTGTTTTTGATATTGATAAAAAGGACATTAATGGATTATTTTGAATTGCGAGTGTTACGGCTGATGTGGATTATGTGAGGTAATTACCGTGGGATTAGGATGGTGTGTCTCCTCCAGCCACGATTACTCTAATGACATGAAATATATCCCACTTGAGGGCTGTCGTCAAAGCACGATAACAGTGAAAGCACAAGAAGCGGCCAGTCAGGGCCCCTAGTAGCGATTAATCATGAGAGGATTGGCTAACACTACTGTACGGTCACAGCCCTGTTTACCTTTAAACCAACAAGCCATGATTACCTGGCTGTGAAATAAAGCCCTGATCATGTGATCATCAGCCTGCAATAAATTAACTGCACCAGGTAATTGAATTGTCCACAATGAGCACTGCTCTGAGGCAATAGGACAACCAATTGTGTTGGGCTGTAAATCGTGATCTATTGCTCTGAGAGCCAGCAAACACTTCCAATCACTGTCGTAGTGGCCAAGAGACATTTATTGGTCTCCTTTGTACCTCGATGTTGTCAAAGTGTTGGCATGGATGCAGGACGTAGTGATAGAGACCTAGATAGTAGGCAGGAGGTCTGATGGCACTAGTATGCCAAGATGAAGAGCTTTCTAATGAGACGTGTATATTATAGGTTGGTGCAGAGGGTGGACAATGAGCTGGGCTGATGAGAGGTGGGAGGGGGGAGTGGTGGTGGGAGGTGAAAGGTTTACTACCCTGCTAATGATGATATCTCATTAACTGGCAGTCATTACATCCCAGCAGCTGAGCTTCATCCCAAAGATGTTAAGTACAAGCTAGTAACAGTGGACGCTCTAGAAACCTTTCTGTCCACTATACCATGACTTAATATGACTCTATACATCACTACTGCAATAAGACTCTGTATAGACTCTGAAATATAACTTTATATCCTCTCTGCAATATGACTTTATATCCTCTCTGCATTCTGACTTTATATCCTCTCTGCAATATGACTTTATATCCTCTCTGCATTCTGACTTTATATCCTCTCTGCAATATGACTTTATATCCTCTCTGCAATATGACCTTGTATCCTCTCTGCATTATGACTTTATATCCTCTCTGCAATATGACCTTATATCCTCTCTGAAATATGACCTTGTATCCTCTCTGCAATATGACTTTATATCCTCTCTGAAATGTGCTCTTGTATCCTCTCTGCAGTATGACTTTATATCCTCTCTGCAATATGACTTTATATCCTACCTGCAATATGACTTTATATCCACTCTGCCGTCAGATTCGCTGACTTGGTAGACACATGTCATCGTATTCCAGTTGCATAGATTAATGTTCATGCTGTTGATCACTGGATTGTCTGGTTCAGATTATTTACAAACCGCTGCCTTATAGCTGGAATATTGCTGAGTACGGTATTAAACTAAACTCACTCACTCACTCACTCCTCCCTGCAATATGACTCTTCATATCCATATTTGCAGACCCATAGATGTCATGCCTTCACTATGAAGTCATTCATTTCTGCAATCCCCTCACCGCACACCGATTCCCTGGCCACCCACACCCATACCTCCCCTTTCCCCCTCCCCAACATTCACTGCCAACGTTCCCCTCCTCTCCAGTGCCACTAGGAAGACATGCACAACTCACTAATTTCACACTTTCTTCGCAGATTATGTTTGCTTTTAATTCTTGCCATGTTGCTTTAAACGTCCCCTGATTGTTGCCTCTGAAAGAGTCATCTCCTGCTCTGTGTTCAAGAGTAAACACACTATTGTCCCATTCACATCCACCAAATGAATGTTCGCTAACTGCCGCGGGGGTTAGATACAGGTCTGGTGACAGAGATCCAACATTGCAGACATCCAACAACAGCCATGCCTCACAAAGGAGGAGGAGGCAGCAAGTTGACAAACCACCGAACCCATGCTAACACACTTTAATACATGAAAACCTCATATAAACAGGCTGACTCTCACAGACACAAGCTACAGCCTCGGAATTCATCTTGTGGTTTCCCATCGGGAGCTTTGCAATAATCTGCCATATTACTCCTGCATCTTTTTGTCAAGATGGCTGCCATGCAGCATGATTTTATAATGGATGTCATTTACAATGTTATTCTATCTGCTCTTTCATTCCACTCTGGTCATACACTGCTTGAAGGGACATTATTCACTCTGATCATGTAACACAAAAATGTGCACGATAGGGAATCTGTAAAGGGTATAATAGACTAACATATAGCCACCCAAATGAAGTTATCTTGTTTAAAAATATGAATATCTACAAAATATCATTCAAATGAACCCAGTACAGTGCTTAGAGCTGAACAGCCTAGACTCACCAAATCATTCCTTTCTTCATGTATTCCCTAAATGTCAAGGTGACAGACCAGCCAGGGTAGTCTGTCTCACAGTCCCTGAACCACATTATTTTCCCTACTGCCAAGCCCTAAATATTGCAAGTCTAGATTTCCTCAGGTTCAGGGATCTCTGGTCTCCCTAGGGCTCCTTTTCAATTTAAATGGGCTTGTTTGTTACTATCAAAATTATATATGTTCAGAGACTAAGCATTAGTCTACAGCCAGGGATATAAAAACATATACCATGCTGTGTTTAACATGGTAGACATTGAGGGGATAAAAGTTATATGTCATACCAGTATGTGTAGAAAACAGAACAGTAGTGTCTGTAAGACAAATATACTAAAGTGCTAAATTCATATTCATTTCAGTAATTACAAAACAGGAAAGATAAAAAAGATGACATATCACATGACCCTCATTCTCCCTGAGTCATATCACTCCTGATGACAGTGGTGTTACCTAAGTGTTAATTCTGTTATTTGCTGGTGTTGTCATCTTGTTCCCATGGTTATCCAGTATGTCAGACTTAAGACAGGAGACAGTTATCACTAACTGTCATCACAAGGCTAGGGAGCCGGAAGGGTTTCAACCCATGAACAGCAGTCTACCTGCAGGCTCTACACTGATTGTATCAACTCTGTCAGGATATTGTATATATTCCTGTGTTGCCAGACCTTCGCCCAACTAGCATGACAGGTGACATATCTTTATACATGGAGGACACATATTTAACAGACAGACATACATATAGTTTATGCTTGTAGGACCATATAAGTCTGTATCCTGAGTCTGCTGACACAGGCTACATGGGTTAAGACTTCCAGCTCACTGTGGCCTGTCAGCACCAGGCGTATGATATTTTTGGTGAGTGTTTGTGAAGTTTTGTGATGTGACACCAATATCAGCAATCAATATGCTGGACAGAACTCGTTATTGACTTACATGTTGGGGACTTCGCCGTCCATAGAGGGAATGGTTGATGATGAGGACAGGTTGCTGGTGTACTTACTCTACAGCTGACCATGCTTCTAGGATGTGGATTCAAACAGGAATATATTTGTGTAGCTCATTTTTGTTTAATTTTTAACTACTAAACCTAACATTTTTTAGCAAAAATAAAATTGTGCTTCACATAGTTCATTAGTTTTGTTTAGCTCACTAGTTTGTTTTTATGTGGCTGCAAGTTGTTGGTTGGTTCCGTGTTTAGAATGAAGGTGTTTAATACTTCAGGGTAATATTGCCATGTATATAGTGAAGGTTCTTGCTGTCGTGCTGTTGTCAGGGCAACGTTAAATGAAAACAATGCATTTGATCAAATAGTTTAAAACTTAACCATTCTCTTTTGTTAAAATGTAAACTTTTTCTGTTAGACTTATAGAAAGTCAAATGGTAAAAAAATCATGCTAATATTTATCTTTTAGAAATATTTCTGCTGTTTGCTCGAGTGTGTCAAATACATATACCTACAAATTAAGAAAATATTGTATGTAACACACAAAAAAAATTCCTATAGCCTCCTTCCCCCTCCCCAGTCTCCATACACAGAAGAGGCAGCAACTGGCCTGGAATCATGTCATTTCAGTAGCTGACCCCGACTGTTTTCAGTACTTCCCCACAGTGACTGCACATGGCACTGAGATGGTGCCTTTTGCTATATATAGGGAAGGTGTGACTGTTGGTAGTTTCTTGGAATCAAGTTAGACTTGTAATCAATAACAGAAATTGATTCTGAGAGAGATCAATTCTTACATTAGAATAGCACAAAAAAATGTGATGCCAGATCATCTCATCTTTTGTGTTATGCATCTATAATCTTAAACTTTTTATGTATTGGAAACCTTGCCTTTTGTACAGAGTTTATTACACTGTAATCACACAATGACATAGAGAAAGTGTTTAGTCGTTGAATGGAAATTTTGAACCGGCATGGTGTGACCCACCCCTTACCCCAAGATACCTGCTGTTTATTTACCTGGTTACATTATTTGTCAACACACCTGTCAACACACAGCTACCTGCCAGGTACCTCCACTGCCAATACACACAGGGTCAGTGCAGTTTACGGTGGTAGTTGGAGTGGAACTACGTTTCTCAGAGCATTAATGACATTGTGCAGCAGCTCTGAGGTGAAATGGCTGCTTGCCTTTGATGCGGCTGTGTATTGACACAACACCCAGTGCATAGGCACACCAGTCAAACAGAATCACAAATTCAAATATTTTTATTTTCAAAGTGAACAATTTACTTGGTGAAACATTCTGTTTCTTTGAACCGTTGAAATTAGCTGTGCTTCCAGTGGAAGTCTTTAGTAAAGAAAACTAGCCAATGGTGAGTATGGCTGTTGACAGTCTGTCATGGAGAGCTACATTCGCTGAGTGTCTACAGGACGTCCTGTCACCCACTCCAGCTTGTTAGCTCTCATGTGGGAAAATATTCCAACCACCAGAAGGAAAACAAGTTCTTAGCTTTTTTGTCAGCAGGTATTTGATGCGTGATAGTCTGATGGTCCAGAGCTGTGTTTGCCTTCGAGACATGATGTCTACTCTATCAATGGCAGCATGAACTTTCATTTAAACACTTTCTCTTTAAGGATTATATCAAAACAGCATACTAAAACATTTCTGAAAACCTATAGCTGTGTCTTCCATGTGACAGTCCCTATAGATCCACCCACCCTCCATGTGACAGTCCCTACAGATCCACCCACCCTCCATGTGACAGTCCCGACAGATCCACCCACCCTCCATTTTACAGTCCCAATAGATCCACCCATCCTCCAGGTGACTATCCCCATAGATCCACCCACCCTCCATGTGACAGTCCCTACAGATCCACCCACCCTCCATGTGACAGTCCCTATAGATCCACCCACCATTTTACAGTCCAATGTGACAGTCCCACAGATCCATCCACCCTCCATGTGACAGTCCCTATAGATCCACACACCCTCCAGGTGACTATCCCCATAGATCCATCCACCCTCCATGTGACAGTCCCTATAGATCCACCCACCCTCCATGTGACTATCCCTATAGATCCACCCACCCTCCATGTGACAGTCCCTACAGATCCACCTGCCCTCCTGTGACAGATCCACCCACCCTCCCATGTGACAGTCCCTATAGATCCACCCACCCTCCATGTGACAGTCCCGATAGATCCACCCACCCTCCATTTTACAGTCCCAATAGATCCACCCATCGTCCATGTGACAGTCCCAATAGATCCACCCACCCTCCATGTGACAGTCCCTATAGATCCACCCACCCTCCATGTGACAGTCCCAATAGATCCACCCACCCTCCATGTGACTATCCCCATAGATCCACCCACCCTCCATGTGACAGTCCCTATAGATCCATCCACCCTCCATGTGACAGTCCCTACAGATCCACACACACACCTCCCAGGTGACTATCCCCATAGATCCATCCACCCTCCATGTGACAGTCCCTACAGATCCACCCACCCTCCATTTGACTATCCCTATAGATCCACCTCACCCTCCCATGTGACAGTCCCTACAGATCCACCTGCCCTCCTGTGACAGTCCCTACAGATCCACTCCACCCTCCATGTGACAGTCCCTACAGATCCACCCACCCTCCATGTGACTATCCCCATAGATCCATCCACCCTCCATGTGACAGTCCCTACAGATCCATCCACCCTCCATGTGACAGTCCCTACAGATCCACACACACCCTCCAGGTGACTATCCCCATAGATCCATCCACCCTCCATGTGACAGTCCCTACAAATCCCCCCACCCTCCATTTGACTATCCCTATAGATCCATCCACCCTCCATGTGACAGTCCCTACAGATC
The DNA here is from genome assembly GCF_003918875.1 of Haliotis rubra. NCBI lineage: Eukaryota > Metazoa > Mollusca > Gastropoda > Lepetellida > Haliotidae > Haliotis > Haliotis rubra. Next base: position 2,410,919 of record NW_025767146.1, read on the forward strand.
CACCCATCTTCCATGTGACCCCTACAGATCCACCCACCCTCCATGTGACTATCCCTATAGATCCACCCACCCTCCATGTGACAGTCCCAATAAATCCACCCATCCTCCATGTGACAGACCCTACATATCCACCCATCTTCCAGGTGACAGTCCCTATAGATCCACCCACCCTCCATGTGACTATCCCTATAGATCCACCCACCCTCCATGTGACAGTCCCAAAATCAATCCTCCACCACCCATCCTCCATGTGACAGTCCCCATAGATCCACCCACCCTCCATGTGACAGTCCCAATAGATCCACCCATAAATCCACCATGTGACTATGCCTATAGATCCACCCACCCTCCATGTGACAGTCCCAATAAATCCACCCATCCTCCATGTGACTATCCCCATAGATCCCCCACCCTTCATTTGACAGTCCCTATAGATCCCCCACCCTCCATGTGACAGTCCCAATAGATCCCCCATCCTTCATGTGACAGTCCTAATAGATCCACCCACCCTCCATGTGACCAGTCCCCTCCATGTGACAATCCCTACAGATCCACCCACCCTCCATGTGACAGTCCCTACAGATCCACCCATGCTCCATGTGACAGTCCCTATAGATCCACCCATCCTCCATGTGACAGTCCCAATAGATCCACCCACCCTCCATGTGACTATCCCCATAGATCCACCCACCCTCCATGTGACAGTCCCAATAGATCCACCCACCCTCCATGTGACAGTCCCCATAGATCCACCCACCCTCCATGTGACAGTCCCAATAGATCCACCCATCCTCCATGTGACAGTCCCCATAGATCCACCCACCCTCCATGTGACAGTCCCAATAGATCCACCCACCCTCCATGTGACTATCCCCATAGATCCACCCACCCTCCATGTGACAGTCCCTACAGATCCACCCACCCTCCATGTGACAGTCCCTACAGATCCACCCACCCTCCATGTGACTATCCCTATAGATCCATCCACCCTCCATATGACAGTCCCAATAAATCCACCCATCCTCCATGTGACTATCCCCATAGATCCCCACCCTTCATTTGACAGTCCCTACAGATCCACCCATCCTCCATGTGACAGTCCCTACAGATCCACCCACCCTCCATGTGACTATCCCCATAGATCCACCCACCCTCCATGTGACAGTCCCTACAGATCCACCCACCCTCCATGTGACAGTCCCTACAGATCCACCCACCCTCCATGTGACTATCCCTACAGATCCACCCACCCTCCATGTGACAGTCCCTATAGATCCACCCACCCTCCATGTGACAGTCCCCATAGATCCACCCACCCTCCACGTGACAGTCCCCATAGATCCACCCACCCTCCATGTGACAGTCCCATAGGTCTCCCCACAGAGATGGGTGGGTATGGATGTGATTGTGGCCGTGTGGCCAGAGATCCTCCCAGCCTCCATGTGACAGTCCCATAGGTCTCCCCACAGAGATGGGTGTGTATGGATGTGATTGTGGCCGTGTGTCTAGAGATCCTCCCACCTTCAATGTGACTGCCTCTCAATAGAACAAAATCGTCCTACCCCTGTTTGAGGCTGTGCAGGTCACCCCACCCCAGCTGCCCCCTGTGCAGGTCACCCCACCCCAGCTGCCCCCTGTGCTGTCCCCAAGGTACAGAAGGGCACCTTGCCATTCATCTGGTCAGTTTAGCAATTGGTCAGTGTTTCGCTTGACCTGACATCTCAGGCCACTGCTCACTCATGTGTGTGATAACAAGGTAATTTGCTTGTAGCTGTCAGTTCTAGTCTGATCTATATATAAGGTTCCAGCAGCCTGTGAGATGTGATAGACAGCCAAGGCTGGCTGTTAAGGGCCGACAGGCAGGGACAGCAGGACAGCCAGTAGGGGCAAAAAAGGAAGTACATCAGGGATGCTTCCATCAGATAAGACATGGATTTCAGCATCGTTAGAAAAAATGTTGGTGTAAAGGACAACACACTTTCCAAATGCAAATTGACACATTTCTGTAATAAAATCAAGCAATATAAATGGCTTGTCCTCGATCAGCTGTCACTTAAATACCACTGAGACGTTAGATCCATTGTGTGATTTATAAGCTTCACAAAAAACATCAGTGTTATGTAAACTGAACAAGCTGTCAAGTTAAGTGGGATGAGATTAAAGACTAATAGAACACTTACTGCTGGTGACATTGTCGGCTACATCATGGTGATATATCCTCTAAATGATGGCGCTATTTCCTCGTATTCCCCGCCTGTACAACATTGACAATCTCTATCTGCCACTGGAGTACCACAGTACCACTTTACGTTCAGATAACCCAAGCACGGCACTATCGCGTTGTGTACACACCGGTTTCCGAGAGGAATGAATGTCCAACAGAGGTCTGCTTCCTCCCAGCCTCCAGTAACAAATAACGGCTGTCACGACCAAGGTAGATGTTATCACATTGATTCAGAACTTGTCGTGTTATCACCGTGTTATCACCGTCTCTGGCACAGCTAATTGCTGCTGATCCCATGGAACCGGAGATGTATCTGCAGAAATACGCAGACTTATCGGTAGCAGGAGCTTTATTCCATAGCCTCTCCTATCCCAGGCAACCAGGTATATGGTAGTTGGTCAGTTTGGGTAGAGTCTACGACACTGTTACAATCATGACCCCATCCATTATTCCTTTTCGGACACTGACCAAGTTGTGTCCATAATTAGCTATGGATCTTGACCAGGTTAAATGAGTGGATATCTTAATTGGCTGCCTGTTTGGCTGCGTCTGCTTGTGTTGCTCTAGGTTGCTGTTCAGGTTGTGAGTAGACTTGACCAATCAGTGACAGTTCCCTACAGAAGAAGTGAGATTGTATCGCTTTAATGAAAGGGAAGATGGGTATTAGCATTGTCGCCACCTTGTCAGGTCAATACAGACATAAGTACTCTCTCACGCTCCTCGCTTAGTTGGGTTGTGAGGCTTCACAGACATCACGACATAGATAACGCGTAAAATTCACTCACCCGTGAACGAGATAATACCTCAACTTTTGACTGATTCTTTGGGCTTTATTGTTGTGCATCCAAGGAAGCATGAGGTTGAACTGCGTGTTATTGGGATACAAGTTTGGAGAAGCTTTCAAGCACTATTAGAGTGTAATTCAATAAATTCACTGATTAGAAATGCTGTTTGTTAATGGATTGGATATATTGTGACTTCTTAAACAGACAGATGCCTTCAATAAAATCAAGAAAAAACAGAATAAACTTTGTGTTAATATTAATTTACTGTGAATTAAATACAGAAACTAATTCTATTACTTTACAAAATGAGTCAAATGAACTATGTAGTTGTCGATGAGCAGAGAGCAGTTCAGGACAGAGCCGAGCAGGTCTAGCCAGAACACGAGCGATGTGAAAGAAAACACTAACCTATAAAGTTGTGCCTCAGGGCACCAGCAACACCTGGCAATTGTCTCCGGTTCGTAGACAAACATTTATGTCTTTATCACAACTTCCACAGACAATTTTATACTTAAAATCACAAAAACATCTAAACATGGAAGTAATGCAGTTCAATTTCTCCAGGTCTTTTCAGTCGGTGGCATTCACTGGCCTGGAACTATCATTTACTTTTGTGATTATATCATCATTATCGCTCATTCTCTGTCTTAACTCTTACCACTGTTGTCTTTTATCTGAAATACTTCTTTGAAAGTGTATGATGGCCCTTGCAGTTGAGTTTTGTCCCTTAAGCATGCCAGGATCTGATGACCTTCTTGATGTTGCTTTGTTTGTCCACACTATACTTCTCTAAATGAAAACACGATGTATTGTAATATAATAATTATTTTAATATTATTTTAAGCTAACACAACTATATTTTAGAGCAGTTTTGATCTTAACGTGTTTATTCATTTCTCTCCAATATCTTTCTTTGTCCTGATGACCAAATACGCAAGTCCCTGTTCAGTGGATTCTCTCCTCCCCCTTTCTGTGACTGGTAGCTGGTCCGTCAGTCTTCAGGCGAAGGACTGTTACAGCAGTCAGTTCAATACGGTAGAGCAAGACACTGCCCATTTGCTGGTCTTTCTCTAAACCATGTGATTTTCCCTTCTTCTCAGCCCATACTATAATGCTATAGGTCTAAATGAACCAAGTCTAGATTGACGGGTTCAGAAATCTGCAATTTCACTGGGGTTCCTTTTTGATGTAAATGTAGTCTTCCAGAGACAAAGCGTTAGTCTTCTGACTTGGTCTTCATTGCTCAATCATTCTTGTCTTCTTCCTCACTCTCATTCATTCTTCTTTCTCTCTAGCACACAGATTCCCCATTTTCTATGTATCTCGATTTACATGTGGCGTGGAACTCACACAGGACTCGACAAGTAGACCGTAAACAAAAGTACAATTTTTTGTGCTGTGTCAACAAATACATGAATGAACTATTTGCCTGTAGCTTGATGTAATGATGGTTGTCGCCATACATGTCCACTGGAACTATCCATGTATCAATAATTTTGGAAGTTAATTTGACAATAACGAAACATATTGCACACATTTGGATTCTTTGATCATGCAAGTGAAAACGCCAGGTTTTTCTGCAAACTAGTTGGGGTTTTTTAAATTCTTCTTTTGGAAAGTACTGAAAATCCTAAAATTAATGATAGAGTGAAAATGAATGCAAATCATGTGCATGGCGTTTGGTCAAACAACACTTTTATATCACAATATGGATTAAATATGTAAATAAAGTACAGTGTGACATAAAAATTTTTTATATTTGTGAGTATTTTATTGATGAAAAAGAAAAATTGGTTCAGCTCTTTCTGCTTTAAAATGAACATAAGTGCCAATATGTCAACGGTACAGAACAATTATCAATACTGAGACTATCATACAAAAACCTTTGTTCTGTGCTTCACACTTGGTATAAATGTACTACTTAAAAAATGTGAAGTGCCATCTGATTGTTTCATCTAATTATGGCTAATAGTTCATGTCATGGCTGATTAACTATAGATACATGAAAGAATTGGATGGTCCTTAAGCTCTTTCTAGTAGTATATATACAGGGAATACTATGTGAGATGTTCCACACTGTTATTGACAAGCCACCATCAACTGATAGTTAGAGGGGGAGGATGTCTAGTAGTTGTGTCTATTCTTATCTATCAGTAAGATAGAAATGCAGTAGAAGTCTCTCAAATGAAATATCTTCGCGTTATCACACCCAAATCCATTCACATTGCATCCAGAAGCATATGCCAAGGTTCACCTGATACAATAAATTGCTCTGAACTATTTTAATGATTGTATCTTGTGACAAAATTGTTTCAGAAATATTCATAAAATGGCTGCTAAATGAAGACTAGAACCACCAAGAGAGCTGTGATCAGTCAATAAAGTGAAGCATTAAGACCAGACTGGTATTTGAGGCGCCGAGCTGGGAGCTCAGTACACTCGCATGCTTCATACACACAGTGCCTCTGAAATATTAATTGGTAAGGTCTTGCTAATATCCCTCTTCAGTCCTTGGGCAAAACTGAAGTGAAGCCATGATGGTTGCTACGGTGACATACATGTAGTACTTGTCTTGAAAAAATGATCAGCAATTTGACATGATGGTCAGATTTCAAATGTGCAGCTAAGGAAATAAAAGCAGCTACATTGTTTTATCTAATTTCGCTGTGAGGTGAGATTAACCTTAACATGGAGATGGAGATTTGTCTTTGTCAGACCTCCTGGAATGTATCATGTTCCAGAACAGCATCGGGAAGAATTTAAGGTTGACAGTTGTCACCATTTGTATCAATTGTTCACCAGAGAACTATAAATCTCGGTGTTATTTCCAGTCTTCTTAATGTATGTTGTGCCAAGAAAGGTTGATGCAGATGCTACAGTACAGAGTAGATGATTAACATATGTTGCAGTATATGTACAAATTGCTGCGGTAACAGCAAGGTTATGTAATGTACAAAGCAACAGGTAGTGGCCAGTTAGGTACATGCTAGCAATCTGAGGTATCAGGGGTATTAGACCTGGGTATTTCCTGTACATATTGACAGGCTGGTGTGGTATGCACAAACTAGTATCTGGGGAATCTAGGGAGATCCAGGTTATATTGGTCTTCAGCAGCCCATTCTTGTCATAAGAAGTGACTAATGGGATCCCGTGGTGTAGACTCGCTCAGTTCATATCCCAGCTGCGTAGATTGATGCTCATGATGTCAATCACTGGATTGTCTGGTCCAGACTCAGTGATATACAGACCACCATCGTGTAGCTTGAGATAGCTGAGTTCAGCATTAAACAACAAACAAACAAAACCCAGACCTGATTATATTGTGGAAATACTAGTGAATTTCAAGTCAGTGATTCACCAACTTGCCAACTTGGCAATATCTGACAAGATCTCACTCACTCACTCACTCACTCACTCACTCACCACAATTCCCTACTCTGTAACTGTACTACAGCCTCGTCAAGCAGCAATGCATGGGTTACTAACAACACAGACTGTATTTACTGATGAAGCAGAGTTCAAATACTGGAAACTGGCTTGTTAGTCTGTGTTATCAATGGACCAAATGAACTGCAAGATCTCTTGCATGTGTCTATACTATAATCAATAAATAGCTGTAGAGGAAGCGAGAAAATGCTCTGCAATAAGAACATTGGACCTAGATTGCTTTACAAGAGACTTGTCCATGTTCAACATTTAATCAAGTTTCCCTAATAGCTTCCTATTCATGTTAATTATTCACCATTATTGCGTAAACTTCCCCAGTGTCCACACCCCCTGCTGAGATGTCCTTACACGCAGGAAGACAAAAACAGTTATGTCATTTGTGTCCTGTCTGTCTGACAACTAATCATTATGTCACCTGATTACCTGACTTGTTGTCACTACGGTAGTATTTCGGGTCACAAATGTCAACACAAAGCTGCTATTTTTGTCACTTGATCATAATAGACGAGAAAATTATCAGGCTGCTAATTACCAACCACAAGTGTACATTGTGCCCAATCTTCAGGATTGGCGACAAAGAGATGTGAAGAAATAGATTGTTGGATGTTTTAAAGTTGACCTTTTATCATGTCTTCAGAGGTGCAAAATCTAATACCTGTTGTACAGAAGTGAAAAATAAAATTCATATTGAGTAACCTTCCAAAATGTTAAGAACAGTTTCATCATATGTTCTGCAGCAGGTTTGAAGAAGAAAATGAGACTTTTGTCCTCTGAAAGATCAGGGACTGTGGTTTCTGTGGATCATTCCAATTCCCAGACTCACCGAAGTCATCTATGTTTTACAGGAACCCTGTCGTCGGAGGACTAAAGTAAATAAAACTGGCTCCATACAAAGCAGTTATGTACAAATCAATTATGTTTATTTACAGGACAATGATCATAGCATTATTCCATTATTCTGCTTTTTGTTTTTCTCACCTTGTACTTTATGCCAGAGTTGTTACAGATGGAAGCAGCTCTAGATGTACATTTGTGTCAAGGTATGCACCATCTTGAAAGGTCTTGAATTTTGCAGTTTGTCTTAAAAAGGCCTTAAATAGGCATTAGTTGCAAAAAGATTACCGATAAGCAACATGGCTTTGGAAGGACCTTGATGATACGTAATTACAACCTGTAGTTGGCTTGGTCTACCTCCTTGGTGATACCTTGAAGCCATGATGCGTTACTTCCCACCAGTGAGACCATTGTCTAACAACTAACAAACAAAAACAAAATTTCACATTATATTACCGGTACATCATGATGCTTAAATATGTTGAGGACAGATCAGTTCCAAAAGAAATGAATTTGTTTGCTTCCTTGTGGAGCAGTGAGATCAATGGTGGAAGTGATGATAAACAATGCTGGCCTACCGCCATAATCAATTAGTTGATTGTTGTTGGTCATTACTGCCAACCTCAAGATATTTCATTGTCACTATCTTTTGTGGTGTTAACTTTGGTTCACACTTATTTTGGTTCAGCCATTCATGACCCTACTTGTTAACTGAGATGGCATTGAGGTCAGTTGACGCTCACAAGTCAGAAGGAATATAGCATTTCCATCAGATCTGGGTGACATCCCTTGAACTTACCCAAGTCCTGTTTTACTGTTCAACAAAAAATATATACCGGAAGAAAGAATAGTGATCTTCTCCAACAACTTAACCTCCATTTATGTAACCTTATATATTTTGTGATGTGCCACATATTCCATTTTCCGATGCAAAGGTCTGTCAGTTAGGTCGATGTCATATCTGTCCATCATAATGGTTTTGAATTCTTCCTGTTTTATGTAACAAGCACTTATCTGATGACAGCCATACAGTTATGCAGAAGCTAAATGCTTGCATTTTTCACACTGTTCAGGATATGAAATTTTCATTGTTTGAACTCATAAAACTGCCAGTAAGATATATATTTGATATTGCACTGCTGTAGTGATGAAGCCAAAGCCAGCAGATATTTGTCATAGTAACCACACGACACCATGAATATTGCACATTCTGTGTTTAGGTATAACATTTCAAAATTTTATGGTAAGCTTTGGACCTGTTCTTAGATTGAATGGTAGGCAGACATTAGATTTGTTTCAAGTGGTATGTGAAGAATTTGTGTGAAACTGATAGTTAAAGCATGCAAAACCTGTCAGGTATTCAGCCACTTTCTGCCCCAGCATTTATGAAGTTCAATAATGAACCCAGGTCAATTAATCACATATTGAAAACACCAGCCTCAAATGGTAAAGATAGCATGACAGAACATATATAAAAAATGTGCATGAATTATTGATCCAGAACATCAAATGTAACCTTACTCTTACTCAGGATTCCTGTTACCTTAGGCTAGTATTTATCAAAAGTTATAGCTCAGACTAATACTTCACATCTGCATTTTCCCTGAATCCCAATATATTGCTCTCTATGGATCTGTAATTATATGAAAATCTGTGTAAATGTTATGCCATGAGAAAGTACTAAATGAGGTGAAGAGTTAGTGTTGCCATGGCAATGATTCCTGACAATGCTGGAGGACAAGGTGAGAATGTGACTTTAATGAGAGGTGGAGGGAAGGAATGCTGGGTATTTGAGTCCTGCTGGAACTGGAATGTCAGGTGTTAAACTTTCATGAGAGCAGCTCTGAAGTTTCTGCTCAGCGGGTTGTGTGTAGGAGAGCATGGGCTTCTCTACACCTGCTGGTGACATTGTGTCAACACACAGATATTCACAGGTAGATGGACACTGCTCACAGTGTCAGATATGGAAATACTGGTATGCACAGGGGTATATTTCTGGAAAATACACAAATTGTACATGGTCATATTATATCCAAAGATTCATAGTGCAATTTTTACTGATTCTCTAACATTGTGCGTTCACACATTCTCAATCACTATACATTCACTGTGAATCTGTTGTATCTCTCCAAACTGCCATTTTAATACTTTCTTTTTATTGTACATCCACATGTATGTAGGCTTCAAAGAACTTGAAAGACATTCTTCTTAAGGTCCCTAAAGAACATTTATTTGTCTTTTATTTCAGCAAAATTGATGTGTTGAATTTACTTTTTCACACTAGTGGTAGGAGGCAGATTCGGGATGACTGTCACCGAAATGGATGTGGAAAGCCAACAAGAAGTGTCTCAAGTTGCCAACTATGTCCATGTCTGCCACTTGAAAGTATAAAACTTTTTTTGATTTCATGGCTTCATCCTCACAAGATTAATTTCATGTAATCAGTAGATGTCTACGGAAGGCCCCGAGGGCTCTGTACCTCATTATTAACCTATTCATGAAGGGGAATGGTGTCCTCGCTATATACTTGTGTCTGTCATGTTTCAGTTCCGGTGCATAACTCAAAGTCTGTTTACTGTTACTTATGGAACTTCACACATATCAGTCTAGCCAGGACTGGTGCATATTGCTATTTAGGCAATTTTGAAATTTTAACATTTTTTGAGTTCCCATGGCAACAAATTGGACTTGGGATTAAAGGAAGCTTAAGGGTTCATTTGTAGAGCATAACTCAAAGACCATTTGAAATTTTCTTGATAAACTCTGCATAAATATTAGTTCAGTAATGTGCTTTTAAGGGCCATTTTGCTATTAAGGAAACTTTCTTTTTCCCAGTTTCCCTGACACCAAACTGACTAGTGTTGTCATGTACAAGGCTGCGTAAGCGTGTGTGTCAGAGACTGAAGGTCAACCATGGCTTCATCATGGATGTTTATCTGGTAGCTGTAATGTATGGTGTACCCTGTTGATATAGATTTCTGGCACTCTTTGCAACCAGCAGAGAGATGACTTGGGGGGATTATTTCAGCTCTGTGTTGTTAGAGGACATATGTGCCAGTGTTGTTAGAGGACATATGTGCCAGAAATATGTATCATTGAGTGTTGGTTAATTTTCTGAATAGTGAGTGAGTTGGATTAAACATCTCTTTGAACAGTAGTCTAGTTACTCACAGCGTGTCAGCGAATAGTTTGAGATCATACAGGTGTTGGACGTTTACCAGTAGTTATGGTGCTGACAGACCTAGAAACACCAACAGGGCAAATCAGGATTCAAACCCACAGTCATCCAGCATGTCTAAGGGACATAACTCTACATCGCCTCAGATGACTTGGCCGTAAGTGCCCCCTAGTTATGTGTGTGATAATGATGCCTGGGATGGGAGTGAAATGATGACAGAAATGATGCCTCCCCATGTTTGGCTTTCATTGCTTGAATACCCAACAGCGGAAAGTGACACATGCCAACCTTCTGAACGTGCATCTGCACAGTCATCTACTTATTATGCTTAGACCTTCCCTCTGTTGTTTACCTGGGCATTTGCATTGTGTGTTTCCACATGATAAGGCAGCTTGCTAGGAAAACCGTAGCAAGTTGGATTTAAACAGCTCATGGTGTACTCCAGGATATCAGATAGGTAGAGATTTCAAGGATCTAGCTGGGATCACTTCAAACCCCCAACCTCAGTGTGGATTCTTTTGATAAGGGCAATCTATTCAACGGTTGGGAACAGAATCACACACATGTGGATAACATAGGGCACAAAATCTTATTTAGACTTTTTCTGTTGAGATCACCAACAGATTAGGTCTATAGTACACCTTGTGTAACCAAGGTCACTTTTTTTTACCTCATTTAATATCTGTCGTTCCCGCACAAATTCTTGTTATCCTCGTGGCCTGGTTCTCTATCTTGCCTTGTGGCATCGGTTGTTATGGACTCTCATCCATGAAATGCACCTTTTGAGAGGGCCTTTAATGTATTGTACAACTGACTGTAATCCAATCCATGCTTGCCGCGCTCCGTGACTTCAACAACTAGAGCAATTGCCTGCAAAATCTTCATGTATTTTTTCTCGCCTTTTGACTTGTCATTGTTAATCAGTATGGAATTACATGAATCTGATCCTTGTTCTGATATCTAATTAACATATCCGTTATTGATACTGATAGCCAGTGTAGATTGGAGACGGGAACAAATTAATATCTTGTTTGTTAATACACTGTGATGGTATCACAAAACCTTGCCATTGAATCGCACTGAGGTGACGTAGGCTGCTATGCTTGCTGTGACTGGCCATTAAAACACTTGATGCAGCTTCCAACATTAAGTAGTTTTTCATTTTGCCTGTTTCAATAATGCATCAAGTTGATTTGAATATTTTTTACTGGGAATTAAATTTGAAAAACAAACCTCTCCATCTTTTTGCAATTGATTTAGGTGTTGACAGTTGAGAAGTTCCAGTTCGGGGCAAACATGGTTTTACATGTGTGTGTGTGTGGTGAGGGCTGTTGGGGTATCTGTCTTGTTTGATTTGTCAGACCTCACATTCTAATTCACAGGTTCTTATCATATACACTTGAAGTTGTTGTGGGAACATATGGGCAGTGTATACTACTGGAGTGGGTGGTAGATGATCAACAAGTGAGTGGTAGATGATCAACAAGTGAGTGGTAGATGATCAACAAGTGAGTGAGTGATCAACAAGTGAGTGGTAGATGATCAACAAGTGAGTGAGTGATCAACAAGTGAGTGAGTGAGTGATCAACAAGTGAGTGAGGGATCAACAAGTGTGATTGAATTATCAAGTGAGTGAGTGATCAACAAGTGAGTGAGGGATCAACAAGTGTGATTGAATTATCAAGTGAGTGAGTGATCAACAAGTGAGTGAGGGATCAACAAGTGAGTGCGTGAGTGAATGATCAACACTTTAGGGAAAAGTAAATGAGTACGGATGGAAAATAAGGATTGCGGCAAAAGGACTTAGATGATTGAAATATTGTAGGCAGCATATTCCCTGTAGCTTCCATCAGGCAATATATGCTTAGCTCAGATTGGCAGTGGTAGACTTGTGTATATTATTGTAATTCCCATAATATACTATGCCTGAAGTAAGAACAATGTTACGATATTGTTTTGTTTTTGTTTTGTTAGTGATAGGTTCACAATACGATAAATTTTCAAAACTTTCTTATACTATTTTATTGACTAAGGTTTGATACCTATCATAACTCTGACAGAGACATACAGTGGGGTGTAAAGTGTATTTGTAAAGTGGGATGTAAAGTTTATTTGCAAAGTGGGGTGTAAAGTGTATTTGTAAAGTGGGGTGTAAAGTGTATTTGTAAAGTGGGTTGTAAAGTGTATTTGTAAAGTGGGGTGTAAAGTGTATTTGTAAAGTGAGGTGTAAAGTGTATTTGTAAAGTGGGGTGTAAAGTGTATTTGCAAAGTGGGGTGTAAAGTGTATTTGTAAAGTGGGGTATAAAGTGTATTTGTAAAGTGGGGTGTAAAGTGTATTTGTAAAGTGAGGTGTAAAGTTCATTTGTAAAGTGAGGTGTAAAGTGGGGTGTAAAGTGTATTTGTAAAGTGGGGTGTAAAGTGTATTTGTAAAGTGTTGTATAAAGTGTATTTGCAAAGTGGGGTGTAAAGTGTATTTCCAAACTGGGGTATAAAGTGTATTTATAAAGTGGGGTGTAAAGTGTATTTGTAAAGTGGGGTGTAAAGTGTATTTGCAAAGTGGGGTGTAAAGTGTATTTGTAAAGTGGGGTATAAAGTGTATTTGTAAAGTGGTGGGTGTAAAGTGTATTTGTAAAGTGGGGTGTAAAGTGTAAAGTGTATTTGTAAAGTGGGGTGTAAAGTGTATTTGTAAAGTGAGGTGTAAAGTGTATTTGTAAAGTGGGGTGTAAAGTAAAGTGTATTTGTAAAAGTGGGGTGTAAAGTGTGTTTGTAAAGTGGGGTGTAAAGTGTATTTGTAAAGTGGGGTGTAAAGTGTATTTGTAAAGTGGGGTGTAAAAAGTGGGGTGTAAAAGTGTAAAAATTTGTAAAGTGGGGTGTAAAGTGTTTGTAAAGTGGGGTGTAAAGTGTATTTGTAAAGTGGGGTATAAAGTGTATTTGTAAAGTGAGGTGTAAAGTGTATTTGTAAAGTGAGGTGTAAAAGTGGAGTGTTTATTTTTGTAAAGTGGGGTAAAAGTGGGATAAAAAGTGTATTTCCAAAAGTGGGGTGTGAAAGTGTATTTGTAAAGTGGGGTGTAAAGTGTATTGTATGTATTTGTAAAGTGGGGTAAAGTGTAAAGTGTATTTGCAAAGTGGGATGTAAAGTGTATTTGTAAAGTGGGATGTAAAGTGTATTTGTAAAGTGGGGTGTAAAGTGGATTTGTAAAGTGGGGTGTAAAGTGGATTTGAAAAGTGGGGTGTAAAGTGTATTTGTAAAGTGGGGTGTAAAGTGTATTTGTAAAGTGGGGTGTAAAGTGTATTTGTAAAGTGGGGTGTAAAGTGTATTTGTAAAGTGGGGTGTAAAGTGTATTTGCAAAGTGGGGTGTAAAGTGTATTTATAAAGTGGGGTGTAAAGTGTATTTGTAAAGTGGGGTGTAAAGTGTATTTGTAAAGTGGGGTATAAAGTGTATTTGTAAAGTGGGGTGTAATGTGTATTTGTAAAGTGGGTTGTAATGTGTATTTGTAAAGTGGGGTGTAAAGTGTATTTGTAAAGTGGGGTGTTTCATCAAATTGATTGAGTGTGTTTTTACGCCGCTTTTAGCAATACTCCAGCAATATCACGGCGGGGGACACCAGAAATGGGCTTCACGCATTGTACCCATGTGGGGAATCGAACCCGGGTCTTCGGTGTGACAAATTAACGCTTTGACCACTAGGCCACCCCACTGCCCCGTGTTTCGTCAAAGGGATTTCCCAACTGCCAGCACTACATGAATTGAAAGACAAGACGTAGTACAGACATTTATGACTGCATGATGGTTGTCATCAAGCCTTGTCTGACGCTCACTAAACTGGGTGACTTTCCACACAACACTATATCCTTCATGTACACAGAACTTTAATCAAACAAATTTACAAAATGTCAACCTTTAAACAAAAGTCAGATTATGTATTTGAAACAGATCCTATCTACCACACAGTTTTGATGAGTATGTTTCGGGATCTGCAGGGATCAATGCTATCAAAATCTGGTCCATGTGTTAATGTTGATCGTAGTGATGTCGGCCATCTCTGACAGACATGACCAGCCTCACAATGGGCCTTCCTCCGACATTAACGTGACATGCTGTAATACACAGCATCAAACCAAGTTGACTCACTCACTCCAGGTTCTGTAAGAGAATAGTTTCCAGCACCTAGCAAGTATTATTCATGGGACTGATGAGGATGTTCAGTGAGATAGATAACTCCCTCATCAAACATTGATTGTTTAATTTCCCAGCAGTTGTGCTGTACACTGATACCTTCCTCCTGTTAATCTTCCACAGTTGTCTTGCATGCTTGTACTGTGGTAAATGTATCGTATATCCGTTGTTTAGCCGGTGTAGTGGTCTAATCCGCTCAATAACATCAACAGATTAATTCTATTTCCTGGCTGCCCTTTATGAAATATATATGCTGTTGTACCAATGACTATCCACTAATGTCCTGTCGTGCCCCAGAGGTGTCATCACAGTAATTTGTAGCTATGATGAGGTTTGGTCATCTGGTCAGTCTACTGGGACTGGGGGTCCGTGGACAGCGGCTGTAGCAGCACACATCATCAGGCGCTACATCAACTACACTTTATACCTCATGGTGCTCTACCGATAATGACCTATCTTTTGATGACAGTGGCTATCACTTTGATTCTGGATCTGACAGCGTATCCAAAAATGGATTTTTAAAAAAAGTTACTGTGGTGTCTTGTGGTATTTTTAATTTATATTTGTTTTTATCTATGAGCAAGGTATTTTACTGAAAGGTTGTTTGTCTGGAGAGGATAATAAATCTTATGATCTGAAGGAGGAATAATCTTTTTTTTCACCGTTTCTTATTCAGTGAAGAATGCATAAGTTTTGAAAGCTTTTACAATCATCTAGAACTTGGTCCTATTTGTAGAGGTCTGTGATTTTTGTTTTAAAATACAGTTGACTCCATCAAATAATCACTTTAATCAAACACAATTTTCTGCATCAGGAACTGGAATGTTTTGTCATGGCTTGTTTTGTAGCCCTGTGGCAAGTAGTGGTATTCTGATTAATTGAAATAATCGAAAATTGGTCGCAGTGACCAAACAACCAAGCAATCGATCACATTTTCCCATAATCGAACATAAACGATTTTTGAACTACTTTTTTAGTCTTTGAAATACTTGACAATGGAACATATCGTTGAAGTTGTCAGTGCCTGAAAACGTGTTTAATTCATAGAAAACTCACTTCACTAACTGAAAGCCATGACTGAATATTTCTTGAAGAGTCCAGAAAGTTTATGTTCATGATATATAAGTCATCACTTTAAAGTAGCAAGTTGCATCATGTTATACATATCTGCAATAACAACCTGGATAGGTAAATCTGAAAAATGACGCTAACCAATTTTTTTAGATGATTGTTCGTTGGTAATGAAGCAATCATCAATTGTGAGATTTCAACCAATTCCCAACACTAGTGGCAAGGTATTTGATTGTTTCACCACAGGGCTGGGTTTGTTGCCATAGTTTGGTACAGTTTGTGATTACCACTTCTAGTTTCTCTTGCTGTGATATTGCTGGAATATTACTTCAAGCAGTGAGAAACTATATTCACTCACTCATGTTCAAGTAAGTGTGATAAAAAACGAAGGATTTTAGTCCTGCACTCAGCCTGCATCGGTCAAAGTGAGACGAGGCTCATGCAAGATGATCACAGAACTTGTGCAACAATTATGTGGGTCAGTTTATGAGGCTTCACATCAAGTCTCTCTCTAAAGTTGAACCCACCGATATGAGCTGGTGTGTTGAAGCATCGATCGTGAAGATGTTTCCCATGCGCTGTCTGCAGTTCAAGACAATGCTGTGGAGCAGATTCCACGATATGGCCATGATCAGGGATCGTGACAGAATCTCAGCTGCACAATATTCCAGGCGACAATCAGCAGATTTTTCATCTGTTTTATTTCATCAATATGCTGCTATCTGCACTGATTAGTTTTAGATTATTATTTTTCTACTGTTATTTCTAGGAAAGAGATGGAGTGAGGTAGCTTAGTGGTTAAAGTGGTCGCTAGTATGGGTAAAGAACTGGATTTGATTCCCATTTTTACAGTGTTCATTTCCACACCAGTGTTATTTACTTCTCTAGAATATTGCTAGACTCATTGCTGATAGAAGGCAAAACCTGGCTTTGGTAGCATGATAGTCAGGGTATTCATGATAATTGTAGTAACACTTACACAAAGCCAGGCATGCTTTCAACAGGGCTAGATCACTGATGGACTGACCAGTTTTGTTAGAGAACTACAAAGGCATAGTACTCTTTCCCAGTATTTGGGGGAACAGATTCTGGAAAGTATATAAATGTACTAAACAATGTAGTGTTGTCATCAATTATAGGCATCGAAGGCACTCACATCTCCAGTTATCATGACTTTATTTGAAGCTACTAATAGGCAAAGTAATGTTTATTTTACAAAGTTTCACAAATTATGTTTGGGTTCAAATAGTTTATACAATGCGTTCTTTTAGATTTCCTCTCTTCTAGAAAATTGATCATCATTTGTGTTTACATGATGCATTTTGAACAATTCAGCAATATCCCCAACTGACTACAATCTCTGACTTGTTGCATCCTCCCTCCTCTCACTCCTTCAGGGTGTTCCCCATACCCTGCATCATGGAGACGGGTCTGTTTAAACCACTTACACCATACGTCCCTGCCAGAAACAGACCACTAGATAGCTTCCATATGTACCAGCTCAAGTCTGCTTGTGTATAACCATGACAGGATCATCGTCCCAGGGTGTTGGTCCTGCCAGGTGAAGGGAATCACCTTAGGAGATGGTTACATTGTTGTACTGCAGACTTGGTTAATCTTCGCTTCCTTCTTTGGGGTTCTAATATTGTAACTACCTATGTGAGGGAGTGTTTGACTCACACTCCAGAGTCTGAATAGAATACTACATATGAGCATCATGGAAAATTAGTTTGCAGACATGGCTAGCTGTGAATGAGCCGTTCCTTCATCCTCTGATTGCCTCCAGTGTATATCTGCAGTCAAGTAATCTCAATCTGTGTAGAAGTTTATATCCTCAGCTGTGATTGAAGACCGTGGTTCTCCCTCCATGTTCCCCTCTCCCCACTCACCCCCCTCCTCATATCTAGGTGATCAGTCCCACTGTCTCAGGGGACCTCATCAGCTGAATCCTCGTGGCTCCTGCTGAACTCCGACTACATCGTCAACATGGGTATGTGCCGATTACTGGTGGCAGAGGGTTGAAGAGCATCAAACTAATAAATTGGTTGGGATTTAGTCTCAGTTCATGTGAGATTGAAGACAAATCAGACACAGGGAAGTGGAAAATAGGCACATTTTATGATTGGTATGCACTTTGAGAAATTAAGCAGACCATTTTACATGTGTATTGGCACTGGCTGGAGACAAGATCCGTCCCTGCGATAGAAATACATGTGGAAGTCACCTCAGCATCTATTCATAAAGCATGACTGACTCTCACCCTTGACCTGTGGCATTAGCTGACTTGACCTTAACACTGACCCTTACCCCACTACATATAGCACTTGGAGATGACATAGCCCAGTAGTTGGTATACTACACTATATCACTGGGTGATGATATAACCCTGTAGTTGGTATACTACACTATATCACTGTGTGATGTTATAACCCTGTACTTGGTATACCACACTATATCACTGGGTGATGATATAACCCTGTACTTGGTATACTACACTATATCACTGGGTGATGATATAACCCAGTAGTTGGTATACCACACTATATCACTGGGTGATGTTATAACCCTGTACTTGGTATACCACACTATATCACTGGGTGATGTTATAACCCTGTACTTGGTATACCACACTATATCACTGGGTGATGATATAGCCCAGTAATTGGTATACTACACTATATCACTGGGTGATGATATAACCCAGTAGTTGGTATACCACACTATATCACTGGGTGATGATATAGCCCAGTAATTGGTATACTACACTATATCACTGGGTGATGATATAACCCTGTAGTTGGTATACTACACTATATCACTGGGTGATGATATAACCCTGTACTTGATATACTACACTATATCACTGTTTGATGATATAACCCAGTATGATATAACCCCTGTACTTGGTATACTACACTATATCACTGGGTGATGATATAACCCAGTAGTTGGTATACTACACTATATCACTGGGTGATGATATAACCCTGTAGTTGGTATACTACACACTATATCACTGGGTGATGATATAACCCAGTAGTTGGTATACTACACTATATCACTGGGTGATGATATAACCCAGTAGTTGGTATACTACACTATATCACTGGGTGATGATATACCCAGTAGTTGGTATACTACACTATATCACTGGGTGATGATATAACCCAGTAGTTGGTATACTACACTATATCACTGGGTGATGATATAACCCAGTAGTTGGTATACTACACTATATCACTGGGTGATGATATAACCCTGTAGTTGGTATACTACACTATATCACTGGGTGATGATATAACCCTGTACTTGATATACTACACTATATCACTGTTTGATGATATAACCCAGTAGTTGGTATACTACACTATATCACTGTGTGATGATATAACCCTGTACTTGGTATACCACACTATATCACTGGGTGATGATATAGCCCAGTAATTGGTATACTACACTATATCACTGGGTGATGATATAACCCTGTAGTTGGTATACTACACTATATCACTGGGTGATGATATAACCCAGTAGTTGGTATACTACACTATATCACTGGGTGATGATATAGCCCAGTAATTGGTATACTTCACTATATCACTGGGTGATGATATAACCCTGTAGTTGGTATACTACACTATATCACTGGGTGATGATATAACCCAGTAGTTGGTATACTACACTATATCACTGGGTGATGATATAGCCCAGTAATTGGTATACTACACTATATCACTGGGTGATGATATAACCCAGTAGTTGGTATACTACACTATATCACTGGGCGATGATATAACCCAGTAGTTGATATACTACACTATATCACTGTGTGATGATATAACCCAGTAGTTGGTATACTACACTATATCACTGGGGGATGATATAACCCAGTAGTTGATATACTACACTATATCACTGGGTGATGATATAACCCAGTAGTTGGTATACTACACTATATCACTGGGTGATGACATAGCCAAGTAGTTGGTATACTATACTATATCACTGGGTGATGACATAGCCAAGTAGTTGGTATACTATACTATATCACTGGGTGATGATATAACCCAGTAGTTGATATACTACACTATATCACTGGGTGATGATATAGCCCAGTAGTTGGTATATACTACAACACTGTGTAATGACATAGCCACGAACGTTGTATATCTCACTATTACACCGGGTGATTGATGACATAGTGTCACTTTGGTAGATTTTGAAATGGAAATATCTTACTGTACATGAGTGAGATGTTTGGTGTGTTTAAAGTGGAATATTTCATGGTAATTGTAGCCGAGTCTGACAGCTCTCTATGTGGTCACGTCTCAGCACAATATTAACTCATCAATTACTCGATATCAACAGCCTTGGTAAAACAATGGTAGCAGTTCTTCAGTTGCATTCGATACAATGTAATTGACAACACGCTACTTCAGTATTATCAATGTCATTAATTCAGTCACAGTAAATAATGTCGTGCTTCTTGGATCACCAAAATACTGCTGTGCTGTAGCGTGACTCCATCGTGAGTTACGACATGTACACCTTGTGACTCGTCTCACTTGTCGTCCTACAGCATCATCAGCGCCTTCATCTCACAGCTGTTTATACACGCAACAGCGTGTACCACATCAAAGAGAACTCCATTATTAGTGACAATCAAAACCAAGCCTAAAATTCTCCTTACTTTCATCTGACCAAATCCACAGGACAAATTTTAGCAGATTGGTTTTAAGAATTTCTGCATGAATGCTTTAATAAAGATTACAGCTCATTTCTTCATTGTTTCCTTTGAAGATGCCAGGCTTCTGCGGCTACAGTATAAGACCACAGTTCCGCTAAATTGGTGAAATCCTCTCTCTTCCTCTCTGGTTGTCATGACAATTAAAGAAAACATGGAGACAGTTGTATCATTAAGATGGATTCATGTGTGGCTTGTCAATTGGGGATTAGTCGACAGTCTTTATCTCAAGTTAATGCAGTTTTAGTTTGTACGTAAAAACGTGCAGCGATGTGAATGTGTCATTACGGAACAATGTGCTCCGTGGCTCCTCTCTCCTGCTGTAGAAACTCTGCCATTGCTTCCAGTCTTACTTTCCCCATGCAGTGAGAGCATATTAGATGAATGTATAAATGTTCATCCAAAGATGTAATGATTTTCAAACTGCATTACTATATTTAATCAATTTTGCTATGCAAACAAAATGATTGAGATGTAGAAAAATTGATTTTGCAATTAAAATGTGATCAACTTTGACAACAAAATCTTATTTATAAGGCAGTTGCATTTGTACAAGCGTATCAGTGACTTGGAGATTAGGTTTCACATTATCTGCAATTGTTGAATTGTGTGAGTGGATTCCACGCTGACCGACAAAGCACAAGGTTTGCAGCTAACAAGGATGGAGGATTACGTCTGTGCTCCATGTGACAAGAACACAGCCAAGTGGGCCTGACAGACAGTGAAAATAACACTTGTATTAAGTACAGAGTGGTTTGATTTTCATGACTGACTGGTCATTGTTAAAGTTCACAATTATGTGTGATTTGGTTGGTTGGCCAGGTGTCACATGGCCTTTGATGTGTGCTGACCACTTCAATTTGGGAGAGGTCAATTGTGGTTTAACACTGGACGTCTCAATCTGCAATAAAAACATTTGGTGCTGTTAGGGAATATTTGACTGTGAAATAAGATTTTAAGAGTGAATACCATCCATGAATGTTCTCAGTGACCTTTAGAATCTATCACTTAAACTGAGGTTTCAATTTCAATTTATGGGAATGTTTAATGCATATAATCTCTTTAAGTTTTACATGCAAAGGTATGCAAATTGCCTCCATAAAACCAGTTACATGATCAGGGAATTAGATTCAAGTAAAAATGAGAAATCTTTTTTTCTATTACCATTAAGTATACATGTTTAGTGCTTCCAACTTCTGTGTTTCCATTCTGTCAGTTTCCCTGTTGAGTCCATGTGTTAATTATCTGCGTTGTCTGTTCATGACAACTGTAGGGATGTAGCAAACATTAGCATATGCTGGAGCATCGTGGAAGAAACTTTATTACTTGCCCGTGGAAGATACTGCAGTGTAATATCTTTATGGCAATATTACACTAGTGTAATACCGCTAGACATGACGTCATAATGGTTACAGTTATGACACAATGCTAGTACCTCTGTCACAATGGAATTATACCTTGCTTGACTCGTAGAAGGCTGAGAGTCATCACACTTCGTAGTTTTTTTCTTATCAGTTTATGTTGGAGAGTAATAAACAGAATACTAAACTCGCTTCCGTGAAATACCATTTTTATTAAACTCGTGAAAGATTTAGCATCAAACTCGCTTTCGCTCATTTGATACCAAATCATTAACTCGTTTAATAAAAATGGTATTACACGGAAGGTCGTTTAGTATCCTCTATGTATCACTGTACCATTTAGCCCCCGGTAGAATCCATTAAAGACTGTGGTATGACTTTGCAATCTGTGACATAACATGAGGTGATCTACTGCCTGAAATGTAGAATACTTCATCACGATGTGGAGCAAACTCTTGAATGAAGTAAACTTTTGCACATGGTGTAACAAACTGTGTGTTAGAAACTGTCAGAGGTGGCTAAAGGTATCGATTGAAATATCATCATCGGACATATCATTGGTGGCAAGCATTATTATCAAATATTGATTGGAAATTGTTTTTTCAATAATCACTTGCAGACAGTATTGTGATGAAAGTTTCAATTTACGCAGACAACTGCGTCTTTATTCTTGGTCCATTTCTAAATAATATTCAGAAATCTGATGTTATTTGCAATCAATGGCTAAAAGTGGTATCCCAAACCAATGACGTGATTCTTTCAGTCCTATTCAGGCTTTCTGCTCAATGTTACTCCTGCTGATGTTTATTGATAATCGATCAATATTCAGTAAATGATTATATATCTCCATGATCTGTATCAATAGACAGCCCTTGAAACTAATGTTGTGGCACAAAGGTTTGCAACCTGTGACTCAACATAATCTCAGTGTCCCCCAGTGCCACCGGGTAACCTTGTTGTCTCTGTACATAATCTCAGTGTCCCCCAGTGCCACTTGGTAACCTTGCTGTCTCTGTACATAATCTCAGTGTCCCCCAGTGCCACTTGGTAACCTTGTTGTCTCTGTACATAATCTCAGTGACCCCCAGTGCCACTTGGTAACCTTGTTGCCTCTGTACATAATCTCAGTGTCCCCCAGTGCCACTTGGTAACCTTGCTGTCTCTGTACATAATCTCAGTGTCCCCCAGTGCCACTTGGTAACCTTGCTGTCTCTGTACATAATCTCAGTGTCCCCCAGTGCCACTTGGTAACCTTGTTGTCTCTGTACATAATCTCAGTGTCCCCAGTGCCACTTGGTAACCTTTGTTGTCCCTGTACATAATCTCAGTGTCCCCAGTGCCACTTGGTAACCTTGCTGTCTCTGTACATAATCTCAGTGTCCCCCAGTGCCACTTGGTAACCTTGTTGTCTCTGTACATAATCTCAGTGTCCCCCAGTGCCACTTGGTAACCTTGCTGTCTCTGTACATAATCTCAGTGTCCCTCAGTGCCACTTGGTAACCTTGCTGTCTCTGTACATAATCTCAGTGTCCCCCAGTGCCACTTGGTAACCTTGCTGTCTCTGTACATAATCTCAGTGTCCCCCAGTGCCACTTGGTAACCTTGCTGTCTCTGTACATAATCTCAGTGTCCCCCAGTGCCACTTGGTAACCTTGTTGTCTCTGTACATAATCTCAGTGTCTCCCAGTGCCACTTGGTAACCTTGCTGTCTCTGTACATAATCTCAGTGTCCCCCAGTGCCACTTGGTAACCTTGCTGTCTCTGTAAATAATCTCAGTGTCCCCCAGTGCCACTTGGTAACCTTGCTGTCTCTGTACATAATCTCAGTGTCCCCCAGTGCCACTTGGTAACCTTGTTGTCTCTGTACATAATCTCAGTGTCCCCCAGTGCCACTTGGTAACCTTGTTGTCTCTGTACATAATCTTAGTGTCCCCCAGTGCCACTTGGTAACCTTGCTGTCTCTGTACATAATCTCGGTGTCCCCCAGTGCCACTTGGTAACCTTTGTTGTCTCTGTACATAATCTCAGTGTCCCCCAGTGCCACTTGGTAACCTTGTTGTCTCTGTACATAATCTCAGTGTCCCCCAGTGCCACTTGGTAACCTTGTTGTCTCTGTACATAATCTTAGTGTCCCCCAGTGCCACTTGGTAACCTTGCTGTCTCTGTACATAATCTCGGTGTCCCCCAGTGCCACTTGGTAACCTTGTTGTCTCTGTACATAATCTCGGTGTCCCCCAGTGCCACTTGGTAACCTTGTTGTCTCTGTACATAATCTCAGTGTCCCCCAGTGCCACTTGGTAACCTTGTTGTCTCTGTACTTAATCTCAGTGTCCCCCAGTGCCACTTGGTAACCTTGCTGTCTCTGTACATAATCTCAGTGTCCCCCAGTGCCACTTGGTAACCTTGCTGTCTCTGTACATAATCTCAGTGTCCCCCAGTGCCACTTGGTAACCTTGTTGTCTCTGTACATAATCTCAGTGTCCCCCAGTGCCACTTGGTAACCTTGCTGTCTCTGTACATAATCTCAGTGTCCCCCAGTGCCACTTGGTAACCTTGCTGTCTCTGTACATAATCTCAGTGTCCCCTAGTGCCACTTGGTAACCTTGTTGTCCCTGTACATAATCTCAGTGTCCCCCAGTGCCACTTGGTAACCTTGTTGTCTCTGTACATAATCTCAGTGTCCCCCAGTGCCACTTGGTAACCTTGCTGTCTCTGTACATAATCTCAGTGTCCCCCAGTGCCACTTGGTAACCTTGTTGTCCCTGTACATAATCTCAGTGTCCCCCAGTGCCACTTGGTAACCTTGCTGTCTCTGTACATAATCTCAGTGTCCCCCAGTGCAAGGCAGTGGAAACATTCCTAAACCTGTGTTTTGTTTCACTTTACTATGAGGCAGTTAAATAATGCAAGGAAACAAACTTTACATCAGACAGGTAAAAACAGTAAACACTTAAAATATTGCTGATAAAGCAAAAAATATATATATATGGTTTTGATGCCAATAACAGGCAGAATTTCTGCCTCCTGCATGGCATGTGATTAGCTCGCTCTGCATATGTCCTTCATGTATTCTTCCCACCGTGATTTTTATTTTC
This sequence comes from Haliotis rubra, assembly GCF_003918875.1. Taxonomy (NCBI): domain Eukaryota; kingdom Metazoa; phylum Mollusca; class Gastropoda; order Lepetellida; family Haliotidae; genus Haliotis; species Haliotis rubra. The sequence continues at coordinate 2,435,836 of NW_025767146.1, forward strand.
TCACATTCTCTCATTTTCTCACTCTTACACTCTCTCACTCACTTCCTCTCACTCTCAGATTTTGTCCTCCTCTCTCATTCACTCTCTCATACATGCACCTTGGTGACATTAACTGGTAGCATGGCAGGTTATTCTGTAGTAGACACAGTTCTAGAGGCCTGAGTTCGTCTGAGATGTCATCACTGTTCTTGTTGTGTTACAGAGGAGATGTGGGGCTTCTACCTTGCAGCCTCCCTTGACGTCCTCACCACCGACACTGAGGACACACATGAGGACAAGGGGCACAAGGACGGGGGACATTCGGAGAAGCTGCACAAAGTAAGTGGAATATTTCACATGTAAAACTATGTAAGACTGAATGATATCACTTGAATGTTGACCTTGTGTGAACCTCTGTGAGAACAGGTCATGGCTTGTTGTAGGCGCCGACTGAAAGTGAGATGAGTTGTTGTGTTGGCTGACCGCCCCGTGCCGTGGATCATCACTCCCGGGTTCTGGTTAGCCTGACCATCATGTGATTAATAACAGCCCACTGTGACGCCCTGTCTTATAACTAAAGCATTATACCAAACAGCGTTAAACCCAATTCCCTCACTCCTACAATGATTGACACTCAGGCACAACGTATACTGAAGTCAGTATTTCGATTCCATGTTTGCTTATGTAGACATCGTCTAAATATGAGGCATCAAGTTCCCTCTTCAGAGGTCGTTTGAAGAAACAGTAGTCACACAGTCCATTTGATATCAAACTGCTGTATGAAGTGATCACATACGATTACTTCAGTTATAATGCCCATGGAGATTCTGATCGGATGTAAATTCACCCAGGAAATTATGCTGGTTGTTATCAGTATCTCCATTGTCGAACGTGGGGAGTTGATGTCATTGTGAACTGACTGTGGATTGGGAAGTCGAGCATGGGGAGTTGATGTCATTGTGAACTGACTGTGGATCGGGAAGTCGAGCATGGGGAGTTGATGTCATTTTGAACTGACTGTGGATCGGGAAGTCAAGCGTGGGGAGTTGATGTCATTGTGATCTGACTGTGGATCGGGAAGTCAAGCGTGGGGAGTTGATGTCATTGTGAACTGACTGTGGATCGGGAAGTCGAGCATGGGGAGTTGATGTCATTGTGAACTGACTGTGGATCGGGAAGTCGAGTGGGGAGTTGATGTCATTTTGAACTGACTGTGGATCGGGAAGTCAAGCGTGGGGAGTTGATGTCATTGTGAACTGACTGTGGATCGGAAGTCAAGCGTGGGAGTTGATGTCATTGTGATCTGACTGTGGATCGGGAAGTCGAAAGTTGTATGTCGGGGGAGTTGATGTCATTGTGAACTGACTGTGGATCGAGAAGTCGAGCGTGGGGAGTTGATGTCATTGTGATCTGACTGTGGATCGGGAAGTCGAGCGTGGGGAGTTGATGTCATTGTGAACTGACTGTGGATCGGGAAGTCGTGCGTGGGGAGTTGATGTCATTGTGACCTGACTGTGGATCGGGAAGTCGAGCATGGGGAGTTGATGTCATTGTGACCTGACTGTGGATCGTAGCTCACAACATCAATCACTGGATTATGTGGACAAGTTTCAGCTATTTCTAGGCCTCCAACATGTGAAGTTTATTGTGTGACTTCTCTGAGGTGTCTGGCATGTGTCTGTGTGTGTTGTACATGTGTCCCCTGTGTCGTGTGTCCCCTGTGTCTTGTGTCCCCTGATGTGTCTCATAGATGTGTCTGTGAGTTCTGGCATGTGCCACCCAATGCTTGTCTGGTAGATGTTCCTTAAGTCTGTCATGTGTCATGTGTCCCCTGATGTGTCTTGTAGATGTGTGTTTGAGGTCTTCCATGTGTCATGTGTCCCCTGATGTGTCTTGAAGATGTGTTTAAGGTCTGCCTTGTGTACATTTGTCTTTTACAGCGTGTGTGTTGTACATTAAGTTTTGGGTTTGCCATATGGCATTTGTCTCTTCAGCATTGTAGTTGAAGGCAGAAAGTTGTCTGGAAGTATTATGTCATTGCTTCTTGACCCTCGAATGGATGGACACATCAACATCTGGTGGCATTCCTTTGGGCAGCAATCTGTCCGGTTTGGCATCAGGTGTATCGCCATCATTAGCCTCTGATCGCCAATATGTATTGTTTGGGTGGAGTACATCCTTCCCAGTCTCAAGTGAGCTGGGTCATATTGACTGATGGGGTATCCAACAAGAGAGATTTGCCTCACTTGAAACCCAAACCCTCTTGACATGAAGCACTTGTCACTTGTCTGATAGTCTTACAGGCTGAAAAATCCCTCTACTGAGTAAAGCAGGATTGATTGCAGGTTTTGACCTTAGCCTAATTTGTTCCTATGACAAGTGGTTGCTCTTTGCTGAGTGCTTTGTGTCCTTCAGTTGAGAGAGGAGATTGGCTTTGTTTGCCAACGTCATTGTGATGGGCAGCCTACACGATATGGGATACTTCCGTTGCTGCTACTGCTGTTGCTGCTGCTGCTGTTTTAAAGGGCCATGGAGCCTCAGTAGTGTTGGGTACCCCAGGGGTTGCTAAAGGAACACTGCAGCCCTTCTTGCCGTGAGAGGTGACATAATGGGTCAGATTTGGTGACATGTTACATAACATTTCAGTGTGTGGGCAGGTGGGGTAGCCTAGTGGTTAAAGCATTCACTTGTCGCACTGAAGACCTGGGTTCGATTCCCCACATGGGTACAATGTGTGAAACCCATTTCTGGTGTCCCACACCGTAATATTGCTGGAATATTGCTAAAAGTAGCATAAAACCAAACTCACTCACTCACATTTCAGTGTACCATGATTGCATGGATTGTTCCTTAAAATAGCTGTCACTTTATTGTGGTATAGACTCAATGACAGGCTAGTTCCACATAGGTGGAATATTGTGTGGGGAATGAAATGAGGAAAGAAAGTGATGGGCACACTAACTCTTCCTGGTATTAAAGGTATTTACACTGAATAGAATGCTTGTTCTCTACCAGTGGTTAGAGTCTGTATGTGCCTTCATTATAGAGAGATTATGACCCCAACATTATGGGAGACAATTATGCCAACAAACATTACAGTGAGACAATGGCGCCAACATTACAGTGAGACAATGGTGCCAACATTACAGTGAGACAATGGTGCCAACATTACAGTGAAACAATGGTTCCAACATTGCAGTGTGACAATGGTGCCAACATTACAGTGAGACAATGGTGCCAACATTACAGTGTGACAATGGTGCCAACATTACAGTGAGACAATGGTGCCAACATTACAGTGAGACAATGGTGCCAACATTACAGTGAGACAATGGTGCCAACATTACAGTGAGACAATGGTGCCAACATTACAGTGAGACAATGGTGCCAACATTACAGTGAGAGGTGGTGCCAACATTACAGTGAGACAATGGTGCCAACATTACAGTGAGAGGTGGTGCCAACATTATAGGGAGAGGTGGTGCCAACATTACAGTGAGACAATGGTGCCAACATTACAGTGAGACAATGGTGCCAACATTACAGTGAGACAATGGTGCCAACATTACAGTGAGACAATGGTGCCAACATTACAGTGAGAGGTGGTGCCAACATTACAGTGAGACAATGGTGCCAACATTACAGTGAGAGGTGGTGCCAACATTATAGGGAGAGGTGGTGCCAACATTACAGTGAGACAATGGTGCCAACATTACAGTGAGAGGTGGTGCCAACATTATAGGGAGACATTGGCGACAGCCTTGTAGGGAAACTATGCTTCGCTATGAAAAAACTGAGATATTAAATAATAATAATGCTAAGTTTTACGCCTAGAATCCAGCAGCGACGCTGTTCTCTGGCGTTACATTATTACCCTGACGGAATTGTACTTTCAAAGTTGCTACTAAGTGTTTCTCGCGACCGTATAGGTCCGTACATCCGCTTCCCTGGTACCCATTTTAAACAGCTGGGTGGACTGAGTGCAATGTGGACGAAGTGCCTTGCCCAGGGACACAACACAGTATGAGACCCAGATCACAAATTTTGGTATCTCCACCAGGATTCGAACTCGGGCCTTTGGCGTGAGAGGCCAGCATGCTTACCACTACACCACTGTGCTCCACATATTGTGTCTGTCATTAAAGTATTCATTTCATATACATAATATATAACCAAAAGTAGGTTTTAATGACTTGCATTCAGCTTGCTGGAACTGGAGGGCATCGTGGCCATAGACACATGGCCTCCTTTCAGCTGACACTTGGTGACACACCTGACCCACTCTAACTGCTGGTCACACAGTAGCACTCACCAGGAGGTGGAGGACACTCAGGTGTAAAGTACTACTTGTAGGTTCATATTTAGTTGAATTTGTATTGATTTTGTTTCTGGATTTGAGCAAACATTGTTTATGTTGCCATCTTCATGGTACAAGATTCAGCTAATTAGTCGGGACTGACCCTATCAAAGACTAGTTTACTTGTTCCTTTACACAGTTAGTGTTTGTCTGTCCATCATTCAGTCTGTCCCTCCATCCAACAGACCTTTGTCCAACACATCAGCAGATGACCAGTCTTAACAAAGGCAACAATGTAACAAATCGGGGATCACGCACTAACTGTTTGTCCAGGACTCTGTCACCTCAGTGTCACATGACCTTCCTCTCTGCTGGCCACCCGGCCACTCTCTCAGTTTACCCTTACCTCACCCCAGCTGTTTCCAGACGGCCAAATTACCCCACAGTGGACAGATGGCCGCTACATCAAACACAGCCCCGTCCCCTGCTACATGTTACAAGTGTCCACTGTGTGGAGGCTTGCTGTAAGCCAACACAGTCTGTTGTGTCTTTATGATCCCTGGCTCTTGTGTTGGCAGAACCTGACAAGGCTTAAAGATGACCCCACACAAATCTGGCGGACTAATTAGTGGCTGATAGGGAATTGTGACAGTCTCCTGATTGTGCTGTAAAGCTTGCAAGCCTTTGTGTGATGGTGTTGGCAAAGAGCATGGAGGGCATAGAGATACAGAGGGGAGGGATTCGTGTTAATCCAGGGATAGAAATGGTACACACAGGGCACCTGCCTGCAGTCATGGTGTAGCTCTCCTGCATCCATGTACAGAGATGATAGACCCAGGGATAGAAATGGTACACACAGGGGGCACCTGCCTGCAGTCATGGTGTAGCTCTCCTGCATCCAGGTACAGAGATGATAGACCCAGAGATAGAAATGGTACACACAGGGGGCACCTGCCTGCAGTCATGATGTAGCCCTCATGCATCCAGGTACAGAGATGATAGACCCAGAGATAGAAATGGTACACACAGGGGGTACCTGCCTGCAGTCATGGTGTAGCTCTCCTGCATCCAGGTACAGAGATGATAGACCCAGGGATAGAAATGGTACACACAGGGGGCACCTGCCTGCAGTCATGGTGTAGCTCTCCTGCATCCAGGTACAGAGATGATTGACCCAGGGATAGAAATGGTACACACAGGGGGCACCTGCCTGCAGTCATGGTGTAGCTCTCCTGCATCCAGGTACAGAGATGATAGACCCAGAGATAGAAATGGTACACACAGGGGGCACCTGCCTGCAGTCATGATGTAGCCCTCCTGCATCCAGGTACAGAGATGATAGACCCAGGGATAGAAATGGTACACACAGGGGGCACCTGCCTGCAGTCATGGTGTAGCTCTCCTGCATCCAGGTACAGAGATGATAGACCCAGAGATAGAAATGGTACACACAGGGGGTACCTGCCTGCAGTCATGGTGTAGCTCTCCTGCATACAGGTACAGAGATGGTAGGGGGGCGGTGGGGTGGCCTAGCGGTTAACGCGTTCACTCGTCATGCCGAAGACCTCGGTTCGATTCCCCACATGGGTACAATGTGTGAAGCCCATTTCTGGTGTCGCCCGCCATGATATTGCTGGAATATTGCTAAAAGCGGCATAAACCCAAACTCACTCACTTACTCACTCACTCACAGAGATGGTAGACACAGGGAGGACCTGTCTGCAACCACTGTGTAGCTCTGATGGTGCTACACTCTTAGTGATGGACCAGTGTAAATTGACCCCTGTATGTCTAATAATGCTACACCCTTTACGATGACCGGTATGCACTGCCACCAAGCTCACTGATACATGAAGAGGTTTAAGGGGTTATCAGAGCTGTCTTAAGTCCATGTTGAAGTTTTAGACAGACATTGATATACATATTCTTAACACTGAATGTGTTCAGTCCTCCAAGATATCCTTATTTTCCTGCTAATGTTCTGTTGTCAGCCACCTTACTTTGCTTGAAATACCATAATCATCAGCTTTTCCATACTCTATAAATCTAACTGGGTGACTCTTGAAGCAGCTCGCATTGCAGGCAGCAACCACCTACCTATTGTAGTGGGCACGGACACATGGGTCTACACTTAATACCTCCTTACAGAGGGTTCATCCACATTGGGGAGTCCTTAATACTTTGTTTAACCTGATATTTAACCCTTGGACAGACAAAAGAGCTGAATGATATACTTTGTATCAGTGGAGGATTGGGGAGCTGTGATATAGTTGCTGACATGGGAACAACCCAGGTGGAATCAGAGCTGATTCAGTTACACAGATTGCCATCAGTGAGATACCCGAGTGATATGTCCCATGTCCCATGTCCCATGGCCGCTGTCCTGTAGTTGATATTGTTGACCTTCCTTGAAAGTCACGTAAGATAGCATCATATAAACAGATTGCGCCCGCTTCGTGGTGCACTCATACTGAGCGTCACGGGAAAGGTCCATTGAGACTGGCTGTATGAATGAATAATTCACACTAATGGCTAAATGGTCAGGTGTTTCTGTTTCAGAGGGCTCTGCGGACATTCCAGGTCTTCCACGATGCAGCTGAGCTTCAGATGGTCGAGGAGAAGTGGTTCTTGAAGTGGGTGAGTCCAGTTGCCTCCAGCAGGGCTTGCAACTCTTCGACACACTGAAGATAACCATCGTATCACCATGTTCACTGAGATAGGTCACAGTTGAGTTGTACAGACCACCACAGGAACACAGGACACACTGCTTGCAATAAAGATGAACTTATTGTGTATTGGATGATCAAAATGGCTTTGTATTGATTGTCCCCAGCACTCAATACTTGTAACACCAGTCTGTAGTTTTGCACAAAATGACCATCCATCGCTTATCGCCATTGTACACTTACAGTATTGATGAGTGCAACTTTAAAGAAGAAACAAACAAACAACAAAATACATTTTGTGTCTTGAGTTACCAAAAGAATATCCACAGACTGTTTTTGTCTATTATGTACAACATTGTGCAGAAGAAGCTGAGGTTGGTGACCATGATGACTGTGTCTACAGTGATGTATTGTTGCGTATACAATCTGTCTCCGACATGGTTGACAGAAAGACTGATGTTCTCAGCTTCATCAGTGTCTGATTGTTATAATATTAGATTCTGGAGACAGAGACCACATCTCTTGATCAATCAGTAGAAATTAAACTTGCTGCTTTATACTGTGTTAGGACTGCTGCCTTGGTCATCTCGGAGTCAGTATACTATGTGGGAATAGGGCCTCCAAGGTTAAAATGTGGCTTGGTATCTCAATAGGCCAGTACACTCACTCACTCACTCACTCACTCACTCATTACTCGCTCACTCACTCACTCACTCACTCACTCACTCACTCACTCACTCACTCTTGCATTGGATGTTAGACACCTAAACTGTGTCTAACACAATACCGAGAACCACCTCCATGGTCAGTGGTGTGAAACGTGGCACACACTGAGCCAGACCCTTACATCACACCAGTGAACATGGTTACACTACACTATCTGGCCTGTCTACACGCCACATTGTAAGGCAGCCATGTCAGCTTTTGTCTGTGCAGGAAATGGATACGGTTCAAGTGGAGAGACGTCAGTGTTTAGTTTAGAGCAGTGTAAACTAAACCCTGTGTTTATAATGTTTCTCACCTAGCTTGTTTCTTCTACATTAACCTCACAGCTATATATTGTATATCAGGTCATGTGACCAGGTGAGCTAACATCGGGGGATCCGTGCTCCAGATACTTTTGGAGCCTTTGAGTATTTTCTCTCATGCGTTCATTATCTTTTTACAGTTTGTCTTTGGGAATTCAATATACTCCTGCTACTTTACGTGTTACATATTTTGTGGTTTTGTGGTGATCCTGCACCAGACTGTAGCCCATGGCGGTGTTGGTTAGATGTTTTGCATCTACTTCCTTCAACAGGAGGTGTTGGTGGAGTTTTTGTCCATTATTCACTGCAGTAGACTTGATGCATGCTGGGCCTGCATGTGATCCGGGGATAAGATGAGAATAGAAATATGGGTATGCAATCAGAAAAAGCTGCCATGTATAATTACATGCAGTGTTGTCATTGCTTTTTGTACATGTACAGGAGTCCTGGAACACTAACTAGGGGATATTTTGGGTGCATTTTGTGGAGACACACAGTTTACTCTGGCTACTGGTGGATCTTGATAATTATTGTCAACTCGTGACTTTATCAACATCTTTGAATGTTGTCTTATGAATATTTCCCTCTGTGATACAGAGCTTTGTTCAGCTCACAAGTCCATAATGGCATTGCTTGTAGGAAACTCGGACACGGTGGATCACGCTTGTTGATTTGGTCGTCATTGTTCCACAGAGTGGTGTGTTGCTTACAATGTCAACCACTGATTAGTCCGCCCCAGAATGGATTATAACTCTCCCACTATGATATGGTTTGATTATTGCTGACCGAAGTATAAACTCCGAATGAAACAGATTTTACCAGACACCGATATTTGTTGTAGCCATTGATTATCATGGGCATCAGTTGCCTATATCTTCAATATCACTCACTCACTCAGTTTTACCAAACTGATCATGAACATTAAGAGCTTTCTCACAGAACATGTCACTGTAAGTATGCAATTGGTGAGTGAGTATCGTTTTACACCGCTTTTAGAAATATCACAGCGGGGGACACCAGAAATGTGCTTCACACATTGTACCCATGTGGGGAATCGAACCCGGGTCTTCAGCGTGAGGAGCGGATGCTTTATCCACTTGGCTACCCCACCGCCCCTGAAAGTATGCAAGGGCATCACTGTACAGTCATATCACTTGCTCAGATTTCTTTTAAGATCTTCAAGGGAAAATGGCGGTGTAAGTGGCACAGCTGCCTGTGATGTTACAATTTATTAACAGAGTTGCTTCCCCTTAAATGCCAGGATCTGCTGGTGATTAATTAACCCCAGAAATGCCTCAAGTCATCATTAGTCTGTCAGCATAGTGACCCTAAATGTTAAATATCTACAACCATCAGCTCTTTGAGACTTACGATGCTACGTGAACCAAGTTCCCATGATGTGTTGTGACTGCCGTCATGGTCTGCTGGATAGACTGTGTCTGAGTCGGGATCCTTAGTTGGAATTGCAAGCCCCAATTTCTAAAAACAAACTTGGATTGTCAACAGTCTCAAAACGAGGGTGACAAAAATTCTAACCTAGTTGTGTTCCTCAAAGATCAGTCAAACCTCAGCTGAGTTTTAACTGAGATATAATACAGTTCATTTGAGTCTGTGATCTCCTCAACTTCTAGAATGCCAATCAAAGAAGTCATATTGTTTGAGGCACCAATAAATCAGATTCTCACTCAGATTCTCATCCACTAAATGGTCATTCAGCAAAATAGTAAATTTCCTGTTAATGTGAATAGATATATTGTCTATTTTTTTACTAAAATTGTCCCAAGATTTGGTTTAGCTCAGCTCAAAATTTGTTGTTGAATTATAGCATCATGTTAACTTAAATAAACTATCAAACATTGTGAAATGATGAAATTCACTTAGGTTTGTTCCCGATATCAAAATGGCCACTCAACTCTAACCATGATGCAAAATCAAATGTAAATGTGGGAGGTAACTGTTAAGATCAGATGTGAACTTTGGCATTACAAATATATTATCTGTATAAAATGTCTTCTGTATACTGGGGGCGGTGGGGTAGCCTGGTGGTTAAAGTGTTGGCTCGTCACACAGAAGACCCGGGTTCGATTCCCCACATGGGTACCATGTGTGAAGCCCATTTTTGGTGTCCCCCACCATGATATTGCTGGAATATTGTTAAAAGCGGTGTTAAACCATACACACTCACTCTGTATGCTCATACAGACGTGCTGTGCAGCCCTTCTGGTTTGTGTGAGCCTCTGATGAATGCATTATCTGCCACAATAGGGTAAGTGGAAACACAATGTTCAGATGCAAGCATTAAAATCCCTGTTGCTTTAGGCTGCATTTTTTTTGTGTAAATAATATATTTTGCAAACGTTAAGGTGTAAATGATTAATGCTTCAATTGACATGTATGGCATGTAACCGCTTGGTGTCGCCTTACTTGATAACCTGCATGATAACCCAACCATGACGTCACGACACGTTCACACCTTGACGCCACACAATCTGGCCCCACTCTTGACATTGTGACTTTAACTGCGGAATAATTGTGCTTATTCTGCCATGATTGCTGCAGTGAGTTAACAGCAACATTCCATGTATACAGCTAATCACAAAGACACTTGCCGTCTTTCAATAATCACCAGTTATACATATACGATTACATTCCCAAAATACTTTGAGTTATATTTGCACCATAATGTACACACTTAAATGATTTCTTTTAAATCATTCATAGAAGACATTTCATTTGTGTTTGAACATTAATTTCTGGAGATAAGAGAAGCTGATTAAATCTAAAAAAGGAACGGTAACGCCTACTATTTGGTTGTGTCAGCGCTACTATCTGTGGGGCGGTTAGCGTGGCAACTGATAAGTGGCACCAGAGACTGGAACTCTGGCAGAGATTCCTGGAAGTATGAAGCATTTATCTGGCCCTCCACAGCATCTCTTCTGTGCTGATAACCAACATCCATGCTGTTTCCTCCTTAACTTATTATGCAATTAGTATAGGTGTTGGGGAGGGGGTTTGTTTGTTGCAGAGACTGGGATGTGGAGGTCTGGGATGGAGATAGGTGTCTCAGGGCAGGGAGGTCTGGGATAGTGATAGGTGTCTCAGGGCAGGGTAAGGCAGAGACTGGGTTGTGGAGGCCTGGGATGGTGATAGGTGTCTCAGGACAGGGAGGTCTGGGATGGTGATAGGTGTCTCAGGGCAGGGAGGTCTGGGATAGAGATAGGTGTCTCTGGGCAGGGTGAGGCAGAGACTGGGATGTGGAGGTCTGGGATGGAGATAGGTGTCTCAGGGCAGGGAGGTCTGGGATAGTGATAGGTGTCTCAGGGCAGGGTAAGGCAGAGACTGGCATGTGGAGGTCTGGGGTGGTGATAGGTGTCTCATGACAGGGAGGTCTGGGATGGTGATAGGTGTCTCAGGGCAGGGAGGTCTTGGATAGAGATAGGTGTCTCTGGGCAGGGTGAGGCAGAGACTGGGATGTGGAGGTCTGGGATGGTGATAGGTGTCTCAGAGAAGGGTGAGGCAGAGACCAGGATATGGGAGGTCGGGGATGGTGATAGGTGTCTCTGGGCAGGGTGGGACAGAGACTGGGATGTGGAGGTCTGGGATGGTGATAGGTGTCTCTGGGCAGGGTGAGGTCAGAGACTGGGATGTGGAGGTCTGGGATGGTGATAAGTGTCTCTGGGCAGGGTGAGGCAGAGACTGGGATGTGGGAGGTCTGGGATGGTGATAAGTGTCTCTGGGCAGGGTCAGGGCAGGGTGAGGCAGAGACTGGGATGTGGAGGTCTGGGATGGTGATAGGTGTCTCAGAGAAGACTGGGACTGGGAGGGCAGGGTGAGTTAGAGACTGGGATGTAGAGGTCTGGGATGGTGATAAAGTGTCTCAGGGCAGGGTGAGTTAGAGACTGGGATGTGGAGGTCTGGGAGGTCTGGGGATGGTGATAGGTGTCTCAGAACAGCAACAAACTATTGACTATGTGTGAATCTCTTAAAACAACTTTACAACCATGGCCAACACACATGTACCATTGATATGCAATTAATGCAACCTTATGTAATAGATAATATACATGTGATAGACACATCATTGATATACCCATGCTATACAGTTAGTGAAACCATGTGCTATAGTATATACAGTCGAGCACCGTTGTGTCGAACTCTGATAACTCGATATCTCGGTTGTCTCGATATAACATCTCAGTCCCGTTAAAATCCTTCACAATTTATCATTATTCAAGTTCTTTTAACTCGATGTGGATGTCTCGATATTTCGGATATCTCGATATAATTTCATGGTCCTAACAAGCAAAATTACCCTTTTAACTCGATATTCACCTACCTTTCATGGGCAAGGATCCTTCTGAACTGAGGTTGTTTCCACACATTTACACACGGTGCGGCATGAATCAAAGGGATGCGGTAGTGTAAACTAATTAAGGCTACAAATGTAATTGAGTTGATAAAACAACTGATAACAGGTTATAGTTTCGAATCAAAACATACTGAGAAGCGTTTTGTTTTCTTTCATAGTGAAATGTGATGATATTCCCAGGTCGGATGTCTCGAAGTTCGGATAACTCGATATTTTTTCTTGGGCCCAGGAATATCGAGACAACGACTGTATGTGCTACACACCTAGGGTATACCCATGCTATACAAGTATTACATATTTATCTGATAGATAAATTGCATGTTATCTGTGTTATATACAGCTAATATATACCAGTAATATACAAGTAATACAAGCATGTGGTAATGGATGTGTACCTCTACCTGTAGGTGGAGCTGCTGCTGACCTCGACAAAGATCGGCCAGGTTGAGGAGGTCCTGAAACAGGCCACGGACACATATCCGAGGTCCACTGGTCTTTGGTGCTTGCACCTCCAGGTTCTGATAGACAGACAGGAGAAACTGCCAACAATCCTCAGGGTGTTCAAGTCAGCCCGTGTTGCCGTCAAGGAAAAGGTAGGCATTAGTTCCCTAGGTGTACAGACTCTAGACAACTTCTATTTAGTTAATGCTCCTGTATTCTGGAATGTCGACTGTTTTATGACATGCTCCAGTTTGATGGAACATCAACTGTGGTATAACACCCACTCCAGTGTTATGGAACATCAACTGTGGTATAACACCCACTCCAGTGTGATGGAACATCAACTGTGGCATGACATGCTCCAGTGTGATGGAACATCAACTGTGGTATAACACCCACTCCAGTGTGATGGAACATCAACTGTGGTATGACATGCTCCAGTGTGGTGGAACATCAACTGTGGTATGACATGCTCCACTGTGATGGAACATCAACTGTGGTATGACATGATCCAGTGTGGTGGAACATCAACTGTGGTATAACACCCACTCCAGTGTGATGGAACATCAACTGTGGTATAACATGCTCCAGTGTGATGGAACATCAACTGTGGTATAACACCCACTCCAGTGTGATGGAACATCAACTGTGGTATGACATGCTCCAGTGTGGTGGAACATCAACTGTGGTATGACATGCTCCACTGTGATGGAACATCAACTGTGGTATGACATGCTCCACTGTGATGGAACATCAACTGTGGTATGACATGCTCCAGTGTGATGGAACATCAACTGTGGTATGACATGCTCCAGTGTGATGGAACATCAACTGTGGTATAACACCCACTCCAGTGTTATGGAACATCAACTGTGGTATAACACCCACTCCAGTGTGATGGAACATCAACTGTGGTATGACATGCTCCAGTGTGATGGAACATCAACTGTGGTATAACACCCACTCCAGTGTTATGGAACATCAACTGTGGTATAACACCCACTCCAGTGTGATGGAACATCAACTGTGGCATGACATGCTCCAGTGTGATGGAACATCAACTGTGGTATAACACCCACTCCAGTGTGATGGAACATCAACTGTGGTATAACATGCTCCAGTGTGATGGAACATCAACTGTGGTATAACATGCTCCAGTGTGATGGAACATCAACTGTAGTATAACACCCACTCCAGTGTGATGGAACATCAACTGTGGTATGACATGCTCCAGTGTGATGGAACATCAACTGTGGTATAACACCCACTCCAGTGTGATGGAACATCAACTGTGGTATGACATGCTCCAGTGTGATGGAACATCAACTGTGGTATAACACCCACTCCAGTGTGATGGAACATCAACTGTGGTATGACATGCTCCAGTGTGATGGAACATCAACTGTGGTATGACATGCTCCAGTGTGATGGAACATCAACTGTGGTATAACACCCACTCCAGTGTGATGGAACATCAACTGTGGTATGACATGCTCCAGTGTGATGGAACATCAACTGTGGTATAACATGCTCCAGTGTGATGGAACATCAACTGTGGTATAACACCCACTCCAGTGTGATGGAACATCAACTGTGGTATGACATGATCCAGTGTGATGGAACATCAACAGCGATTCAGGGTTTGGATCATAGATATATTTTATGCTGTATATTCTGTATATATGACCTAGACTTTCTATTGTGCATGTGATTTTGACAACCGATTCCTTCATATATAACAGTAATTAACCTGCCAAATGATGAAATTGATAAATTTGAACAGCACTGCTTGCGATTACATTAAACTATCAATGTCAGTGGCTCTACAAGGTCTGTAAACTTCTATGCTGATTTCTATTAAAGTAAGATGCATGCACGTTTTTGCTCTTTTCAGATATTGAGACAAATTTATAGAATGTATTATTTTTATTATTGATATGTAAGAGAAATATTGATTGTGGACGTTCTACGTGTTATGATAGGAGTACTGGTGGTATGACGACGTGCATGTCGGCAGTGTGGCTGGCCCCCGACTGCTGCTATATTCTGGTGTCCATTGCATGTCTCTAACGATAGTAGTTGAACGGCAGTGATTGACACACGAGTACTGCACCATGTCCGTGATATTGATCTCATCTGATTGGTCCTTCATCTGTCTGTTTGATGATTGGTCTCGAGGATACTAGCGATGTAAAGACTATTATCTGTCGAGAACCTGGGTCTGAACTGCAGTAGATGCTGTTCCCTGGCTCTGTCAGAAGGACCCGTCTTTGTCATGCTATTTATTATAAGTCGTATTCTTTCTCTACTGTTATTGATATTATGGGTGAGACATCCAGTGCAATTAAAGGCAGCAGTACATAAACACTCCATCATCAAATGAGTGACCAGAATAAACATGGCCGTGGCTGTGAGAGCAGCAGCGGGTTTGTCCTGGCGAGTGTAGGACAAAGTGCTGGCAGGACTGAGCTTAGAGACGAGTGTGTGCACCAGGAAGTGATCTCACACAACGCTTCTCCCTGCAGGTGTCACAACTAGCATGGATACTGTTCAATAAGAGGCTGCAAAGCAACTTAGCATTCCAGCAGCCCATTAAAGATGTGTCAAGATATATTGTTATTTTCTTTCCAAACACAGATGTATTTTCACAGTGCCTTTTGTTGTGGCCATATTGGACTGTCGTCTTTTAATATCCTACAAAAAAGGTTCTTTTTCATTATTTAGACGTGTTTATTTGAAAAATGGTAAACACCTATTTTTGTAAGAATTTCATATGATGATTTTTGGGTTCAATATTGATCAGAAAAATCCTTTTTAAGACTGATAGTATTTTGTTACTAATATTGCTTCTTTTTTTTGGCTGAGGTTATCAGTTGGTGCATGTAGTTCAAAGCGATAAACACATTCACGTTGGATGTCATGGCTGACAGTACAGTGTTAGACAGATGGGAGTGTATGGTGCAGTGTGATTGGCTGATAAACTTTGGTAATGGTGTTCAGAGTCTGGAAATATTTCACACATGTCACTGCATACAAATGCATTTCTTGATAAGTATCTTCAAATCCAATATTTGAAAAATGTGATATTTGTGAAATAGATACCTTTGGTGAAATAGATACACATTAATTAAATATTTAGTTTGATTATTAATCATCAAAGCCATTTGGATAGTGTTGAGGTTTTTCACATTGTGCTAATATACAAGGTCAGTGTCATGACATTCCAGAGTCACGTCATACCAAGACTGCCTCCGTGGTGTAGTTGTTAGAGCATCCACCTGGAGAGCGGAAGGTCCCGGGTTCGATCCCCGACCGCGTCATGCCAAAAGACGTTAAAATATGGTACTTGTTGGTCCCTGCCAGGGGCTTGGCATTAATGGGTACAACAAGGACTGGTCCGCTCGGAGTCAGTATAATGTGTCTGAGTGGGGTATTCATGTTTCACTGCGGCATGGTATCTCAGTGGGCTAGCACTATAAAACCAGCTTAAGTCTGGGCTAGTACAAGCAGGCCACACATACACACACACATGCACGTCGTCATATGAGCGAAATATTCTCCAGCACGACGTTAAACCCAATTTCACCTCACCTCACGTCATACCACAACTGTGAGAGTTTATGTAGAGAGAGAGACAATGACAGATAACGTGTATAATACCAAGACACTAAATATTGCATGTTTTCATCCTTACACTTTATGGTTCCAAATGACATTTCCGAGCATCCAGAACTCGGTAAAGCAGAAAACACACACAATGTTGGTCTCCTGCATCAGTTGACACGAAGAGTCCTGTCAGATGGAATACATGTGTGTCTGTTCTGGTAGACACCACCATCTTGTCACAACATCATGCTGTACCACCAGAAACATGTTTTAGTCTCTGTTGATATGTTTCATGTGCAGATCTCTATGGATATGGTGAATTAGAATAAGACTTTGTTCCTTTCAGCAGCGGATGTAGTGGACAACTGTATATGTGTAGGCTATGGCAAGAACATGTAAACTTGAGTTTCGGAAGACTGTCTTAAATGTTGTGAGAAACTGTTTTCCAATATTTGTACATGTCATGATGAGCAAGTCTTTTCCCCAGCTGATGTTTTAGGAGAGTACAAACATGTGGTTCTTGCTCAAAGCAAGAGATTCATCGTCTTTTTAACTCTTTTCAAGACATGTTTTTCTTCCAATTGATATTCAAGATTTGTATTTGTTCAAGAAGATCTGTCATCATCCCTCATGCTGTGGTATTATCTGACATGTATTTCATGGGATGTGACAGCGTGTGTTGTTAGTAGTTCACACAGTTATTGTACATGAGGGGTTAGTCACATCAACATGGCAGCCCACGTCTGCCAAGGCTAATTTATCCACCTTCAGCACCAGGAGACAAGATCACTGATCAGGAGGCTCCAGTAAGACTGATGTGTTTAGACAGAGTATATGTGTGAGTTTGGCTGTGTGATGTGTGTTCATAGTGAGATATAAGTCTGTCATGTGCTGGCTGGACAGCTGGACATCATCTGGCAATAGTCACGTCTCTAGGAGCTTACAGACGGTATCAGCTCAGCTCACTCAGGTCCTGGGAGGCCGATACGTTTCATATCCATTGATTCTTGTACTGTTTTGTCCAAATCTTTACAGGAATTTCTTAGGTGATAAAAAGATTTATTCCACGGACCATTTGTATGCTATTACTGTTGATATTTAATATGCAGCTTTTTGTCACAGTAACGCAGAATCAGTCTTAGCGCTGGTGGTTTATGAATGTTCATGTGTGCTTTCTTAGGCAGGGTGTAAATACCATGAGCCAAGTTCCTCTGATTACTGTCCCACTCTTTGTGCTCAAGTCCGTCCATCTAGCCTCAACTTGTGGCACAGCCAGTCTTAAGTGTCACCTGTGTTGACTGAGTCAACATACACTAGTAATATGTATGCAAAGATTGTGTGCATATAAATATTATCCTATCACTATAAATATGGATGTATAGGGGTGTAAGGCCAGCACTCCACAGCCATTGAAAGCCTGCGGGTGCTGGTCCTGTATATCATGTCAATATAGAAGGGCACCAATTGTCTGCTGGAGCAATCAAATAGAAGGCTGGTTGACGCCATATACATCGTTCCTGATCACTCATAAATGTAAACTTTTGCTTTTGATTCCTTTGAGTGGAGGAGAAGAATGGACAGAAATTTGTATTAATGCAAGTCGTGCAGCCGCTTTCTGACCAGGCAGGCAAGTACAGCATGTCTCACAGTCCGGTGCGCTGTCTAGAGACCAAGCGTTTGGCTGAGCAGACATAGATAAAGACTTGCCTCAGTCTGATCAGGGAAGACTTAACTCTGCTTTATACGCACCAAGTGCTTAACTGAAAGGGCTGGGAAATAGCCATGAAACGCATGTCTGTAAATTGATCGGTGTATTTATTGGTGTTGAACAGAGTGCTCACTTGGTCCTCCACTCTGGGCCACTCTCACTCCGATATCTTCCACCAAGTGATCAGTGTCAATACCCAGCTAATCAGTAGGAAGTGGACAGTGCTAAATGTTTGCATTCAAACAACGTACATGAAGTCGATTATCATACACAAAGATATTGTCATGTCATTTTGACATGTATATGATAGCTGAGGAGTTTATGAGGCCCATTAGTGTCAGTGAAGGTCATATGTCTATATTAACCCGCTGTTAGGAGTGAGGGTGTGTGATGGCAGTGAAGGCTCCTGGCTCCCGGCTCCACTATCATTAGTAGTGTAAGCTATGGGATGTGTTGTGTCCTCTTAATCTTTGTCGGTCTAGCTATTACTACAACAAGGAATGCTTTTGATCTTAGTTTCTATTTGGATTATTTTGTTAATCTAAACTTTTGGAACGGGATATTTCTGAATGCTCATCCGCCTTCTGTTGAGGTCATTATCAGTGTGAAATTTTCATGCAGGTATTAGAAAACAGGTCAGACTGTAAACTGCAAAATACTCTACATAGGGGACTGTGTTATTAATGACAACTATCATGGCATATAATGGTAAAACTATATCTTGCCACACATCATCACCAGGTTTTAACAAGTGACTGGTAGGATATACCCACGTAATTAACTACTGACTGGTATGATATAACTTCTTTGAGTGGCATTTTAGAAGTTGGGAAGTACAATATAGAACACACTTTATGGATAACAACTTCTTTTTATTCGAATAAACAGAAGTTGTTATCCATAAAGAGTGTTCTATATTATATGGTATGATATACCCATGTCATTAACTACTGTCTGGTATGATATACCCAGGTCATTAACTACTGACTGGTAGGATATACCCAGGTCATTAACTACTGACTGGTAGGATATACCCAGGTCATTAACTACTGACTGGTATGATATACCCAGGTCATTAACTACTGACTGGTAGGATATACCCAGGTCATTAACTACTGACTGGTAGGATATACCCAGGTCATTAACTACCGACTGGTAGGATATACCCATGTCATTAACTACTGTCTGGTATGATATACCCAGGTCATTAACTACTGACTGGTAGGATATACCCAGGTCATTAACTACTGTCTGGTATGATATACCCAGGTCATTAACTACTGACTGGTAGGATATACCCATGTCATTAACTACTGACTGCTATGATATACCCATGTCATTAACTACTGACTGGTAGGATATACCCAGGTCATTAACTACTGACTGATATGATATACCCAGGTCATTAACTATACTGTCTGGTATGATATACCCAGGTCATTAACTACTGACTGGTAGGATATACCGACTGGTATGAGGTCATTAACTACTGACTGGTAGGATATACCCAGGTCATTAACTACTGACTGGTAGGATATACCCATGTCATTAACTACTGTCTGGTATGATATACCCAGGTCATTAACTACTGACTGGTAGGATATACCCAGGTCATTAACTACTGTCTGGTATGATATACCCAGGTCATTAACTACTGACTGGTAGGATATACCCATGTCATTAACTACTGACTGCTATGATATACCCATGTCATTAACTACTGACTGGTAGGATATACCCAGGTCATTAACTACTGACTGATATGATATACCCAGGTCATTAACTACTGTCTGGTATGATATACCCAGGTCATAAACTACTGACTGGTAGGATATACCCAGGTAATTAACTACCAACTGGTATGATATACCCAGGTCATTAACTACTGACTGGTAGGATATACCCAGGTCATTAACTACTGACTGGAATGATAAACTGTTGTTTATAACAAGCCCTATGCATGATATACCAAGGTTAGTAGCGAGTGACAACAATTATATACTCTGGTTTGTATAAATTTCCAGACATGATAAACTGTGTCTGATATCAAATTCCAGGCAAGAGATTTAGGTGTCATCAAGGGTATTGCCAGGGGTCCACCTTCATTGGGATATATCCCTTGACTGATGTGAGCTGCCCAGAATATTTTATTTATGTACATCTGTGCACTGAAACACGGTAAGCAAGAGTGACGGCCCTGTTAATTGACGTCACATTCAATTGCTTAATGACGTCACAGACGACAAAATACTGAAACAATGGTTGCTAGGCAAAAATGATATGTGCACATGTGCACGTATTTAAACTATGACATGACTAAGGCTCCACCGTATGGATAAAAAAGTCATCATTTACCCTAGTTTACATTGTCATGATTAAGGCCAATTTACCCCAGTTTACATTGTCATGATTAAGTCCAATTTACCCTAGTTTACATTGTCATGATTAAGTCCAATTTACCCCAGTTTACATTGTCATGATTAAGTCCAATTTACCCCAGTTTACATTGTCATGATTAAGGCCAATTTACCCCAGTTTACATTGTCATGATTAAGTCCAGTTTACATTGTCACCAATTTACCCAGTTTACATTGTCATGATTAAGGCCAATTTACCCCAGTTTACATTGTCATGATTAAGGCCAGTTTACTTGTCATGATTAAGGCCAATTTACTCCCAGTTTACATTGTCATGATTAAGTCATTGTCATGATTAAGGCCAATTTACCCCAGTTTACATTGTCATGATTAAGGCCAATTTACCCCAGTTTACATTGTCATGATTAAGGCCAATTTACCCCAGTTTACATTGTCATGATTAAGGCCAATTTACCCCAGTTTACATTGTCATGGTTAAGGCCAATTTACCCCGGTTTACATTGTCATGATTAAGGCCAATTTACCCCAGTTTACATTGTCATAGTTTACATTGTCATGATTAAGTCCAATTTACCCCAGTTTACATTGTCATGATTAAGGACAATTTACCCCAGTTTACATTGTCATGAATAAGGACAATTTACCCCAGTTTACATTGTCATGAATAAGACCAGTTTACCCAAGTTTGCTTTGTCATGAATAAGGACAATTTACCGCTGTTTTCATCACTGATATGTGCAAGGGCAGGGCATACTCTTACCTCAGACTGCATTTACAACCACAAGACATGATTACCCCAGTTTACATCACTGAGAGATTTCAGGCTGGGACAAGGCTGGTTTAAGCCTGCTTTTGCATTGATAGCATCTTCTCTCCACATTCCTGTGATTGTGTCTGGTGCTTGTGTCTTTGTGTCGTCACATCTGGCTTTGTGTCGCACCGTCTGTGTCAACAATGGCTCCTTCATTCCCTGTCTCCAGCCAGCCTCTCTAATCTATGTGGACAAGACTCTGTTTGTCAAGCAAATTTTTCAGCTCAGCTATCAAAACAAATACTTGATACTGCTTTCAATCTCTCAGTGTGAAAATCAGCAAATTTAATACTTTTTACATCATGGATGTTTGCATGAGTGTCGTGTTCCCAGTCATATTGGTACCTCAGAGGAAGATCCCAAAACCAAAAACTGTTGTCTTTGTTTTCCTATTTCATTTGGTTTATCAGGTGGCTTCCGGGATGACTACTGGGATGACTACAAACCAAACACCACTGCCAGAGACAAATTGGTGAATTTACTGTTGTTTTGCTAAATTGTTAAGTTAATCTTACACCCTTAGGTCAAATAGCGGACTTGAAGTTGATGTTCCCGGTGATGGAGTCTACACACATCCCGGGAGCCAGAGTCGTGACGGTTACACTGCAGCAACCATGACTTGTTCACCAACATCGGAGAAATGTTTGTTCGCGGCAAGTGTCGAAATCAGAAACAACAATTAGGCCGCTGTCGACTTGTGGTCATCTCATGTTGCGGTGGTTTCCGTGTTTGTGGAATGCAAACAACTGCTGCGGAGGTCACTTCGAACCTTCCTGAACCAGGAATACAGCACGCAGTTGTGGGGCTTATTCTTAGTGCTGACATCATGTCCTCTGACACTCCTGTAGTGTAGGACACTGCAGGTTCGGACAGGTCTTCTGCACTGAATAGAAACTCACTGGGAGACTAGACTGGAACAGGTGCTCAGTTTCCAGCAATTTGCTGTCATAGTATATATATGATATATATATATATAACCCAAATCAATGATAAAGTTAGAATATTGCTAAGACTGGTGTTATGCAACACTCTCAGTCATTTCCATCAAACCAGATCAGTGTAGGTACCATAGAGCCACCATGTGGTCGACATTGCTTCACCATAAGCACTCTGGTCTTTGCCTCACCTTAAGCAACACTCTGCCTCACCTTAAGCAACACTGCCTCACCTTAAGCAACACTGCCTCACTATAAGCAACACTCTGCCTCACCTTAAGCAATGCTCTACCTCACCTCTGCCCACCTACCTGCCCACCTACCTGCCCACCTACCTGCCCACCTACCTGCCCACCTACCTGCCCACCTACCTGCCCACCTACCTGCCCACCTACCTGCCCACCTACCTGCCCACCTACCTGCCCACCTACCTGCCCACCTACCTGCCCACCTACCTGCCCACCTACCTGCCCACCTACCTGCCCACCTACCTGCCCACCTACCTGCCCACCTACCTGCCCACCTACCTGCCCACCTACCTGCCCACCTACCTGCCCACCTACCTGCCCACCTACCTGCCCACCTACCTGCCCACCTACCTGCCCACCTACCTGCCCACCTACCTGCCCACCTACCTGCCCACCTACCTGCCCACCTACCTGCCCACCTACCTGCCCACCTACCTGCCCACCTACCTGCCCACCTACCTGCCCACCTACCTGCCCACCTACCTGCCCACCTACCTGCCCACCTACCTGCCCACCTACCTGCCCACCTACCTGCCCACCTACCTGCCCACCCACCTGCCCACCCACCTGCCCCCCACCCACCTACCCACCTGCCCACCCCACCTGCCTGCCACCTGCCCGCCCACCCACCTGCCACCTACCTACCTACCTACCTGCCCACCCTACCTGCCCACCCACCCACCCTGCCTACCTATGTGCCTGCCCACCCGCCTGCCCACCCACTTGCCTACCTATGTACCTGCCCACCTGCCTGCCCACCCATCTGTCCTGACTGGCTGTCCTGGCTATTCTCACGTACTATCATACCCACATCACGCCTCCATCTCCTGAAGCGGCTACAGTGAGGAGGCTATATGACTGACTCTACCGTTACAGAGCCTGTTTGCTGACGCTGTTTGACAGAAGAGGGAGCAGCATGTCATGTTTATTCCTCTCCTCTGTGTATTAATACAATCAATTCAACTCCACATTCTGAACTAGTGTAACCTTGAAAAGGGGTTTATTTGCCGTCCATAACAATTGAACCCAATGGCCATGGGCCTTTGTGCTTTCCAAGTCAACACAGGGCTGTCAGCAAATCGCTGTACATGTCAAATTCCTGTTTTTCATGGTTAGCTCTGCTGCAGAAGACCTGACTGTCAGCGTTACTGTGGAGGAGTTTCTCGCCCCTCGTTGTGGACTCAAGCTTCCAACAGGGTTTGGGATTTCTCACAGACCATGGAGGTCACTTTCAACCATTCTGAGGGCATGAGGGTCAACAGGATGCTGAGATCCCGTTTGTTCTCTAATTGCTGAGAAAATGCTTGTGATTGCAGTGCTTTTGTGTTGCTTGTATAGTTACGTCAGTTACCTATGACAGTCAGTGAGTGGCTTACGCTCTGATGACTGTAATGTATGGAGTGACTGGTTCAGTAGTGTAGGGTGCTACAATTCACTGTACATAGTGTTGGATCCATGAAAACAGTGGACAAGGTTCAAATCCAGATTTGCCCTGATGATGTCTCTAGGTATGTTGGCACTGGGCTTGTGGTGGGTTTACAGCGAAGTGATACGCAATAGAACCAGCATAACTGCAGGTTTCCTCCTGCATGAGACTGACAGACTGTCACACAGCAGGAACACTGTTCTCACTCACACCAGGGTCTGTGACGCTGGAAACTCAGATATGTTTGAAGCATTCATTTGCTACACTTAAGACACATCATGTGTAAACACAAGTTTGATACTTCATCCATTTTGTTGCTGTGGGGTAGCCTAGTGGTTAAAGTGTTCACTCGTCACGCTGAAGACCCAGGTTCAACTCCCCACATGGGCACAAGGTGTGAAGAACCCATTTCAGGTGTCCACCGCCATGATATTGCTGGAAAGTTGCCAAAAGCATGTAAAACTTAAAACTCACTCACTTTACACAGACTCCAGAAACCAGCATCTCTTCACTCACTAACACGTCCTCAATCACCCTCCTACTTAAATTTAAAGACTTATTTTGTGCCTGGAAATGGAAAGTAAGTACTGGTAAATGAAAAATAAATAATGAGAGCTGCGTTTTGGTATATGTAGCAATCAGAGCATTACTCTGAGAAAATGAAATTGTCTTCTTATAAAAAAAGAAATTCTGGTAAAATTAAATATTCAAGAATATCACCATGATGGAGCTTATACATGTGTAGATGAATGTGTTTATAAGGGCTTTTAGGCGCCATCTTTTGCTCTCAAGGTTTGATGACGTAGTAAGAATATCATATCTTTCATGTCAGTGGCTGCCTTACCAAATACGATGATACTTGACATGAATGTTTGTAACTATGATGATGTTCTTTAAAGATATAACAATATGACAATGAGATCATACAGTCCCCTCACATCAAGCAGACCACATTACACAGCCAATTAACAACCACTCTCTCCCAGCCAGATTCCACTTCCGGCGCATATAAGATGCTGAGCACTGTCCTACTTCAACAAATGCAGAAATATCAGTGATGAGACAAAAAGGCAGTTCTAATTTTAGGTGGAGAATAAGTTAAGAGTTCTTGATGTAACAATTAGTACAGACAGCTTGCAGTCAGACTTTTAAGGATAAATTCTGCTTCCGTAATTTTACCAAATCTAACTAGGGTAGAAGTTTGTTAGAGAAAGGATTTTTTTCTGTCATAGATGCCATTTAATCTCGGATTAGATCAGTAGAACATTTCCTAGTTGAAACACAATACACTTTATGCAGCCAAGGAACAATGTGAACCTGAGGCCAGATTGCTGTATTTTTCAATATGTTCAGTGTGCAGCTTAACAATCTTACCAACATCGTCCTTATAACTGAACCTAGTGGAGCAGAATGACACAAAGAGTTAATACAGTCTTACCAACATCTTCCTTATAACTGAACCTAGTGGAGCAGAATGACACAAAGAGTTAATACAATCTTACCAACATCTTCCTTATAACTGAACCTAGTGGAGCAGAATGACACAAAGAGTTAATACAATCTTACCAACATCTTCCTTATAACTGAACCTAATGGAGCAGAATGACACAAAGAGTTAATACAATCTTACCAACATCTTCCTTATAACTGAACCTAGTGGAGCAGAATGACACAAAGAGTTAATACAATCTTACCAACATCTTCCTTATAACTGAACCTAGTGGAGCAGAATGACACAAAGAGTTAATACAATCTTACCAACATCTTCCTTATAACTGAACCTAGTGGAGCAGAATGACACAAAGAGTTAATACAATCTTACCAACATCTTCCTTATAACTGAACCTAGTGGAGCAGAATGACACAAAGAGTTAATACAATCTTACCAACATCTTCCTTATAACTGAACCTAGTGGAGCAGAATGACACAAAGAGTTAATACAATCTTACCAACATCTTCCTTATAACTGAACCTAGTGGAGCAGAATGACACAAAGAGTTAATACAATCTTACCAACATCTTCCTTATAACTGAACCTAGTGGAGCAGAATGACACAAAGAGTTAATACAATCTTACAAACATCTTCCTTATACCTGAACCTAGCGGAGCAGAATGACACACAGAGTTAATACAATCTTACCAACATCTTCCTTATAACTGAACCTAGTGGAGCAGAATGACACACAGAGTTAATACAAACTGATTCAAATAATCTACATTTTGTCTGCTCTGTATTAATATACAGGAATCAAATTTTCGCAGTTTTACACTCACATATTCTCCCTCTAACTCACTCACCTTCTCACTCACTCACTCACTCAGCTTCTAACTCACTCAGTCAGCCATACTCATTCACACTTATCCTCACTCACTCACTTACCCCGAGAGCTGTGAAGATCCAGGTTATAATTGGTCTTCAGCAAACCAAGGTTGTTGTAAGAGTCAACTAACGGGACTTGGTTCAATATGTTCAGAAACTACTACAACATAGCTCCAGCAAATGTTACCTGTTGGGCCTTAAGAAGTCTCCTGCCCTCATCTGAGTTGTAAATGTTACCTAATGGGCCTTAAGAAGTCTCCTGCACTCATCTGTGTTGTAAATGTTACCTGATGGGCCTTAAGAAGTCTCCTGCACTCATCTGTGTTGTAAATGTTACCTGATGGGCCTTAAGAAGTCTCCTGCTCTCATCTGTGTTGTAAATGTTACCTGGTGTTCCTAAAGAAGTCTCCTGCACTCATCTGTGTTGTAAATGTTACCTGGTGGGCCTTAAGAAGTCTTCTGCTCTCATCTGTGTTGTAAATGTTACCTGGTGGGCCTTAAGAAGTCTTCTGCTCTCATCTGTGTTGTAAATGTTACCTCGGGGCCTTAAGAAGTCTTCTGCTCTCATATGTGTTGTAAATGTTACCTGGTGGGCCTAAAGAAGTCTCCTGCTCTCATCTGTGTTGTAAATGTTACCTGGTAGACCTAAAGAAGTCTTCTGCTCTCATATGTGTTGTAAATGTTACCTGGTGGACCTAAAGAAGTCTCCTGCACTCATCTGAGTTGTAAATGTTACCTGATGGGCCTTAAGAAGTCTCCTGCACTCATCTGTGTTGTAAATGTTACCTGATGGGCCTTAAGAAGTCTCCTGCTCTCATCTGTGTTGTAAATGTTACCTGGTGGGCCTAAAGAAGTCTCCTGCACTCATCTGTGTTGTAAATGTTACCTGGTGGGCCTTAAGAAGTCTTCTGCTCTCATATGTGTTGTACATGTTACCTGGTGGGCCTAAAGAAGTCTCCTGCTCTCATCTGTGTTGTAAATGTTACCTGGTGGACCTAAAGAAGTCTTCTGCTCTCATCTGTGTTGTAAATGTTACCTGGTGGGCCTTACAAAGTCTTCTGCTCTCATCAGTGTTGTAAATGTTACCTGGTGTTCCTAAAGAAGTCTTCTGCTCTCATTTGTGTTGTAAATGTTACCTGGTGGGCCTTAAAAAGTCTTCTGCTCTCATCAGTGTTGTAAATGTTACCTGGTGGGCCTTAAAAAGTCTTCTGCTCTCATCTGTGTTGTAAATGTTACCTGGTGGGCCTAAAGAAGTCTTCTGCTCTCATATGTGTTGTAAATGTTACCTGGTGGGCCTAAAGAAGTCTCCTGCTCTCATCTGTGTTGTAAATGTTACCTGATGGGCCT
The DNA here is from genome assembly GCF_003918875.1 of Haliotis rubra. Classification (NCBI taxonomy): domain Eukaryota; kingdom Metazoa; phylum Mollusca; class Gastropoda; order Lepetellida; family Haliotidae; genus Haliotis; species Haliotis rubra. The sequence continues at coordinate 2,463,397 of NW_025767146.1, forward strand.
AAAGAAGTCTTCTGCTCTCATATGTGTTGTAAATGTTACTTGGTGGACCTAAAGAAGTCTCCTGCTCTCATCTGTGTTGTAAATGTTACCTAGTGGGCCTAAAGAAGTCTCCTGCTCTCATCTGTGTTGTAAATGTTACCTGATAGGCTTAAAGAAGTCTCCTGCACTCATCTGATTTGTAAATGTTACCTGGTGGACCTAAAGAAGTCTCCTGCTCTCATCTGTGTTGTAAATGTTACCTGGTGGGCATAAAGAAGTCTCCTGCTCTCATCTGTGTTGTAAATGTTACCTGGTGGACCTAAAGAAGTCTCCTGCTCTCATCTGTGTTGTAAATGTTACCTGGTGGGCCTTAAAAAGTCTTCTGCTCTCATCTGTGTTGTAAGTGTTACCTGGTGGGCCTAAAGAAGTCTTCTGCTCTCATCTGTGTTCTAAATGTTACCTGGTGGGCTTTAAGAAGTCTCCTGCACTCATCTGTGTTGTAAATGTTACCTGATGGGCCTAAAGAAGTCTCCTGCTCTCATCTGTGTTGTAAATGTTACCTGGTGTTCCTAAAGAAGTCTCCTGCACTCATCTGAGTTGTAAATGTTACCTGATGGGCCTTAAGAAGTCTCCTGCACTCATCTGAGTTGTAAATGTTACCTGATGGGCCTTAAGAAGTCTCCTGCACTCATCTGTGTTGTAAATGATACCTGATGGGCCTTAAGAAGTCTCCTGCTCTCATCTGTGTTGTAAATGTTACCTGGTGGGCCTAAAGAAGTCTTCTGCTCTCATCTGTGTTGTAAATGTTACCTGGTGGACCTAAAGAAGTCTCCTGCACTCATCTGAGTTGTAAATGTTACCTGATGGGCCTTAAGAAGTCTCCTGCACTCATCTGTGTTGTAAATGTTACCTGATGGGCCTTAAGAAGTCTCCTGCTCTCATCTGTGTTGTAAATGTTACCTGGTGGGCCTAAAGAAGTCTCCTGCTCTCATCTGTGTTGTAAATGTTACCTGGTGGGCCTTAAAAAGTCTTCTGCTCTCATCTGTGTTGTAAATGTTACCTGGTGGGCCTTAAGAAGTCTTCTGCTCTCATCTGTGTTGTAAATGTTACCTGGTGGGCCTTAAGAAGTCTCCTGCACTCATCTGTGTTGTAAATGTTACCTGGTGGACCTAAAGAAGTCTCCTGCTCTCATCAGTGTTGTAAATGTTACCTGGTGGGCCTAAAGAAGTCTCCTGCTCTCATCTGTGTTGTAAATGTTACCTGGTGGGCCTTAAGAAGTCTTCTGCTCTCATCTGTGTTGTAAATGTTACCTGGTGGGCCTTAAAAAGTCTTCTGCTCTCATCTGATTTGGAAATGTTACCTGGTGGACCTTAAGAAGTCTCCTGCTCTCATCTGAGTTGTAAATGTTACCTGGTGGGCCTAAAGAAGTCTCCTGCACTCATCTGTGTTGTAAATGTTACCTGGTGGGCCTTAAAAAGTCTTCTGCTCTCATCTGTGTTGTAAATGTTACCTGATGGGCCTAATGAAGTCTCCTGCACTCATCTGTGTTGTAAATGTTACCTGGTGGGCCTAAAGAAGTCTTCTGCTCTCATCTGCGTTGTAAATGTTACCTGATGGGCCTTAAGAAGTCTTCTGCTCTCATCTGTGTTGTAAATGTTACCTGATGGGCCTAAAGAAGTCTTCTGCTCTCATCTGTGTTGTAAATGTTACCTGGTGGACCTAAAGAAGTCTCCTGCTCTCATCTGTGTTGTAAATGTTACCTGATGGGCCTAAAGAAGTCTTCTGCTCTCATCTGTGTTGTAAATGTTACCTGGTGGGCCTTAAAAGTCTTCTGCTCTCATCTGTGTTGTAAATGTTACCTGGTGGGCCTTAAGAAGTCTTCTGCTCTCATCTGTGTTGTAAATGTTACCTGATGGGCCTTAAGAAGTCTTCTGCTCTCATCTGTGTTGTAAATGTTACCTGATGGGCCTAAAGAAGTCTCCTGCACTCATCTGTGTTGTAAATGTTACCTGGTGGGCCTTAAGAAGTCTCCTGCTCTCATCTGTGTTGTAAGTGTTACCTGATGGGCCTAAAGAAGTCTTCTGCACTCATATGTGTTGTAAATGTTACCTGGTGGGCCTAAAGAAGTCTTCTGCTCTCATCTGTGTTGTAAATGTTACCTGGTGGACCTAAAGAAGTCTCCTGCACTCATCTGTGTTGTAAATGTTACCTGGTGGGCCTTAAGAAGTCTCCTGCTCTCATCTGTGTTGTAAATGTTACCTGAGGGCCTAAAGAAGTCTCCTGCACTCATCTGTGTTGTAAATGTTACCTGGTGGGCCTTAAGAAGTCTCCTGCTCTCATCTGTGTTGTAAATGTTACCTGGTGGGCCTAAAGAAGTCTCCTGCTCTCATCTGTGTTGTAAATGTTACCTGGTGGGCCTAAAGAAGTCTCCTGCACTCATCTGTGTTGTAAATGTTACCTGATGGGCCTAAAGAAGTCTCCTGCACTCATCTGTGTTGTAAATGTTACCTGGTGGGCCTTAAGAAGTCTCCTGCTCTCATCTGTGTTGTAAATGTTACCTGGTGGGCCTTAAGAAGTCTCCTGCTCTCATCTGTGTTGTGATCGTTACCTGATGGTTATAAATGTTCGATTGCTCATCATTTTGTACTCAAGGCCACAATAAATACATTGTAGAAGTTTATCCCAAAGTAAAGTATTGCAGTGAGGAGGAAAGATCCACATCCATGCATCTCTATTCACCTGAACTTAGCTTGTTGGGCAAAATAGAAGCTGTTCACTTTCTCCTTTCATGGAATAACATATTATGACTTAAAGAAGGGGATAAAACAGAATATTGTAATCCCCCTCTCCCCCCACACCTCTATCTGCATCCTCCTCAACCCTACCTCCACCCCCACCCACATTCCTCCCTACCATTCTACCAGTACCACCTACCATTAGCTGACACTCTACAATTACCAAACTCACACCCACATCCCCATCTCATACCCGAGTCCACACCTAGTCCACCACTACCACCACCCATCAACTCATCCCAGCCCTCCTACCACCCACCTCTCCATCCCTATTCACTAAATATAATAACATATATTTGTGAGACCAAGGTTTGGAGCCAGTTGGGTAAAAAAGCCCACGCATCTCAGTTGGAGGTTAGGAACATATTGTTGATGTATCTAGCTCCATTTAATAAACGATGTATCTAGCTCTATCTGATAAACTCACATTCTCTTGGTCTTGACATTTTTATCCATGATATATTCATGTAATATTTTCTGTATAAAACTTGATAAGCTTTTCTGTTGGGGACCATGTAGAGTAGTCCTTAAATCATGCAAATGTTGCGTACAGCAAATACTGGCGGATCATGGTTTTGGTTTCAAGTGTAAATATATATAGCCTGCAACTTGTTGACATATTGCTGTCTGTCTACACACTGTTACCTTGTCGAGGATCTTCTATTTCACTGCTCCATTAGGGTACAGTTTCAAGAACATGTGAGTGTTTCTGACATTACAAGTAACTGTATCTAAACAATGAAGAGATAACATGAAATCCATGGGTAAGTAGATTCTATGATGTTAAAACATCACAGGAAAGTGAGTTCATGACTCATGATGTTGTACCCAATAAACAGTAACAACATCAACATCAATCTATCAATCAGAATACGATAAAATCAAGTCTTCTTTTTCTGTGGTTGAATTTCTGTTGCTCATGTTAAGGGAGAATAGAAATGGTAAAATCAATAGAAATTGTTGTAAATTTTACATCAAACTGTTTGGCTGCTATAAAAGCAGCTTAAACAGTCTTACCAACATCTTCCTTATAACTGAACCTAGTGGAGCAGAATGACACAAAGAGTTAATACAATTTTTTCAAAGAATCTACATTTTGTCTGATTTGTATTAATATACAGGAATCAAATTCTCGCAGTTTTACACACACATATTCTCCCTCTTACTCACTCACTCACTCACCTTCTAACTCGCTCACATAGCCATCCTCATTCACACTTATCCTCACTCACTCACTCACTCACTCACCCCGATACCCGTGAAGACCCAGGTTGTTATTGGTCTTCAGAACCCAAGTTTGTCATAAGAGTCAACTAATGGAATAGCTGTAATATTGCTGAGCATCACACATATACACTTTCCCCTAACTCATCCTCACTCACTCATTCACTCATGTGTGAAGCCCATTTTCTGGTGTCCCCCGCCATTATATTGCTAAAAGCAGTGTAAAACCCAACTCACTCACTCACTCTTTCACTCAAACCCAAAACTTGGGTGGGCACATTGTTCAGGTGACATGTCTCCCAGTACACATGCACACACTACTCCTATGGCAGCCCCATCCTAGGCAGTGTCTCACCACTCCGCTGCTGTGACAGTCCCATCCTAGGCAGTGTCTCACCACTCCACTGTTGTGACAGTCCCATCCTAGGCAGTGTCTCACCGCTCCGCTGCTGTGACAGTCCCATCCTAGGCAGTGTCTCACCACTCCACTGTTGTGACAGTCCCATCCTAGGCAGTGTTTCACCCCCCTACTGCTGTGACAGTCACATCCTTGGCAGTGTCTCACCGCTCCAGTGCTGTGAAAGTCCCATCCTTGGCAGTGTCTCACTGCTCCAGTGCTGTGACAGTCCCATCCTAGGCAGTGTCTCACCGCTCCGGTGCTGTGAAAGTCCCATCCTAGGCAGTGTCTCACCGCTCCGCTGCTGTGACAGTCCCATCCGAGGCAGTGTCTCACCGCTCCAGTGCTGTGACAGTCCCATCCTAGGCAGTGTCTCACCGCTCCAGTGCTGTGAAAGTCCCATCCTAGGCAGTGTCTCACCGCTCCGCTGCTGTGACAGTCCCATCCTAGGCAGTGTCTCACCGCTCCACTGCTGTGACAGTCCCATCCTAGGCAGTGTCTCACCGCTCCGCTGCTGTGACAGTCCCATCCTAGGCAGTGTCTCACCGCTCCACTGCTGTGACAGTCCCATCCTAGGCAGTGTCTCACCGCTCCAGTGCTGTGAAAGTCCCAACCTAGGCAGTGTCTCACCGCTCCAGTGCTGTGAAAGTCCCATCCTAGGCAGTGTCTCACCCCTCCACTGAGACATCTTGTACCTGATGGGCCTAAAGGTGATGTGAGGTGTCTCGTTAGGTAGCTCCCAGCCAAGTCAGTACCTGGCACCAGGTATTCTCATGGAGACACACAGCAGCATCAAGCTTTTGTGGGGTCAGGGGTCACGGGCCTTTGATTGACGCATACTATGATTGGATGTGACAAGAACTAAGCACTTTATGTCTGGGAGGAATCACCGGGAAAAATCTGGTTGTGGATGAGAGATTAGTGTGTGGTTAATTCATCAAACTTGTCAGTACAGATCAGACAGGTACAGGTACAACCAGATATACTGATGGTGGGTGTGTAGATGGGTGGGGTGAGGAGGAGGGATTTTGAATAAATGGATGAGTAGATTACGATCAGTATATAATGGATGGGTAGTTTAAGGTCAGTATATAATGGATGGATGGTTGGATGGGTAGATTTAGGTCAGTATATAATGGATGGGTAGATTAAGATCAGTATATAATGGATGGGTAGATTAAGGTCAGTATATAATTGGTGGATAGGTAGATTTAGGTCAGTATATAATGGGTGGATGGATGGGTAGATTAATGGGTGATGGATGGGTAGATATATAATGGGTGGATGGATGGATGGATTAAGGTCAGTATATAATGGGTGGGTAGATTAAAGTCAGTATATAATGGATGGATGGGTAGATTTAGGTCAGTATATAATGGATGGATGGATGGATGGATGGGTAGATTAAGGTCAGTATATAATGGGTGGATGGGTGGGTAGATTAAGGTCAGTATATAATGGATGGATGAATGGGTAGATTAAGGTCAGTATATAATGGATGGATGGATGGGTAGATTAAGGTCAGTATATAATGGATGGATGGGTAGATTTAGGTCAGTATATAATGGATGGATGGATGGGTAGATTAATCAGGTGTATGGGTGGATGGGTAGATTAAGGTCAGTGTATAATGGATGGATGGATGGGTAGATTAAGGTCAGTATATAATGGATGGATGGATGGGTAGATTAAGGTCAGTATATAATGGATGGATGGGTAGATTTAGGTCAGTATATAATGGATGGATGGGTAGATTTAGGTCAGGATATATAATGGATGGATGGATTAGGATGGATATGGATGGAGATTAAAGTCAGTATATAATGGATGGATGGGTGGGTAGATTAAGGTCAGTATATAATGGATGGATGAATGGGTAGATTAAGGTCAGTATATAATGGATGGATGGATGGATGGGTAGATTAAGGTCAGTATATAATGGATGGATGGGTAGATTTAGGTCAGTATATAATGGATGGATGGATGGGTAGATTAAAGTCAGTGTGTAATGGGTGGATGGGTGGGTAGATTAAGGTCCGTGTATAATGGATGGATGGATGGGTAGATTTAGGTCAGTATATAAATTATGGATGGATGGGTAGATTTAGGTCAGTATATAATGGATGGATGGATTGGTAGATTTAGGTCAGTATATAATGGATGGATGGGTGGGTAGATTAAGGTCAGTATATAATGGATGGATGGATGGATGGGTAGATTTAGGTCAGTATATAATGGATGGATGGGTAGATTTAGGTCAGTATATAATGGATGGACGGATGGGTGGGTAGATTAAGGTCAGTATATAATGGATGCATGGGTTGTTTGGTCAAGTTTTTTCTAAATAATGGATGGATGAATAGGAAGCAGGTTGGAGAGATGAATGATAAGGTATATGGTAAGGGTTGTGTCAACAAATCTGTCAGGAACAGACCGGTGGTGATGGTGTGTATGATGGTGTGTATGATGGTGTGTATGAGGTGGAAGGAGAAATGGGTATCATGTATTTCATTACAGTGTGTTGCAGAATTATCAATATTCAATACAATCAGTTATAATGGATGTAACTATTCCCAAGATAGAATGCATCTGCTTGTCACAAAGGTACACACTGAACAGACAGAATGGCCCTGTTTGTACCAAGGTACATATTGACCAGGCAGAATGGCCCTGTTTGTACCAAGGTACATATTGACCAGACAGAATGGCCCTGTTTGTACCAAGGTACATATTGACCAGGCAGAATGGCCCTGTTTGTACCATGGTACATATTGACCAGACAGAATGGCCCTGTTTGTACCAAGGTACACACTGAACAGACAGAATGGCCCTGTTTGTACCAAGGTACATATTGACCGGACAGAATGGCCCTGTTTGTACCAAGGTACATATTGACCAGGCAGAATGGCCCTGTTTGTACCAAGGTACATATTGACCAGACAGAATGGCCCTGTTTGTACCAAGGTACATATTTTTCTGAAAGAACGGGAACACTTGTTACCAAGGTACATATCCTGGACTCAATGGTCCAGGTTTAGATACCAAGCAGCTAGGCACTCCTCAATATTCTAGTGAGCTTCATCATTCAAGGATTCTCTTTGATGTGTCCAGCCAATAACACAGTCTCGGGAGAAATCAATCCAATCACTTTCTTCAGCTGATATCCTTTTATCATATATTAAAGCATGATATCATTCTTTTGGTTGCAATCATTTTCTACAACTCTCTGTCACCACAGACAAGTTAATCTCTTACGTATGTGGACCTGTAACTGCTGTGATCATGGAGAGCCTCCCACTACCATTGTGGCTGGGGCCTGTCTACTGTCAATCACATCAAAATACACACACTAGATTTATGCGCTTCTTTTAATTTTGATCTTTCTCTGAAGCTGGTGGATTCATGGAGGGTGTATGTCAGATAGCAGTATGACGTCCTCCAGCTTTCAACAGGTGCACTGGAATTCTCACATTTGATTAGGAAAGGCAACGATTCAATAGTGTGACTTGAAAAGGACTTGGAAACATGTTTAAGTTGCTATGGCTTGAAAATGAGAGGAAGTGCCTTGAAAAGCCTTACAGAAATGGCATTTGGAAATAATAAACCTGTTAGAAGATTTGCATGCTTTGATATCATAGCACTAACTTTTGAATCCTGGTCTCTACTGAAGACAACAGGGTTGTCCTTTTCTCAGTCATTATCGTTCACACACAGAAGAGCTGTGTAATCTTGTTGCTAATCATATACCACTCAAAAGAGCTAGGGAGCACTTGATTCCTCCATATTACTACAGTTAATCTATTGTGGCAGGACTAAACTATATAATATCTGAGACAACCATGTGCTCCCTAACATTCTGTGAGTAGTATATATATATATATATATATATAAACATATATATATATGTATATATGAAATCAAAAAGGTTTGACTTGGTCACAAAAACTTTTCACGAACCTATAAAAATGCTTTGTTTGGGGCTGTAAGAAGTGGAAATGTAGGTGTATGTTATAATGTATGCTCATCATTGTCTTTGTGTCAGGAAAAAAGACAAAACATTCCCTCAGTGTGTACTGAAAAACACAAGAAATGTTATTTGTCTGTTCCTTTGGATTTGTTGCTGATGACTTTGTTGTGATGTGGAGTGTGACTGGTAGATCTCCTGTAGTGCTGTGTGATGTAACATCCTCTCGTTAGGAGGGACCACGTGACTGGGCATGTCTCGCCAGTAGGTAACGAGGAATAATACCTGATTAGAGACAACAAACTGAACATAAAAACTGTGTTAGTTGTATCAAGTGCTTGTTACATGTTTGTATTCCCTGCCCTTGTAGCAGAGTATGTTTGCAGCGTGCTTCCAGCGTGTAGTATATGCGTCGTATCACAGCGGCGGAACCATGACGTAACACCTGCCCCTCTCACACCTGTCTCCAGCAAATGTTTCACAATCGGCCGTCTTGTTTGCTTACCTTGCGGAACCCCAGCTCTGTTGTTTTACACATAAAACATTGATTGCTTTGTGTTCAAAGTTGTAGTTACAGCGGCATGTCAAATTAAGCTACGTTTGACTTTACAATTTGTTACCTGTCTCAGTGCCGCCATTTATCACTGGTTTGAGGGTGGAAGACAGGTCTGATTGGTTGTTGGCAGTTGGCTGAATATCATCAGTTGGAGCCACCATATGCCTTCCAAGGAGTCAATTATGATGTTAATTCATTTTTTATGGTTTTGATTAGTTCTCAAGAGCCATTCAGTCAACTATCAGAGTGTTTTGGATTGTGTTTGTTATATTTTGAGACCTGTGGGTAGAATATGTCTCCAGCACTCATTACAGATTGTCGGCCAGCCAAACTTGAATTGGAATAAATCATTGGTGGGGTCTTCAGCCCGGGTTGGCCTGGTCCACACTCCATTATGTCTACACCCATGTGATATCACTGGAATACTGTAGCCTGACATAAGAAACTAATGAGAAATAATGAGGTATTTTGAACAACCTTCTGTATCTGTACCACGGCACCCCCTGCTGTCACTCACTCACTCACTCACTGAGACCACCAAACTCCATTGCTGTGAGTGTTGGTCCTTTACCTGAGTATTCGATAGTCAGAACTCTCAGATTGATTAATTATTGATTACTGGCCTTGCTTAATTGATTGAATATGTTGGTAATCAATACTTGTTTTGAATGTCCAGATTGACTACTTATTCCATGAATTAGTCCACCACTAATTTCTCTCAGAATTTCTATCTTGGTTATTGCTTTGCATTAGAGAATCTCTAATGGGTATCTGAAAGACATCAGCATTGACATGTCTGGTGATGTTACAAGACACAGCTAAAACCTGTAGCTAATGAGACAGCCCTTCACACATCGGAATCTGTTCACACAAGATGAGGCAATCCATTTGGATATGTTTCTTGGTCCTCTGAAGCTAAGGCTCTGTTGGCTTTCATGTCAGTGTGGGTTATCAGGGTGGTACTTTATCTCAAACCTGACAAGAAATATTTCCTGAAACACATCTCTCAAATCACAGGAATATGCTCACATGTGATTTATCTCACTTCTAAAATCACATGAATATGCTGCCATGAGATTTATTTCACCTCTCAGGTCACACGAATATGTTCACATGCAATTATCTCACCTCTCAAATCACAGGAATATGTTCACATGCAATAATCTCATCTCTCAAGTCACAGGAATATGTTCACATGCAATCATCTCACCTCTCAAGTCACAGGAATATGCTGCCATGAGATTTATTCCATTTCTCAAGTCACAGGAATATGTTCACATGCAATCATCTCACCTCTCAAATCACAGGAATATGCTCACATGTGATTTATCTCACTTCTAAAATCACATGAATATGCTGCCATGAGATTTATTTCACCTCTCAGGTCACAGGAATATGTTCACATGCAATTATCTCACCTCTCAAATCACAGGAATATGTTCACATGCAATAATCTCATCTCTCAAGTCACAGGAATATGTTCACATGCAATCATCTCACCTCTCAAGTCACAGGAATATGCTGCCATGAGATTTATTCCATTTCTCAAGTCACAGGAATATGTTCACATGCAATCATCTCACCTCTCAAATCACAGGAATATGCTGCCATGAGATTGGCTGAACCATGACCTGACCATGGCTTGACCATGATTGGACCATGGCTTGACCATGACTCCCCATAACGGGACCATGATTGGACCATGGCTTGACCATGATTGGACCATGGCTTGACCATGATTGGACCATGGCTTGACCATGACTCCCCATAACGGGACCATGATTGGACCATGGCTTGACCATGACTCCCCATAACGGGACCATGATTGGACCATGGCTTGACCATGATTGGACCATGGCTTGACCATGACTCCCCATAACAGGACCATGATTGGACCATGGCTTGACCATGATTGGACCATGGCTTGACCATGATTGGACCATGGCTTGACCATGACTCCTCATAACGGGACCATGGCTTGACCATGATTGGACCATGGCTTGACTATGACTGGACCAAGACTGGACCATGGCTTGACCGTGACTAGACCATAATTAGAAACATCAAAGATACAACATAAAACCATGCTTACAGCAGTGAGCTTTAGATCCTCAGAATGATTTTATGAGAGCTTTAATGAGTGTTTGCTGTCATTAATTCAGTGAGCAGCACCAGTGTATTTTTTTTTGTATTTTTTTTTTTAAACCAAAAATTTGTTCAAAACATGAATACAGCCAGTATGCCATTAAAGCCTTACATGGTTGTATATGGGGCAGAATGCACAGAATTAAGTCTGCTTTAGCAGAATTATCTGATGAATTAGGAACAGCTTTTGTCAGTTTTATTTGCTTTTTTATGGAATTTATTGGTGTTATTGTCTCTAAACTGTAAGAATCTTTTAACTCTAATCATATCCTAGAGTGTGAAAGCATTTCGACCTGGTTGTTGTTCCCTCTCCAGCTATACATGCATGACAGTATGGCAATACAGTTTATTGCTCAGTTTCATAATGCTAAAATACTGTAAAAATACTAAATTCAGACAAAAACATCTGTGTGAGAGCAATGCCTGAACAAGTGTAAGACCAGCTTTAGATTCTTCATTGCAGGAAGGACATTACTTTTCATTGACTCATTTCAGCTTAAGTAATGTTTTGTCAAGGTGTAGGACATTCAGTTCATTACAGCACTGAGTTGTTGTGATGTGGTTGTACTGATGGTGTTGGTGATGTTGCAGGTGAGCTGGCCAGTGTGGGAGTTGATGCTGCTCCACCTGATGGACTCGGGGGAAACAGACACCCTCGACAAACTCATGGAGGTGAGCTCTGTCAGTCACAACACACAGATCCATCATTACCCTGATGTTGGAGTTTCTGACAACCAACCTCAGTCGACATCCTCAATCAACATTCCTCGGTCTACCATCCACCATCCTCTGTCCACCGTCCTCAGCCCACCGTCCTGTGTCCTCAGTCTACAGTCCTCAGTCCACCTTCCTCGGTCCACAGTCCACCATCCTCAGTCTACAGTCCTCAGTCCACTGTCTTCAGTCCACCATCTTCAGTCTACAGTCCTCAGTCCACCTTCCTCAGTACACCATCCTCTATCCACCATCCTCTATCAACCATCCTCTGTCCACCGTCCTCAGTCCACCGTCCTCAGTCTACAGTCTACAGTCCTCAGTCCACCATCCTCTATCCACCGTCCTCTATCCACCATCCTCTATCCACCATCCTCAGTCCACCATCTTCAGTCTACAGTCCTCAGTCCACCATCTTCTATCCACCGTCCTCAGTCCACCATCTTCAGTCTACAGTCCTCAGTCCACCTTCCTCGGTCCACCATCTTCATTCTACAGTCCTCAGTCCACCTTCCTCTATCCACCGTCCTCAGTCCACCATCCTCAGTCCACCATCTTCAGTCTACAGTCCTCAGTCCACCATCTTCTATCCACCGTCCTCAGTCCACCATCTTCAGTCTACAGTCCTCAGTCCACCTTCCTCTATCCACCTCAGTCCACCATCTTCTAGTCCTCCATCTTCTATCCACCTCTCCTTCATCTATACACTATCCTCAGTCCACTGCCCTCAGTCCACCATCTTCAGTCTACAGTCCTCAGTCCACCATCTTCAGTCCACCGTCCTCAGTCCACCATCTTCAGTCTACAGTCCTCAGTCCACCATCCTCTATCCACCATCCTCAGTCCACCGTCTTCAGTCTACAGTCCTCTCTCCACCATCTTCTATCCACTGTCCTCTATCCACCGTCCTCAGTCCACTATCTTCAGTCTACAATCCTCAGTCCACTGACCTCAGTCCACCATCTTTAGTCTACAGTCCTGAGTCCACCATCTTCTATCCACCGTCCTCAGTCCACCATCCTCAGTCTACAGTCCTCAGTCCACCTTCCTCAGTCCACAGTCCACCATTCTCAGTCTACAGTCCTCAGTCCACTGACCTCAGTCCACCATCTTTAGTCTACAGTCCTCAGTCCACCATCTTCTATCCACCGTCCTCTATCCACCATCCTCAGTACTCCATCTTCAGTCTACAGTCCTCAGTCCACATCTTCTATCCACCGTCCTCTATCCCTCATCCTCAGTCCACCATCCTCTATCCACCATCCTCAGTCCACCATCCTCAGTCTACAGTCCTCAGTCCACTGACCTCAGTCCACCATCTTTAGTCTACAGTCCTCAGTCCACCATCTTCTATCCACCGTCCTCAGTCCACCATCCTCAGTCTACAGTCCTCAGTCCACCTTCCTCAGTCCACAGTCCACCATTCTCAGTCTACAGTCCTCAGTCCACTGACCTCAGTCCACCATCTTTAGTCTACAGTCCTCAGTCCACCATCTTCTATCCACCGTCCTCTATCCACCATCCTCAGTACTCCATCTTCAGTCTACAGTCCTCAGTCCACATCTTCTATCCACCGTCCTCTATCCCTCATCCTCAGTCCACCATCCTCTATCCACCATCCTCAGTCCACCATCCTCAGTCTACAGTCCTCAGTCCACTGACCTCAGTCCACCATCTTTAGTCTACAGTCCTCAGTCCACCATCTTCTATCCACCGTCCTCAGTCCACCATCCTCAGTCTACAGTCCTCAGTCCACCTTCCTCAGTCCACAGTCCACCATTCTCAGTCTACAGTCCTCAGTCCACTGACCTCAGTCCACCATCTTTAGTCTACAGTCCTCAGTCCACCATCTTCTATCCACCGTCTTCTATCCACCGTCCTCTATCCACCATCCTCAGTACACCATCTTCAGTCTACAGTCCTCAGTCCACATCTTCTATCCACCGTCCTCTATCCCTCATCCTCAGTCCACCATCCTCTATCCACCATCCTCAGTCGACCATCCTCAGTCCACTGTCCTCAGTCCACCATCCTTTATCCACCGTCCTCAGTCCACCATCTTCAGTCCTCAGTCCACAGTCCACAGTCTTCAGTGCTCAGTCCACAGTCCTCAGTATACCATCCTCTATCCACCATCCTCAGTCCACCATCCTGAGTCCACCGTCCTCAGTCCACCATCCTCTGTCCACCATCCTCAGTCCACCGTCTACCATCCTCAGACCATTCCTCAGTACAATGTCCTCTAGACAAATACTAAATTCTTCATTTAAGCTGTCTCTTGTTTAATAATCATCAGTTAGTAAGTAATAGAACAGTAAAAGTCAAGTTCACATGTACAACCTGGCTTCTTGTTGTTCAGGAAGCCATACTGTGCTGTCGAGAAGTCAGTCGGCCCGCAAAGGAGCTGTATCTGGAATGGGCCTTCCTGACCCAGGGCATCGGACATGCCCGCATGGTGTATGACAGGTGAGTGATATTACCCACAGCACTGAGTTTAGGGTCTGAGATGGGATAGTTAGGAAGATTTGAGGCTAGTCTGTGTAGACTTGGACATCTATGACAAATTTAGTAAGATAGATCTGAAAAAAGGATGGTAAGGGAGATCTGAGACAGACTAGTCTGGGAGGTCTTGGACAAGCTAGACTGGGACATCTGTGACAAGCTAGACTGGGACATCTGTGACAAGCTAGACTACGACATCTGTGACAAGCTAGACTGCATCTGTGACAAGCTAGACTGGGACATCTGTGACAAGCTAGACTGCTACATCTGTGACAAGCTAGACTGGGACATCTGTGACAAGCTAGACTGGGACATCTGTGACAAGCTAGACTGGGACATCTGTGACAAGCTAGACTGCTACATCTGTGACAAGCTAGACTGGGACATCTGTGACAAGCTAGACTGCTACATCTGTGACAAGCTAGACTGGGACATCTGTGACAAGCTAGACTTGGACATCTGTGACAAGTGACAAGCTAGACTGGGACATCTGTGACAAGCTAGACTGGGACATTTGTGACAAGCTAGACTGGGACATCTGTGACAAGCTAGACTGCGACATTTGTGACAAGCTAGACTGGGACATCTGTGACAAGCTAGACTGGGACATCTGTGACAAGCTAGACTGGGACATCTGTGACAAGCTAGACTGCGACATCTGTGACAAGCTAGACTGCGACATCTGTGACAAGCTAGACTGCTACATCTGTGACAAGCTAGACTGCGACATCTGTGACAAGTTTGATCAGAGAGACCTGCAGGATGATGATGGAGATCTGGGAAGAGCTCGTCGTGGAGATGTTGGAAAAGTTGGTTTGGGAGATCACCTCAAAGAGATTTAAAAAAGATAGTCAGGTAGATCTAGCTTATGGTCAGGCAGACATATGACAGGGTAGCATGATTTTTGTGACAGTTTTATGGCCGAATGTTTAATCATGTCTAATATTCTTGTGGTGCGACACAGGGCACCATGCAGATGCTGGCCACCTGACTGAACACTTGAAACATTAAGAGGCCAATTGAAACTGAACCATTGGACATTGATTGTCAAAACTACTGACGGACAATGTTCAATTACGTCTAGTCTCATTGTTGAGTTTGTGCTTCTTAAGTTTGGGCTGCTAATAAGTTGTGGCGGAATGTTCCTATTTTCAGACTGGTTCAGCTGAAACCTGTGTCCCTCGACTTCTACACCAAGTACATCAACATGGAGAACTCCCAGGTGAGCTGGTGATGCTAGAAGCTGCTTGTTACCACAGACCTACACTCACATCATCCAAGTCAGCAGTGACTGGTGGTTACAACAGGTCCCTAGACTCACTCACTCACTCTCTCTCTTTCTTACTCTCTCACTCACTAACTCACCCAACCACACATGTACTCTCACTCTCTCTCGCTCCCTCACTCACTCACTTGGCCATGTGTCTTGATCAACTGCAGCCAAAGAAATGTGCAATCATTGTTTAGTGCCTGTGATCACACAGGAGTCCAGCATTACCTGTTAATGCACTGGCCAGGTAATCTGCTCTTCTGTCATGTGTGCGGTGAGATGATGACTCCCTGTCACTACAGCACCATGGGGGGCGTTATTACCACCCTGAATGCCAGCATCCCCATAGATTCCCCGATTCATGAAACGACTTAATACATGGCATGGGTGTCTACAGGCGTCCTGAGACACGTTGTTGGCTAATGAGTGTATGGCATGTGGAGGTTAGTGCCAGGTAATGTTGCATTGTGGAGGGTTGATTGAGGTGGGGTCCTCCGAGGTTTGTTGGTGATATTAGACATGCTGAACGTGCATGATGCAGTGAGGACCAGGGTAGACACTGGCAATTAGTCAGTGAGGGAGTATGGCACAACCTGGGGGCCATAGAGGAGGTTGTAAAAAATACCTCATAGAACCTTTTCATCAGTTTCTCAACCCAAACCACCCCACGGGTAGCCCAGATGGTACAACATTTGCATATCATGCCTCATCAGGTTTGCTCCTCAAATAGATAGATTGTTTGTAAGGGTGATGTATCTTCAGTGGTGTTAAGATTGCTCACTTCCTAGTAGAGTTTCACTGATGACACATTCCATTGTGGTTTTGCAGATTTATTCAGTTTATGTGATGGAAGGCACTTTAACAGTTATTCTGTTGAAACAAATGAGGTTAGGTTCGTCCATTAAACAAAGTGAATTGGGTATATACTGGTTGATTGATTTCCAACTTAGACATCAAATATACATAACCTTTCATTTTGAAAGTTTTAAAGAGAATTATTTACATTTGTGCCTTCGTTCAGTTACAGTAATTGTAGTAATCAAGTGCAATCAACCATTTGATGCCGTGATCAACTTATTGAAAACCAGACACCAACATCAGTAGCTCATTTCCTGAAGCCGTCTAGCATCTTCTGTCTTCATTCACCTCGGAGTTGTTCCCAGTTGTCTAAGCTGCAGTTTATGAGGTGGATGACGACTACTGTGTTAGACCATACTTATAAACCTTCTTATTGTCCATCAATATATCATTAGTTGTTTGGAAAGTAGTTCTGTATATATAGGTTTGCTAGAGGGTGGAGGTCTGATGAGCTACTGGTGTATTGGAGATTAGATGTTGCTATCGTTTCTGAGCCCATGGAGAGACTAAATTGAATTTGACTAATCTCCAGGAGAAGCAGCCATGTTTAGTTAAGAGGCTTTACAGGCTATGGAGATTTATGGCCTACTCCTCGCTTGTAGAGTGGCGGGTCATGAAAAGAGGATTGAGAAATCCACCAGCTGTTAATTACCTACTTACTGGGCAGGGAAAGAACCCAGGAGAGGTTTATGAGATACTAAAACCTGTATCACCAGCTCCTGGTCGGATAAAATACTACCCGTGTACACAAAACTGTTTGTTGACAAATAAATTAAAGTACAAATTGTAACCTGGTGTGACATTTATCAAGGCAATGACTGCTGGAGATTGTTGGACTGATGTCTAGCTGTCAGGGAAGTACCAGATACAAATACCTCTCTCCGAACATTACATGCTGATTCATGACCATTCTGAAATCTAATTTCACATACCATACTGTCCTCTTCCTTTTTTATTTATGGTAATTTTGAAGTTTTCGGAAATCATTTCTACAAGTGAGGTCTGTTAAGATGTGTATTTGCATAGTGAGTTTCTGTGCAAAGCACTTGCTTGTACTAGTTGTTAAACCCATGCTCACAGAGATCACTTAGAAGGCTTATTTCGTTTAAGGTCATATCAGCTAACAATGGTGCAAGTTCATTCTCTGTTGATTATAGAACAATTTGTGCAGGCTGCATGCTTTCCCATAATGAGAATTGATCACGATTGATTGGCAGTGCGTAATTTGCGTGCTGAGTTGGCTAGCTCTCGATGAGTCCGACACAAACCTCCACTGAATAATCCAACTATAAAAACCTATCTTTGAATAAAAAAGACGTCATTACCAAATTTCTGAAGTAAGGTTGATTAGGAATAAGCACCGGTATGATGGATATTAACGGTCATAAAGCGCTTTGATTAGCCAACTGAGCCCCAACTGTAAGTTGAGGGGCGATGTACGAGCGTGGAGGACACCGGGGTAGTGGGTAATGGATTTCCTAACTCGCTCAGAGTGTGTCCCGGCAGGTGCACAGTGAATGTTAACAGAAATAATCTGTCTTCTCATGGGGAAGGTTCAATATGTCTTAAATGTGGACGTGCGGTCAAGTTAGATATGGGAAGACGTGGCCCTTTCTGGCCAAAGAAAATGGTTCTTGGATCGTCTTCTGAGCAGGGCAAAATATTCATGAAATATCGATAGCTGACATGTTGTAAAATGGTTTGATCACAGTGATTTATTATTTTGGATGAACGTTCTCAGAGAAGTTGTTTCTGATCTGTGTTCACAATTTAGCAGAGTCCTATACTTTCTGGGCTGCTTTATGTTTTGAATTATTTCAAACTGGTTAACATGCCCTTATCTGTGTACTAAATTTCAAATTATGTATTGTACTTACCGGTAATTTCTGTCACCATTTGGGGGCAGGTAGTCTGTGAAGGTAGGTGGTCTGGGGAGCTACTTGGTCTGGGGAGCTTCTTGGTCTGTGGAGCTAGGTGGTCAGTCTGTGGAGCTAGGTGGTTGGTCTGTTGAGCTAGGTGGTTGGTCTGTTGAGGTAGGTGGTCTGTGGACCTAGGTGGTCTGGGGAGCTACTTGGTGTGTGGAGCTAGGTGGTCAGTTTGTGGAGCTAGGTGGTTGGTCTGTTGAGGTAGGTGGTCTGTGGACCTAGGTGGTCTGGGGAGCTACTTGGTGTGTGGAGCTAGGTGGTCAGTCTGTGGAGCTAGGTGGTTGGTCTGTGGAGCTAGGTGGTCGGTATGTGGAGGTAGGTGTTCCTATGGAGCTAAGTGGTTTGTCTGTGGAGCTAAGTGGTCGGTATGTGGAGGTAGGTGGTCCCATGGAGCCAAGTGGTTTGGTCTGTGGAGCCAGGTGGTCTGTGGTCTGTGGAGCTAGGTGGTCGGGAGCCCAAGCTGGTGATGTGGAGGTGAAGGTCCTATGGAGCTAAGTGGTTTGTCTGTGGAGCTAGGTGGTCGGTAGGTGGTCCTATGGAGCTAAGTGGTTTGTCTGTGGAGCTAGGTGGTCGGTATGTGGAGGTAGGTGGTTGGTCTGTGGAGGTTGGCGGTCAGTTTGTGGAGGTAGGTGTTGTTTATAGGTAGGTGATCCATTGTACTGTACACAGATCAGAAGTTAGGTAAAGTTAAGCAGGATCAGTGGTCATGGAGGGTAGTCGGATTAAAGATTAGGCCTGTGTACTCAGAAAATTAACTTTGTTTGAAACATGTCTCTCATAACCAGTCAGTGAATGGATACCCGGTAGGAATGAGTGGACTCTTCACAAATGTGTTTTGTCTCTTGTCTGATTATCAATTTCTTGCCACCATATAGCTGGAAAATTGCTGAGTGCTGTGTAAAAGTAAACTTAAACTAGCAGTTTCTTGTGCAGAGATTTCAAGCGCCTAGATAGTTTTGCCTGTATCCCTTCTGATGTTTCATATGCATCAGGGATCAATGACTGAAATACTGTTGAAGTACCATGCAAAACTATCCACGGTGTATTGCTACAATACAGCTGTAAACATCTCACTCACTCACTCACCCACTCGCTCGCTCGCTCAAACTGGTATAGGTGCAGTAGTTTTAAAGGCAACATTATACCCAGTCTCACCTCAGCTCAACTCTTGCCATGCTATTGTTCACTTGCTACAAGATTTGAGGGTCATTGTACAAATGAAGTGTCCTTGTTTGACTGTTGCACAGCCCATATTGAGGTAAATGTATTAGCGCTGCTGTTCCCTTCATTCCAACAAATGATAATCTGGACATAAAAAGTGCCATCCCTGCAGAACCCATGCAGCCTGTCACCGACACACGTCTTAGTGTCAGACCAGGGATTGGCTGAGGGTGTCAGAGTAGCAACGCTATTTGATGTCCGATGAATCTCCCTGGAGTTGAAATTAATATTAGCGGCTGTAACATGCACAGGTCTTACACCTATCAAGCAGGCAGGTCTTGTGATGGCCTCAAGTACGCATAGTGCCGATAACAGCGCTTATGACTGACACCGCAGCTGGCTGGCTGCTAATGTTTAACACGATGTCAACTGCTCCTAAACACCACTTGTAGCCCAATCTAGTGCCAGGAGAAGTCTTCCCTGACATAAATTTCATTACACGTTAACGATGCCCTTGGCTCCTCTGTAGGCTAATCTGTCACCTTCTCTTCCGTAGTGTGATATTAGCGAGGCTTTGATTTGTTGGTTGCACGGCCTCGTGGGACATGAGTAACGTCCAGTAGTCAGGGGTCGGCACATTCTCGTACAGTCTGTTTGAAACACTGCAATCACACTGTTGCCAAACTTTGCAATTTGTACAAATCAATACTGCCTTTCCAGTCTATGCATTTATCAAAATGGTTTAAAATAGTGTGGATGTGATTCATTATGACGGACGTTCTGTAATGAAGGTGACACAAAGGACTGTGAATGCTGTTCATGTCAATGTCACCCAGAGGAGGGGAACAGGGTTTCATGTCTTCAAGTCAGTGAATTTTGACAAACAACTCAATATTTGTTTGTGCATGTTGGGTTTTAAAATGTTAAATTTAGCAACATCTGAATGACAGTTAACAGTTCCCTGAATTGAAAACACATTTATTTCCTTTCCACCACTGGCATTAATACAGTACAACCAGAAATTATTGAGAATTTAAGATTGTATTTTTTTTTTAAAAAATTCACTCATTACTCACATATTAAATGTGAATATTAGCAGAACATAACTCCAGATTCAAAGACAGGTGAACAGTTAGTATTTTGTCAAGTCACCATGGGCAGCAAAGCAGGCTTCAATGCGGCGGGGCATACTACTGATCAAAGAAGTTAGAAAGTCACGGTCCATGCTGTCCCAATATCGGACCACCTCTTCTTTCATTTCAGCAATATTTGTCAGATTTTTCTTATTGACACTTTCCTTCATAAGTCCCCAAACATTTTCTAGTGGATTTAGGTCAGGGCATTAGCTTGACCAATCTAATAATGTCATATTTTGGGTCCGAAACCAGGCCGGTGAATGCTTTGAACGATGTTTTGGGTCGTTGTCCTGCTGGAAAATCCAAAAATGTCCACAGAACACGTGAGCAGATGGAAGTAAATGTCCCTCGAGAATATCTGTGTACCGCTCACTGTTCATATTCCCTTCAATACACAGAGGGGCTGCCCCTAACACAGATATGCCACCCCACACGCAAAATTTCGACTGTACTTTGGGCTGATACAAAGGTTTTTCAGTTTGTTTGGTCCAGAATTTCAGTGTATTAGGAAACAGCCACACAGAACTTTCATCTGAGAAAATCACATTGTCCCAGTTAAAATTTCTATGCCATCAGCACCAGTTCAACCTTCGCTCCTTTTGTTCAGGTTTCATGATCGGTGATGGAATTCCTCGACTTTTCTGCCAACCAATTGCATGCAGCTCAGTTCTAATTGTCTCTTTACAGACAGCCACAGTTCCTCTGTCAATCATATCCAGCCTTAAGTTTTATAAATTCCTTCGTTTGTTGTTAGAAACAAGAATACCAAGCTGCCTCCTGTCGCCGACAGTCAATTTTCTAGGCCTACCAGCGCCTCCCTGGTATTCAATGCCATATCCATTTGCAATATTTTTCAAAACACGATAAACAAAGGGATGCCTGTTTTACTTGAAATCACTTTAGCTGATCTGATGTCCTGATAGCTGGTCAAGGTTGTTTATACTAGAAATCCCATTAAACATATTCCTAAAATTCTCATTAATTTCTGGTATTACTATACATGTTTTCTATCAATGATATGACCTCTCTTTTCTGAATCTGATACATCCTCCCTGTTCTACATGTGATACATCCTCCCTGTTCTACATGTGATGCACCCTCCCTGTTCTACATGTGATACACCCTCCCTGTTCTCCATGTGATACACCCTCCCTGTTCTACATGTGATACATCCTCCCTGTTCTACATGTGATACATCCTCCCTGTTCTACATGTGATACACCCTCCCTGTTCTACATGTGATACAGCCTCCCTGTTCTACATGTGATACAGCCTCCCTCTTCTACATGTGATGCACCCTCCCTCTTCTACATGTGATGCACCCTCCCTGTTTTACATGTGATACACCCTCCCTGTTCTACATGTGATACAGCCTCCCTGTTCTACATGTGATACACCCTCCCTGTTCTACATGTGATACAGCCTCCCTGTTCTACATGTGATACAGCTTCCCTGTTCTACATGTGATGCACCCTCCTTGTTCTACATGTGATACACCCTCCCTGTTCTACATGTGATACACCCTCCCTGTTCTACATGTGATACATCCTCCCTGTTCTACATGTGATACACCCTCCCTGTTCTACATGTGATACACCCTCCCTGTTCTACATGTGATACACCCTCCCTCTTCTACATGTGATACATCCTCCCTGTTCTACATGTGATACACCCTCTACACCCTCCCTTTTCTACATGTGATACACCCTCCCTGTTCTACATGTGATACACCCTCCCTGTTCTACATGTGATACAGCCTCCCTGTTCTACATGTGATACATCCTCCCTGTTCTACATGTGATACACCCTCCCTGTTCTACATGTGATACAGCCTCCCTGTTCTACATGTGATACAGCCTCCCTGTTCTACATGTCATACAGCCTCCCTGTTCTACATGTGATACACCCTCCCTGTTCTACATGTGATACAGCCTCCCTGTTCTACATGTGATACATCCTCCCTATTCTACATGTGATACACCCTCCCTGTTCTACATGTGATACACCCTCCCTGTTCTACATGTGATACATCCTCCCTGTTCTACATGAGATACACCCTCCCTGTTTTACATGTGGTACATCCTCCCTGTTCTACTTGTGATACATCCTCCCTGTTCTACATGTGATACACCCTCCCTGTTCTACATGTCATACACCCTCCCTTTTCTACATGTGATACACCCTCCCTGTTCTACATGTGATACACCCTCCCTGTTCTACATGTGATACATCCTCCCTGTTCTACATGTGATACACCCTCCCTGCTCTACATGTGATACACCCTCCCTGTTCTACATGTGATACATCCTCCCTGTTCTACATGTGATACATCCTCCCTGTTCTACATGTGATACAACCTCACTGTTCTACATGTGATAACCCCCCCCTGTTCTACATGTGATACAGCCTCCCTGTTGTACATGTGATACACCCTCCCTGTTCTACATGTGATACACCCTCACTGTTCTACATGTGATACACCCTCCCTGTTCTACATGCGATAGAGCCTCCCTGTTTTACATGTGATACATCCTCCATGTTCTACATGTGATACACCCTCACTGTTCTACATGTGATACAGCCTCCCTGTTCTACATGTGATAAACCCTCCCTGTTATACATGTGATAAACCCTCCCTGTTCTACATGTGATACAGCCTCCCTGTCCTACGTGTGATAGAGCCTCCCTGTTTTACATGTGATACATCCTCCCTTTTCTACATGTGATACACCCTCCCTGTTCTACATGTGATACATCCTCCCTGTTCTACATGTGATGCATCCTCCCTGTTCTACATGTGATAACCCCCCCCCCCCCGTTCTACATGTGATAAACCCTCCCTGTTCTACATTAGATACATCCTCCCTGTTCTACATGTGATACATCCTCCCTGTTCTACATGTGATACACCCTCCCTGTTCTACATGTGATAACCCCCCGCTCTACATGTGATAAACCCTCCCTGTTCTACATTAGATACATCCTCCCTGTTCTACATGTGATACATCCTCCCTGTTCTACATGTGATACAGCTTTCCTGTCCTACATGTGATACGCTCCCTTTGTCCATCATGTGATACGTCCTGTTCTATGTGAGATATGTCTTTCCTGCAGCCAACCCCCAAGATCAAGCACCTGCTCCGAGCGTACGAGGATGCTGTGGAGGAGTTTGGCAAGTCCCACCCAGGTAGGCTGTGTGTGGAGGCATGTGTTGCCTGTAGATGGGGTGGGCTAGACAGCTGGGAAATATAAAGGTGTTGTGGCATGTAGGACTAAGGAGTTGTGGAATTTCATCAAAAGGGCTGCTTCATGTTTTGCAAGTTACTTGCATCCTCTGTCCTAGTTACAGAAAGTTCAGTTGTATACAATGTGACTAGATCATTAACTGATATCTTGGGACATTCTTTTATACATGAATTTGTTGGCACCAGGATATTGTCTGCTACTGGTTACCCTTGAACCCCCCAGCTATCACCTGGCAGATTGTGGGTGTGCCCTAGCAGTTCACACATCAAGAGGATATTATCTGCTGCTGGTTAGCATTTGTAGCCTGCTCCCTGTAGCTACACCTGTCATAAATCTCTCCTGAAGTGTAGGAGTGTAGCACAGTTGTTATTTTGGTGACTCCAGACACATTTGTTTGTAAACAATGACTTTCTTACCCGACAGATCTGTGGATAGACTACCTCCGCCAGGAAACCAACCACCCCAGAGGGAGTCTGGAGGCTACCAGCAAGATCCACAACCGCGCCCTGAAGATGCTGTCTGGGACCCTCAACCATGACTTTGTAACCAAACATACCCTGCTGCAGACAGGCCGCTTGTAGGACCAACATGAGGATGCTCCTGTGTCCAGTTGCAGCAGATGTTGTTCCCGATGTTGTTCCCGATCTGAGTAATGAAGTCCGCTGCTGAGGCCAGTGAGGCTGTGTTCCTGGTCCTCTCGGGGCTGTGTTCCTGGTCCTCTAGGGGCTGTGTTCCTGGTCCTCTCGGGGCTGTGTTCCTGGTCCTCTCGGGGCTGTGTTCCTGGTCCTCTAGGGGCTGTGTTCCCTTATCCTCTCGGGGCTGTGTTCCTGGTCCTCTCGGGGCTGTGTTCCTGGTCCTCTCGGGGCTGTGTCATCAGGGTTACATGCTTCTGTGCAGTCAGCCAGATAGGGCGCATCTAATATCCGAGAGTTCTGATTTCAGTTATGATTTTTAAGAAATAAATATGCAGGAGTCACGTGCTTGTGTTGATCATGAGGTACATATTTAACAAAACAATTTCAGTATGGTCAAACTCTGAGCCATTTTGTCACAATGTTTTTACTAGTTCATGTTTCTGCAATATGTCCTCTAGTTCCCCAAGAGGGTCCTGTTGCTTCTGTAAGTGTTGTTCATGAGGCCGCCAAACATTGTCACACTGGTGAACAGGCCAGGTCAACAGAGAAACATCACTACATTTGATAAATCTGTTCTTCTACAAACAAAATGTGCCAGATTAGCGTTATACTTTATTGTCAGCATGTAAGACTTTGTGTCACATTCTGTCAGCAGGGAATCAGGTGGAGATAAGTAGATGATTTGTATGTGTGTCAGGCTACTTGGGAAACATCAAATAGGTGTATTTGAGCAGCAGACATATGTGACTTGACTGAGGCTGAGTGTGGGACAGGTGCAGGGCTGTGGACAGTGTGTGAACAGTCAGATGCACTTACTGTGTATAGTCCCTGGGTTAATAAAATTTTCACATATCTTCGTCTTCATTCATCCACTCTAACAACCATCCATCCACTCACTCAAGCAATCATTCATCCACTCTAACAACCATCCATCCACTCACTCAAGCAATCATTCATCCACTCACTCAAGCAATCATTCATCCACTCTAACAACCATCCATCCACTCACTCAAGCAATCATTCATCCACTCTAACAACCATCCATCCACTCACTCAAGCAATCATTCATCCACTCTAACAACCATCCATCCACTCACTCAAGCAATCCATCATCCACTCTAACAACCATTCATCCACTCACTCAAGCAATCATTCATCCACTCTAACAACCACCCATCCACTCACTCTAACAATCATTCATCCGCTCTAACAACCATCCATCTACTCACTCAAGCAATCATTCATCCACTCTAACAACCACCCATCCACTCACTCTAACAATCATTCATCCACTCTAACAACCACCCATCCACTCACTCTAACAATCATTCATCCGCTCTAACAACCATCCATCTACTCACTCAAACAATCATTCATCCACTCACTCAAACAATCATTCATCCATCAACTCAAACAATCATTCATCCACTCACTCAAACAATCATTCATCCACTCAAACAATCATTCATCCACTCACTCAAACAATCATTCATCCATCAACTCAAACAATCATTCATCCACTCACTCAAACAATCATTCATCCACTCACTCAAACAATCATTCATCCATCAACTCAAACAATCATTCATCCACTCACTCAAACAATCATTCATCCACTCAAACAATCATTCATCCACTCACTCAAACAATCATTCATCCATCAACTCAAACAATCATTCATCCACTCACTCAAACAATCATTCATCCATCAACTCAAGCAATCATTCATCCGCTCTAGCAATCATTCATCTACTCACTCAAACAATCATCTACTCACTCAATCCACCGCTCACTCAAACAAACATCCACTCACTCAAACAATTATTCATCCACTCAAACAATCATTCATCCACTCACTCAAACAATCATTCATCCACTCAAACAATCATTCATCCACTCACTCAAACAATCATTCATCCATCAACTCAAGCAATCATTCATCCGCTCTAGCAATCATTCATCTACTCACTCAAACAATCATCTACTCACTCAATCCACCCAATGCTCACTCAAACAAACATCCACTCACTCAAACAATTATTCATCCACTCAAACAATCATTCATCCACTCAATCATTCATCCACTCTAACAACCATCCATCCACTCACTCAAGCAATCATTCATCCACTCTAACAACCATTCATCCACTCACTCAAGCAATCATTCATCCACTCTAACAACCATCCATCCACTCACTCAAGCAATCATTCATCCACTCTAACAACCATCCATCCACTCACTCAAGCAATCATTCATCCACTCTAACAACCATCCATCCACTCACTCAAGCAATCATTCATCCGCCCACTCAAACACAAACAATCATTCATCCACTCACTCAAGCAATCATTCATCCACTCACTCAAACACAAACAATCATTCATCCACTCACTCAAACAATCATTCATCCACTCAAACAATCATTCATCCACTCACTCAAACAATGATTCATCCATCAACTCAAGCAATCATTCATCCGCTCTAGCAATCATTCATCTACTCACTCAAACAATCATCTACTCACTCAATCCACCGCTCACTCAAACAAACATCCACTCACTCAAACAATTATTCATCCACTCAAACAATCATTCATCCACTCAATCATTCATCCACTCAATCAATCAAGCAATCATTCATCCGCTCACTCAAATAATGATTCATCCACTCACTCAAACAGTCAGGCTCGCTGAATTGGTTGACACATGTCATCGTATCCCAAGTGCGTAGATCGATCATGCTGTTGATCACTGGATTGTCTGGTCCAGACTCAATTATTTACAGCTGCCACATAGCTGGAATAGTGCTGAGTGCTCACTCACTCACTCATAATAAGCTAATGAGATCGCCTGTCTTATGAAATACCTCCCCACACCACTACAGCCCCAATACTATCATCACCAATCATCACAAATCATCACCATGATCACCAATCATCACTAATCATCACCAATCATCAAGAAACACTGCACCGCTACATCACCAACAATGTTTTCTGCCATTTCTGTGAACTGGAGGCAAACCCCTTCCGTTCACACCAAAATCTGCCAACTGAAATTACGCCTTTTGATTTGCCAAACATTTGGGTAACTTGCGGTATTTGCTGCCTACCTGTGTGTGACAGACTGACATACCTACCTGTGTGTGACAGACTGACATACCTACCTGTGTGTGACAGACTGACATACCTACCTGTGTGTGACAGACTGACATACCTAGCTGTGTGTGACAGACTGACATACCTACCCGTGTGTGACAGACTGACATACCTACCCATGTGTGACAGACTGACATACCTACCTGTGTGACAAACTGACATACCTACCTGTGTGTGACAGACTGACATACCTACCTGTGTGTGACAGACTGACATACCTACCTGTGTGTGACAGACTGACATACCTACCTGTGTGTGACAGACTGACATACCTACCTGTGTGTGACAGACTGACAGACCTACCTGTGTGTGACAGACTGACATACCTACCTGTGTGTGACAAACTGACATACCTACCTGTGTGTGACAGACTGACATACCTACCTGTGTGTGACAGACTGACATACCTACCTGTGTGTCAGACTGACATACCTACCTGTGTGTGACAGATTGACATACCTACCCGTGTGTGACAGACTGACATACCTACCTGTGTGTGACAGACTGACATACCTACCCATGTGTGACAGACTGACATACCTACCCATGTGTGACAGACTGACATACCTACCTGTGTGACAGACTGACATACCTACCTGTGTGTGACAGACTGACATACCTACCTGTGTGTGACAGACTGACATACCTACCTGTGTGTGACAGACTGACATACCTACCTGTGTGTGACAGACTGACATACCTACCTGTGTGTGACAGACTGACATACCTACCTGTGTGTGACAGACTGACATACCTACCTGTGTGTGACAGACTGACATACCTACCCGTGTGTGACAGACTGACATACCTACCTGTGTATACCAGTGAGATGGTACTGTGCCTGCGGGATAGGCTGACCTGCGAAGAACTATCCAAGTAGAAAGATACCCTTGTTATGTAATGATATAGTAGAGTGTTATCACCACAATCCCTTCAGTGTGCATGCATAAGGTTTATTGTGAAGTGTATGACATGAGGGTCATTGAGTATGGCTGGGAGAGCTATGTCAGGTAGGTAGAACTACCTTGACCTTTATCACACGTGTACATCGCCACCAGAGATGTCCATGATTCCAGAGCGTCCCTAACTCGCCATCTCTGGACAGCAGGCAGTGTCCATCCGCAGATACCACGTCTAGACATAGCTTACTGAGGATTACTCTTTGATGAAACAGATTTATAGAACAGCATGGTATCTGGTCGCTTCAGGCGATACATAGCCATCACAAGCCATCTTCCAGACGTCACAGATCATACATTAGCTGATCACACACATCACGACCCCCTTCCTCCCTCTCTCTCTTCACGGTTGAATGTGACATGGTGCATTCACTGAGAGATGGTTGAATGTGACATGGTGCATTCACTGAGAGATGGCCGAATGTGTGACATGGTGCACCCACTGAGAGATGGTTGAATTTGTGACATGGTATCCACACTGAGAGATGGTTGAATGTGTGACATGGTACACACTGAGAGATGGCTGAATGTGTGACATGGTGCACCCACTGAGAGATGGTTGAATGTGTGACATTCACTAAGAGATGGTTGCACTAAGAGATGGTTGAATGTGTGACATGGTACACACGCTGAGAGATGGCCGAATGTGTGACATGGTGCACCCACTAAGAGATGGTTGAATGTCCACACTGAGAGATGGTTGAATGTGTGACATTGTGCACCCACTGAGCAATGGGTTGAATGTGTGACATGGTGCACCCACTGAGAGATGGCTGAATGTGTGACATGGTATCCACACTGAGAGATGGTTGAATGTGTGACATTGTGCACCCACTGAGAAATGGTTGAATGTGTGACATGGTGCACCCACTGAGAGATGGCTGAATGTGTGACATGGTGCCCACACTGAGAGATGGTTGAATGTGTGACATGGTACACACACTGAGAGATGGCCGAATGTGTGACATGGTGCACCCACTGAGAGATGGTTGAATGTGTGACATGGTATCCACACTGAGAGATGGTTGAATGTGTGACATTGTGCACCCACTGAGCAATTGGTTGAATGTGTGACATGGTGCACCCACTGAGAGATGGCTGAATGTGTGACATGGTATCCACACAGAGATGGTTGAATGTGTGACATGGTGCACCCACTGAGAGATGGCTGAATGTGTGACATGGTATCCACACTGAGAGATGGTTGAATGTGTGACATGGTGCACCCACTGAGAGATGGTTGAATGTGTGACATGGTACACACACTGAGAGATGGTTGAATGTGTGACATGGTATCCACTCTGAGAAATGGTTGAATGTGTGACATGGTGCACCCACTAAGAGATGGTTGAATGTGTGACATGGTACACACACTGAGAGATGGTTGAATGTGTGACATGGTATCCACACTGAGAGATGGTTGAATGTGTGACATGGTGCACCCACTAAGAGATGACATGAATGTCCACACTGAGAGATGGTTGAATGTGTGACATGGTGCACCCACTCTGAGAAATGGTTGAATGTGTGACATGGTGCACCCACTAAGAGATGGTTGAATGTGTGACATGGTACACACACTGAGAGATGGTTGAATGTGTGACATGGTATCCACTCTGAGATGGTTGAATGTGTGACATGGTATCCACACTGAGAGATGGTTGAATGTTTGACATGGTACACACACACTGAGAGAGAGATGGTTCAATGTATGACATGGTATCCACTCTGAGAAATGGTTGAATGTGTGGCATGGTGCACCCACTAAGAGATGGTTGAATGTGTGACATGGTACACACACTGAGAGATGGTTGAATGTGTGACATGGTGCACACACTGAGAGATGGTTGAATGTGACATGGTGCACCCATTGAGAGATGGCTGAATGTGTGACATGGTGCCCACACTGAGAGATGGTTGAATGTGTGACATGGTACACACACTGAGAGATGGCCGAATGTGTGACATGGTGCACCCACTAAGAGATGGTTGAATGTGACATGGTATCCACACTGAGAGATGGTTAAATGTGTGACATGGTGCACCCACTGAGAAATTGGTTGAATGTGTGACATGGTGCACCCACTGAGAGATGGTTGAATGTGTGACATGGTACACACACTGAGAGATGGTTGAATGTGTGACATGGTATCCACACTGAGAGATGGTTGAATGTGTGACATTGTGCACCCACTGAGAGATGGTTGAATGTGTGACATGGTACACACACTGAGAGATGGTTGAATGTGTGACATGGTATCCACTCTGAGAAATGGTTGAATGTGTGACATGGTGCACCCACTAAGAGATGGTTGAATGTGTGACATGGCACACAGTGAGAGATGGTTGAATGTGTGGTACATGAGAGATGTTTGACATGGTACACTCTGAGAGATGGTTGAATGTGTGATATGGTATCCACACTGAGAGATGGTTGAATGTGTGACATGGTGCACCCACTGAGAGATGGCTGGATGTGTGACATGGTACACACTCTGAGATGGTTGAATGTGTGACATGGTACCGACTGAGAGATGTGTGACATGGTATCCACTCTGAGAGATGGTTGAATGTGTGACATGGTATCCACACTGAGAGATGGTTGAATGTGTGACATGGTGCACCCACTGAAAGATGGTTGAATGTGTGACATGGTACACCCACTGAAAGATGGTTGAGTGTGATGGTTGAATGTGTGACATGGTGCATTCACTAAGAGATGGTTGAATGTGTGACATGGTGCACACACTGAAAGATGGTTGATTGTGTGACATGATGCACCCACTGAAAGATGGTTGAATGTGTGACATGGTGCACCCACTGAAAGATGGTTGATTGTGTGACACGGTGCACCCACTGAAAGATGGTTGATTGTGTGACATGGTGCACACACAGAGATGGCTGAATGAGTGACATGGTATCCACTCTCGGAGATGGTTGAATGTGTGACATGGTGCACCCACTGAAAGATGGTTGATTGTGTGACATGGTGCACCCACTGAGAAATGGTTGAATGTGTTACATGGTGCACCCACTGAGAGATGGTTGAATGTGTGACATGGTACACACACTGAGAGATGGTTGATTGTGTGACATGGTGCACCCGCTGAAAGATGGTTGATTGTGTGACAGTCTGTCTATTTTTCTGAATAGAATGGAGATAGGATGCTGGATCCTCAAGGGTGCGCGACGGGACATTGATGTATGGATAGTAGCAGCTACACCACACACACACACACACACACAAATATACACACACACCCGACACCCCATCCGCCTCGTTTTCTTTAACCCGGACAAGACATTAGGTTTGTCTCTGAATGATGCAAGATGTCTCTAGGTCCCACAATTAGTTATAGTTTTACACTGCTACAAGCAATATCACGGCGGCACGAGAAATGCGCTTCACAATTGTTCTCATGTGGGGAATCAAACCCAGATCTTCTGTGTGATGAGCGAAAGCTTGACCCACCAGGCTACCCCAATGATTGGTAATATAACGTTGACAGTGTAGCAATGTCCATTGACGACACAAGTGCTGGTCATGCAGTCAGCGTCATGTACACTCTGTTATCACAAATGTCTATTTCTGTAGCAATGAGCAAAGCAATATTCATACTAATCGTGAACCTATAAGTCGCCAGAATCCATTTTGACAAAAACTGTATGAATTATGATACCATGTAATTGCCCAGAAATATGAGGTTTGACAAGTGAAAACGTCATTACGTACCTGATTAGGTTTCCGTAATCAGATATTCCCTTTTCCTTTTTTAGACATTTGACCTGAAATTCGTCTCGGTATCGGCAAACGAATATTTGCTGCAGGAACAACACTAAACGTCATCGTGTGTACGACATGAAGTAGGCTGAGCATTATTAATGATAAACATTGAGATTGTTCTCGACAGTTCAGCACGGGTCGGCCTCTGGGGGGAAGTAATGTCCAAAGCGGCGTTAAACTCACTCACTCAAACGTAGCAAGGTCATATAATGAATGCTGTTGATTAAAACCTAGACAATAAAAATAACATTTTATACAAAATAGTTTATTTTAAAGTAATTCTGATACAAGTACCTGAGTGGATAATTTTAACGTTGTCATAGCAACATATTCCGACAGCCTTAGTTCTGAAGCTAATTAGAAGGTAGCTATGACAAGTATATGTCTGGAATCATATAACTACCATAACTTGAAAGATATTAAATCCAACTGTTTTAACTATACATGTTTTATTATCACATGATCATAACTATATAGACTGGTCCAGTGATGAGGGGCGGTGGAGTAGCCTAGTGGTCAAAGCGTTGGCTCGTCAAGCCGAAGACCCGGGTTCGAATCCCCACATGGGTACAATGTGTGAAGCCCATTTCTGGTGTCCCCCGCCGTGATGTTGCTGGAATATTTCTAAAAGCGGCGTAAAACCAAACTCAGTCAGTCAGTCAGTCCAGTGATGAAGAGAGTTCTCATCTTTAACCAAGTCCTGGACCTTTAGTCTGGGACACATCACTACCAGTATTCGCTATAACTGTGTAAGGTACACCCAGCAGGCCAGTCCGCCAATATTACCACTTCCGGCGGAGAACCGCACACATACCCCTTGTATACGAATATGCATAAACAATGCACGTGTGTGTGATGTACAGTGCCATGTTAACGTCCCACGGGTTCTCTAAAACGACCGCGCCGCTGAAATGAATTCCTTACAACGATATTAACCCGCCATTAATACATGTATGCAATTTGTCCATATCGACTGGGTTGGACTTAGCTGAACGCTTGATATGACATTTGCTCCACCTTTGGTAAAGTCCTGGGTTCGTTGAAGTCACCTTGCCACTCTCTCATCCGATCTCAGTAAGGGTATAAAAACCTGCTTAGAATTGCGATCTCACATAGAGCAAGTCACCATCTTATAAAATTAAATGATTACATGGGTATCGTTTCACTATCCCTTTGTGTCAGGATCATTAAAATGGGGAGTAATATGATTTATTCTGTTGTAAATAGCCAAGCGCTACAGAGCCTTGTGTGTGTTTGGATGGGAAATATTGTTACGAATCTGTTCGTACCTAAGGAACACTGTACTGTACACGTGTACCACCCTGCTGAATGTTGTACATGTGTTCTATCCTGTAGAATACTGTACTGTACATCTGTACCATGCAACGTACTGTACACGTGTACCACCCTGCTGAATGTTGTACATGTGTTCTATCCTGTAGAATACTGTACTGTACATCTGTACCATGCAACGTACTGTACACGTGTACCACCCTGCTGAATGTTGTACATGTGTTCTATCCTGTAGAATACTGTACTGTACATCTGTACCATGCAACGTACTGTACACGTGTACCACCCTGCTAAATGTTGTACATGTGTTCTATCCTGTAGAATACTGTACTGTACATCTGTACCATGCAACGTACTGTACACGTGTACCACCCTGCTGAATGTTGTACATGTGTTCTATCCTCTAGAATACTGTACTGTACATCTGTGCCATGCAACGTACTGTACACGTGTACGACCCTGCTGAATTTTGTACATGTGTTCTATCCTCCTGAATACTGTACTGTACATCTGTACCATGCAACGTACTGTACACGTGTACGACCCTGCTGAATTTTGTAAATGTGTTCTATCCTCCTGAATACTGTACTGTACATCTGTACCATGCAAAGTACTGTAAACGTGTACCACCCTGCTGAATGTTGTACATGTGTTCTATCCTCCAGAATACTGTACTGTACATCTGTACCATGCAACGTACTGTACACGTGTACCACCCTGCTGAATGTTGTACATGTGTTCTATCCTCTAGAATACTGTACTGTACATCTGTACCATGCAACTTACTGTACACGGTAGTTTAATCTATCTCATACACATTAACACACTTTGTGTCAGAATACTGTACTGTACATCTGTACCATTCAACTTACTGAGGTAGTTTAATCTATCTCATACACATTAACACACTTTGTGTCAAATACGCGAGTCACACGGCTGGAGGAGTTGTGTCCCTTAGATGTGCTAACATATCCTCACTGTACAAAATAACACTAGTACCACAACACAGTACAGCTGGTGCAGGGTCAGCGTGGAAGTATTCCCAGTACTGTTGAAAGACACGTCACACACACGTCACTCACTCAAACACCGTCAGTCTGGGATAAAGCCGGCTGAAATGTATTTTCAAATCACAATCATTAAAGAGAACAAGTAATTTATGAGACCAGCGTGAGTGAGTAAGTGGGTTTTGGGTGAGTGAGTTGGGTTGTT
This sequence comes from Haliotis rubra, assembly GCF_003918875.1. Taxonomy (NCBI): domain Eukaryota; kingdom Metazoa; phylum Mollusca; class Gastropoda; order Lepetellida; family Haliotidae; genus Haliotis; species Haliotis rubra. The sequence continues at coordinate 2,498,310 of NW_025767146.1, forward strand.
GATTAAACACCGTTTTGAACAGTATCCCAGTACTATTTCGGCGTATCAGCTTAATGTGTGAACAAAGCCTGACGTCCTGGAGGCCTTAAGCATTATACGATAGTCCGGGACCGGAAGGATAGTGAAGCCATGTTAGCACATCCAGCAATAGACGTGGGTTAAATTCTTCCCTTTATGTAAGCTGATTATTACTGAGCGCGGCGTAAAGCAACAAACAGTCAAGGTCACGGAGACAACTTACTTTCAAACGCATGAAGCAAATATTCATAATATATACTCAAGAAAGTTATTCGAGGAGCTATATTTTACGTGCGCATCAGGCAACATCAACGGTTTATCCTCTAAATTAACACGACTTACTTTTAAAGGGCCACTCCAGAGCAATTTCCGTGGACTGGTTGTTGCTTTTGTTATTGTTTTTCTCCAGTGAGTACCCGGATGATATCCCAGAATTCATGACTGGTTCGTTCCCTCTGCTGCGCCACCCTCATGCGCAATTGATAGTATAAGTATAGACTGATCAACAGAGATGAAATCTTTTTTACTCAATAATCTTAAGTTGATTTTGTTGTAAAATTATGAACATAAAATTATGACTTTTATGAACAATTTGGTTTCTTATAAAAAAAAATATTCACTTTGATAGAAATGCCGATTTGATGTAAAATTTTGATTTCATAGTAATGTTGACTTTATAAAAATGTTAACGTAAATGAAGGTAGAAGGTAGCTCAAAGCAGTAGAGGAAGCACTGCACCTATCGCCTTTCCATTCTGTGTTACTTACAGATTCGTTTGTCCGTACGTATAGTTCAGAATTCTACATATTCTACCCACCAAAAGTTTAGACTCACTTAAAGCACACACTATATGTTAATATGCATATATATGTGTGGTTACATCCAAGATGAATTTCTCCACTAATTTTGGGGAACCAACTCTATACAGATGAATTTCACGAGGACCATGCATTAAATTGCTAAAACGCATGTGCAAATATCGTGCATGTGAACAGCTGTGTTGTGGTGTAAAACTTTGTTAAAACATTCCCCAATTTTCACTCAGTTTCATCATTTGTTTAACCCATGACAATAATCTTTTCAACGTTACGAATTTGTTTTACATTACATCAGTTCATGTGTAAACAGTACCGTTAAACAGTATGGACAAGTTTGCGATATCTAGTTTAGAAGAGTTGACTTAAGTAGGTGGCTACATTTACACTAGTGAGTCTAAACTTTTGATGGTGAGTATATGATGCCGATCGATCGGCGAGTATTGCGTCATATTGCATGTTCATTATGCTTTTCTCGGGATAGGGTACATCATTCCATGATCACAGAAATTTTGGCAATGACGAGAGCATGAACTCGTTGACTTCTAAAGCTTCTGGTAGATCATATTGATGATGATCAAGCTGTTTGAAGCTGATCTAGAAAGATTGCTGCAATGACAAGAGATTAAACCTGGGTTCAAACCTGTAGTGCAAACAACAATCGTACAAGTGGAAGCATTTGACACCCAAACCAACACTAACGACAACGACTGTCCCATCAGCTGGAGACGTTGTGGCGTCCTCGTTTTGAGATGCGGATAGTTCATGGTGGACGATCCCCAACGGACCATACAAAACAAACGGAACATGTTATGCTGGACTTTTGAGGGCGATATATCATCCGCGTGTGTGCATTTGAGTTCTTTCCACCTTAGTTCCCCAGTAACCTCTTCCCAGACGTAAAGAAATGTAAATAAGAACCAATACAGATCATCGAACGAAGCCGTCGCGGCAACTGTGGACACGTCTTTGGACAACCATTACCACTTTCCGAAAATGGAATACAATCCCACCAACACCGTTGACAGATGTGAATCTACAAATAGGGATTATGTTGTAATATCGTTACGTTAAGTGTTCCACTTTGAGGCTCAGAACTTATCAATCAGTTGACTGAAAACTGATAAATGCATTCATTGATTGCTTATCCGTAGTTTAGACAAGCTTTTGCTCTGCCGGTCTTGTTGACTGTTTCAAACACGCTACACAAAGAAAGCCCAGCTTGAACTGACGTTTTTAATAACCATAAATGTGACGAGTGCAGCCGGTCTAGCCGTATTTATCAAAGGCAAGAATAACACTGCTCTCGCCCGACCCAACGCCTGTAGAGAGCGTATACACACATTATAGCTCTGAAAGCATTAAAAATGTTAATGGATGTATTACAACGGACCTTTTGTGCTCTTTCATAGAAGCAAGTTGAAATGTTCCTGAACGTCGTAATGGATATATGATGGATATCTTTCTCTTCATCTTCCGTCATCAGTAGCCCCTCGGTTAACGAAATCAGATATATTTCCTAATTTCTTCAATTGAGTATTCAATGGGTTACACAGCAGACAGTTTAATCACTTTTAGCTTATCGTGTACAATAGTTGTTGGGACTAACACATGGCCTTGAAAGAGGGCTCCCCGAGACATAGTCAATGTCGGGGTAGAACCAGGCAAAAGTGCGTATATGTCGTCTTTATTAAAATAACAGTCTGTTCTAAAGGCTAAAACACAATAGCCATGTCTCGGCAAGGAGCTAGTGAAACACTGGCAAGGCGAAAGTTTCGGGAAAGGCGAATGATGTGTATCAATAGTGCCGTTGTACACTGGCATCGTCGATTAATACGTCATCAGACACAGCACCATCCATCAGTACGTCATCCTACACTGGGACCGTCCATCCGTACGTCATCAGGCACCGGCACCGTCCATCAGTACGTCATCGTTCACCGGCACCGTCCATCAGTACGTCATCGTACACCGGCACCGTCCATCAGTACGTCATCCTACACCGGCACCGTCCATCAGTACGTCCTCGTTCACCAGCACCGTCAATCAGTACGTCATCGTACACCGGCAACGTCCATCAGTACGTCATCGTACACTGGCACCGTCCGTCAGTACGTCATCGTACACTGGGACCGTCCATCAGTACGTCATCGTACACCGGCAACGTCCATCAGTACGTCATCGTACACTGGCACCGTCCGTCAGTACGTCATCGTACACCGGCAACGTCCATCAGTACGTCATCGTACACCGGCAACGTCCATCAGTACGTCATCGTACACCGGCAACGTCCATCAGTACGTCATCGTACACCGGCACCGTCCGTCACTACGTCATCGTACACCGGCACCGTCCGTCTGTACGTCATCGTACACCGGCACCGTCCGTCAGTACGTCATCGTACACCGGCACCGTCCGTCAGTACGTCATCGTACACCGGCACCGTCCGTCAGTACGTCATCGTACACCGGCACCGTCCGTCAGTACGTACACCGGCACCGTCCATCAGTACGTCATCGTACATTGATGCCAAGCACCATTACTTCATTGTGATCATGCACTGTGCATCAAAACATCATCTTCATCATCATCGGAGGAGGAGCATCAGCACGTAATTATACAATGGCGCGTGCTTCAGTCCGTCATCCTATACTGACACCATGTATCAATCAGTCTTTCACTGAATGATACCATATGCCTGTTGTGTAGATCGATGCGCATGATGTCAATCCCTGGAGATTGTAGTCCAGACTCGATTATTAACAGACCGTGGAATAAAGTGGAATATTGCCGAGTGCGGCGTCACACACGGAACAAAAACTGACACCACTAAATAAGTCGCCGTACACTGACGCCATACAGCAATACCTCTCTGGCACAGCAACAACTAGATTTAGCGATTCCTATTCCAACATGTGGCCTAAATCATCATTAATAGAGTTGTTAACGTCTGTAGGTGTTGTAACCGTCCCTGAAGAATTCTTCATTCAACTTAACAAACACAGCCTTAACCCACATGAAAGCCGTCGCATATTTTGTTTATTGGCATGTTTTGCGTTCCAACAAAGCAAAGGAGAATATCCCGCGAGATGTGAATGCCATATAGCTAAAGGTTGCCTGGAGATCCAACCCTCAGCCTACACCCCCTTACACGTCCCTCGACAATTCCTCTAAAACAGTCTCAGTTTCAGGGCGGGCTGGTCCGGCCACGTTGACAAGAGTATCACGTCCCCCAGAAAACCTACCCCCTCTGACCCCTACCTTAATACCTCACCCATCATATGTTGTGCGACCCTATTCGTCACCCTCCCGTTCGACAATTCCAACCTCTATCCCTCCGTCGTTATACCCTGGCCCTTGAGACACCCAACAGCACCCACACCCAGTCTTGGTTCACACCACTACGTCTCGCGCATTCTAGTGAGTGAATTCAGTTTTACGCCGCTTTTGCAATATTCCAGCAATATCACGGCGGGGGACGCTAGAAATGCGGGAAATCGAACCTGGAACCTCGGCGTGACAAGCGAACACTTTAACCACCATGTTACACCACCACCCCTCGCGTATTCTATTTAGCTGCTGCCATCTCTTAATATGAAAATCCAACGTCCAACCCTACGGTCAGTTAACTCCTATCAAACCTCCACATATTTACCCCTTCCCCTCCCTTCGTCGGGGCACATCCCATACACATAACTGCCCTTCACACACAGAAGGATGACTTGATGAGGACGCAGGCCCAATGAACCCGATTCACAGTAAATGTATTACATGGTGTGAACTAACTATGCGTATTGCTCAATCGTGTACGTGCGTGTTGCGTAAGCAGGCGGCCTAGTTGTAGTCGGTGATGTTATCGCCTGTCCGTAATGTCTTACCCCAGTTTCAGCACTGACGATAATCATCGCCGTCGTCGCGTTGCGACTTCATGGAGTATGTGACGTCATAGCAGAGGTCGGGGAAAATGTGGAACACAGATATACACATTTATTTTTTTCAAACCGAGAGGGAAAAATACGATCTGTCATGAATTATACACGTATGGACAAGCACGTTCTTGGGCATGGTGTACTTGTTAACTGACATCCCTTCGTTGGAAACGGGGTGTAGTATCATAAAACATAACCAATTATAGAAAGCCTGGACAATACATGATTGATAAGTCCTGTTGCACTGAAGCATATGTTCTCTGTTTGTATGTGTCATTAACACTTCACTCGACAGTATTCCAGCTACACTTGTCTGATTGTATATATCGACTACGGACCAGACACTCCAGTGAATGGTATCATGAGAAATGATCAAACTAAGTCATCGGGGTACAGTCACACTGGACACACGGGCCGTCCATCCTCTTGTAGAGGCGAAAGGAAGTCCAGATTTGTGGAACGTAACCTTGCCCTTTCGTGGGTTGGTATCCGACATTTGTTGTGTTGTTTGAACTACTCCCTTGGTTTCATCACCACAATTACCACGCACTGTGACGTTACATCTCCCTACAATGGGTGGACACGTCGTGGCAGATACAATTTGGTGGCTGAAACGTGCTGAGCCTATCGAGGGATAAGTAGGTACAATGGTATCTATGGTAACAGATGCACTGGAACCAAGCACACAAGACAGCATATTTCCGCAGGTATCAGACTGACTAGGTATTGTCTGTTGATGAAAAGGGACCAACCAGGTATAGTGTTGTCACCAAGTAGCCTCATCTGAAAGGGCTGATTCCATCAGCCGTAAAAATTGACAGGACGAGGCTCGCTAGTATGGGCAAATTGAAAAGAACTGTTTGCGTGTTGCGTGTTTGCGCAACAACCAGCAATTCTTTCAATTTGCCTATACTAGCCAAACTTACAAAATACACGAAATTTGTTACCCCGAACGGGGAAACAAACGTAAAGATTTTCCCAGCCATATTGTTCTAGCGCTACGCTACGCTGCGCTTGGGGCAACACACCACTCGTCCGTGGCGGGTGACGTCACGCGCTAGATGACGTCACGATATCTATAAATTACGAGCGCTAACCACGCAACTATTAGATCAGGACGACATACCACTTAGGGGTATATTGATACAATACTCGACATGGATGGTCCAAAACTGTAGGCATCAGTGAAATTAGAATTGTCTCAGGAATGAACTGGGCATGACAGGTTACAGCAGGCTGGGTTCAAAGATTTCTGTATCCTGATCAGAAATGCTGAAAGTTCAATATTAATGCCTTCCTTTCTGATATTTTATACCGATTTTTGACATGGAATTGTCTTTGTTTCACAACCATCAGCCAGAGACTTTCTCGGCTTTCTGGGATTCTAAAGAAATCCTGCTAGTGGACTACCCCGAAAAGGTCAGAAAGCGCCAACATTAAGTATTCTGCTTTGGCAATTAAGAATATTTAGTCTAAACGTCAGGCACAACTCACCAAAAATGTATTGCTCCACCAAGAAAATGCACAAGCGCACAACCGTGTTGTCATAACTGAACATTTTCCGTATTTACATGTTTTGACACCGTCAGATTTTCACTTCTTCCCAGTCTTGAAGAAACAAGTGCGAGCATTCTGTAAATGTTATTTCTGATGTGGGGACATATCACCAGGAGGATGTCGTCCCCACCAGAGGGATGTTGTGGGACCTCTGTGGGGATCATGTCACCTACCTCCATCAATACAGTCCATCACCGTCAGTTCATCCGTAGTTTCTGGTTTCTCATCTCCAGCCTCAACTAGCTAGACCGGGTTAGAACTGATCTTCAGCAACCCATGCTTGTTGTAGGAGGCGACTGACGGGTTTGGGTGGTCAGACTCGCTGACTTGTTTGACAGTCATGTCATCGTATCCCAATTGTGTAGATCGATGCTCATGCTGTTGATCAATGGATAGTCTGGTCCAGGCTCGATTATTTACAGACAGCCGCCACATAGGTGGATAATTGCTGAGTGCGGCGTATAACAATAACCAAACCAAATCAGCTAGCAAGAAAGCGGACATGCGAAAGAAATTATTTCACGAAATAGTTCAATATATATCACTTGGAAATAGTCTTTAAATTAATTTATGATGTAGATCGAGTCGCTTTACTTGGGAAGAAAGATCAAGCTGATCTGTTATTTTCATGAATGTGCAAGAGTACCAGTCACAACCAGCGGGGAAATTGAGATAAGAATTTGTTTTGTTATTCGACATCGGAATGCAAATTCAGGGCGGACGGGAGATGGGAAACACAGGACTTCGGTTCTGAACATTTCAGCTGAACTGTTCTAAGCAATGGCAAACATAAACCCGCACATAGATGTACCCACAGTGGCTTTGTGTCAACTCACGACACGGTCAAGCAACTGAAACCCTCTGTCGAAGCTTTTATCGTGAGGAGTGTAATAAATTTACGTACATATATTTCCTAGATTTTACCCCCTTACCAACAGCAGCAGATCAGCTAGGGAGCAAGCTACAATTAACTGTGGGTGAGTTTAATATAACAACTATACGAACCGTCAGTGTACAATGACATGAATTAACGATTCACCATTCGGTAACATCCTCAGAGCGGCATAGGTTGTGGGGCATCAGTCCTAACACGGAATCCCCATGGGAACACAGTAATGTTCAAATGTTGTTCCAGAAGAACTAGTTGACATGTGTGAATAGAGCTGCGTGCCCTGCTGTAGGCAGTGATGGCACAGAACGTGATGCATCTGAGTATATGTCCACCACCTTCTACCGGTACGTAATTCTGTGTCGATTCCAAACAGTAAGTGAAATCTGTACGTAATTAAATTTAGTGGGAAACCAAGAAACAACAAAGAAGTGTTAAACAATCAACAATTGTATTCTTAATTAACTTGGAGTACAAGTCAATTCAAATCCCTCCAAAAACAATAGAGTGGCAGTTCAAAATTAAACAGCAGTACAATTACAATGGCTGTGATAATAGCAATAATGACATTGATATTGACATTGACCCTGCAAGCTTCCGGAATAGGCTTCCCCAGAATGATCTTCACAGGCGTCTTGATGGGGAGAATCATGGGTATATATAACACAACACAGGGGTTCTAGAAATGTCAATGATCTATCACAGATCCGCCCAAACTGTCTTGATGTAATGGTTGTAGAATCCCTGCACCGAACAGAAACAATGTAATACCATCATACTGTTGTAACAAGGACACCACTGCCCTGCACCGCAGAAACAATGTCCATCATACTGTAACAAGGACACCACTACCGAACAAAACAATGTAATACCATCATACTGTTGTAACCGGGTAATACCATCATACTGTTGTAACAAGGACACCACTGCTGCACCGAACAGAAACAATGTAATACCATCATACTGTTGTAACAAGTTGCACCGATGTAATACTTCATACTGTTGTCAAGGACACCACTGATGTAATACATCATACCAAGACACCACTGCCCTGCACCAAACAGAAACAATGTAATACCATCATACTGTTGTAACAAGGACACCACTGCCCTACCGAACAGAAACAATGTAATACCATCATACTGTTGTAAACAGAAACAATGGTTGTAACAAGGACACCACTGCCCTGCACCGAACAGAAACAATGTAATACCATCATACTGTTGTAACAAGGACACCACTGCCCTGCACCGAACAGAAACAATGTAATACCATCATACTGTTGTAACAAGGACACCACTGCCCTGCACCGAACAGAAACAATGTAATACCATCATACTGTTGTAACAAGGACACCACTGCCCTGCACCGAACAGAAACAATGTAATGCCATCATACTGTTTAATGCCATCATAATGTTAATACAAAATACCATTTTAAAAATTGCAGTGTAATGATATACTGAACATCATTGAAAACGCACCAGTCTAAAATTGTCCATATTTTCATCAAGATGAATTTCAGCATGACAATGATCAATCAATGAAGTCGAAGGGCATGTCCAGTTGAAAAAATGCTTTAGAAACAAATTCCTTTCCACAGTATGACTCTTAATTCCAAAATGCATCAACATGCAGCCACGCCATGAAAAAAGCGCGAATTTCATTCTGAAATCATACTGACTGTGACATTAAAGGCAGGTTTATGAGAATCGATTCTCATTGCTTCCCTAACGATTGTGAAACGAGGACAGAGATGCAGAGGTTAACACCTCACGAAAGAGAACGTGCACTAGGCAAGATTCAGGTTGGCACCAGCAGCAGGGATATTGCTCGACAACTTGGACTTGGCCGCTCCACCATCGTTAGGCTTCATAGACGACATCAGTAGACAGGCAGCAATGACCTTCAATGACCTTGGCAACAACGTGTTACGACGCTCCATCAGGATCGCCATATTGACCTTGTCCATATCAGTGATTGAACACTGCTGACTGCCAGGACTGCTGCACTAGTTCAAGGTTGACGTGGGGGTCATCAGCGCTGACTCCATACGACGCCGTCTACACGCTACAGGGCTCCATGCTCGACGTCCTTACATTGGACCAATTCTGACTGACAGACACCGTAATGAGCGTATACAATGGGCTAGCATGCATTTTCAATAAAGGTTACAACAATGGCATGGTGTGGTAGTCACTGACGAGTCACGTCTTCATCTACGTAATGCTGACGACCGATTACGTGTTTGGCGTAGACGTGGTAAACGTTATGCTGATGAGTGTGTGGTTCAGACAGACCTTTCGGTGGTGGGAGTGTCGTGGTCTGGGGTGGAATAAATTACAATCACAGGACTGCCTTCATGTCTGTCAAGGGAGAGTTAATGCCCTTTATTACCGTGAGCAGATTCTTCAGAATCACATCGTATCTGTCTTCAATCACCACCAAGATGTCCATACGTTTCAACAGGACAACGCACGGGCAGACACAACAAGACTTTCCATTGCAGTATCTGGCCCAGCAACACATCCAGGTTATTCATTGGCCAGCACAGTTGCCAGATGTATCCCCCCATGGAGCACTTGTTGGACAAGATTGGTCAAAGTCTTTCGCGGCGACAACAGATGCGAAACATCCGGGAACTTGAGGCTGCACTACTGCAGAAGTGGAATGCCATCTTCAAGAACTCTATTCGGACGCTTATTGACTCAATGAGGAGACGTTGAACTGCATGTGTCAATGCAAATGGCGGTCACACGCGATATTGACTTTTCGATTTGACCCCACGTGTTTGATCCTTTCAATGAATGAGCGTCTTTTCTGTGTTGTTGTTTTTGTCAGTCGTCCATCTGTTATTATCCACTCAAAAAATATCAATTCCTTACACGTGCTTTAAATACTCTGAACTTTTATAAGTGGTGCGTTTTCAATGATGTTCAGTATATATTTGGTTACTTTTCCATGGCAACAGAAACTGCCTGCTACTTTGCAGTATATGATGTGACCTCTGGCTACCTGAAGGGACGTGTTCTTATCCCAAGTGTCTATCTGTGTCAGTGATACAGATGACAACTCCACGCCAATGTCACATGTGTTAACTTCCAGTACATCTTTACTACAATACGGTGTTTGTCCAGGTAGGTAACATGTTGCTGCTGTTGAGATGTGCGACACTGTGCTTCTATATCACACCTTACCAATCAAAGAAAGATCTTAGTTCCCTGTCATAATTACTGTAAAATGAGGTTTCTTGTAGATGCAGTTACAGATCAGTTCTGGGAAAACAATTGACTTAGGTGGCGCTAGTTGTTCAGTCGTCCAGTGTTCTAAGGCAACAACCCCCTGTCTCCACTGCCGTGTAAAATGATTCCTCGGCGCCGCGGCTACTAGACTACGCTTAGAGAAAATGTAAAATTCTCCTATTTTGTTTGCTTTAATTAATTTTATCGTAATTTTCAGAAAACACAATGAGCCCTTTTAGGCTGAAGGGTCCCAGAACCTGCAGCAGCTTCCTGCGCCAGACACAGGAGTCCGTCACTGATAGGCTACTGTACAGAAGTCCCGATATTTTCATAAATACAAAGTTACATTGAAATCACTTCAATATGCTGACAGAGTGCAAAGGTCACATTCACCGAATTCCAGAAACAATAGCACTTTCTTTCAGGTTGAGCACAGTCTGCCAAACCTGTCTATTATCAAAATAGATACCTATAGAATGCCAATAGAAAACTAGGAAAGTGTTACAGTGGGTGAGGGCTGTCTCGGTGTATCCGGGCCATGCTCATGTCACCCGAGAGAGGCTGTTACGGATTTAGAGTATTTGGACAATCGCAGTCCGAGTAACATGAGAAACATGAATTCCCTGTGTTTCTGGTTTGTATGAATTAATGTGGTTGCAATCAGAGGTCAACAGCCTTGTCCATCCACCGTCCACCGTCCATTGACCGTTCCGTCAGACATGGATGTGGCCACTTCCTGTTTCTGTCTCATCACGGCATTTCCAATGAGAAATCTCATTATATACGGACACGAACCTGCTCCTCGGCGCGACGATGGAATGCTAACACACGCGAAATCAGCAATTCTGAGGACTGTGACCATGTCTGGCCAGACAATCCGATGATTGATCTTATGAGCATCCACCACGTGGTCGTGTTACGACAAGTAATAAATGAAGTACGCGAGTCTGACCATTACCTGTTACCACCAAGTTGCAGGGATCAGTTGTAACAAGGAGTCCTCGACGGAATGTTATATGTATTTTACTGGGTCATGTTCTCCTATATATTTTGCTATATGAAGTGCTTGATACACGTCCTCAACAAGCCCTCTCTATGTTGTTCACGGATAATCCATGCAAAGAAAAAAGGGATAAATGAGAAATATAAATGTTGAAGATTTTTCATGAATGAGATCAATATACTTCAGAGTAAATTGCAGCAATTAATCATTTGGGACATAATTGGGGTATTTATATTTGATGCTTAAATGGCAAGATACAGTTTTTTAAATTATTTTTATAGTTCCATAAAAATAAATAAATATTACCTTCGTTTCTAAGTCTCACGACTTTGACCTGCTACAAAAGTCTGCTGATGTGAATCCAACATTCGCTTTGGCCTTAAGTAGTTGTCCTAGAATAACTTCCCAGGTTAGTGGGATAATAAAAGGCTGCAAATATATATTAAATTCAAACTTGACTGTCCAAGACATTTGACAGCAATATGCTCAATGGCTTCGGGGAGGACACGATGTAATTCCTACTGAAATAAGATTTGTTCAGTTATGTCAAGTCCGCAAAGTTGTAACCATACATGAAGAATACGTTGGAGTCATTTCATTATGTTGAATTGTTTTCGAGAAATGATTTTCCAGTTCGGCGCTATCGGAAGTATGGACGCACGGACGTACCACCCTCAGAGACTTATGAGCTTACAATGAATCTCTCAAAGTTAGTTAAAAGTCTTGAATATATACTAAGTATGCACGAAAGTTGCAGGACACGCTTTAATATAACATACAACGAATATTTATGCTTCGTGTTGTCTTGTTTCAGTAACCCCGCTGGGCTCTGGTATAATGAAGATAAACGCGTGACATTGTTGAAAGTTAAAGCAAACAAGCTGCTTGAAAACATGAAACCCTCCCACATGTAAACACCTTTACTTGCTGCCAATAGCTTTATGTCGAAGAAGAGTTAGCAAAATTCTAGTGCTAGTTTTAAAAGTGGATTGTTCTCGTAATGGGATAGAGGTCTTCAGGAAGGCACTTCATGATTTCATCGCTTTGAGGAGTTCAAAATTACATTTTGAAATCCAGATCTTTGCCAGGTTGCCTCAATGTGTTGGTTTTGGTAATCTGTTGCAGATTCGCGGACCCTCCCGAGAAACCACCAGAACACTCAGCTGTGTTAATAGTGCATATATAGCGTGGAGAGCATGTTAACATGACAAATGGGCATGTATATTCAAACCTCACATAACGTCTCATGTAAAATATATAGCGGCGTGGACGGCTAAGACACCATCTCGGCGTCCTGCCAACTCGGACAGACATCCCGCACGCCGGCGTCAATAGATAAAACGACATCGATACATCACAAGACAGTCTCAAGACAGCGGCAACAGCGTTTACACCATACGTGAATGAAATCACTAGAGAGGATCGCCAACAGAATATCAACATATACTGTGTGAATGGAGCCGTTCTCCGCTGCATGTAAGCCCTTCAATGGCGGGATTGTTTTGGGGATTCTTATTGCGTAAACTTTGGTTTACTACCTACTTTGACAGGAGGCTGGGCAGACTGTGATGGTGCTAGTTACCGCCTCACTATCAACACAGACCAGCTCATGATGATCAACTGATGACAGGAAGTAGTAAATACAGACGCGCAGGCGCAGATGCTCCCCATGTTAGGGCAATAAGGTCACGTGATTTGATTTGTGATGAAACATGGCGGTCATGTATGATACTCGTAGATCCAGCCATGTCTAACTTCTTAGTTTTTAACATTTTTCGAAGAACGAATCGTGGGAGATCCGTTCCCAATGCACTCATTGACCCGGGCGCGGTCTGCACTGTGTATAGGAGTATTCCGTGAGTTTATCATATAACATAGATTAACGCTCAGTCTCTGACTATATATATTTTTGATAGAAACAAACAATTCCTTTTAAATTGAAAAGGAGACTCTGAACCTCCGAAAACCTAGATGCTTTAGCATTGCGGTAAGAGCTGGGCGAATGGGAAAATAATACAGTTCTGGGACAGTGAGCCCAACCACAGATCACAATGCCCTCACCTTTTACTGAAAGATGAGGAGTAAGGAGGAGAGGCGGTGGTAGTGGGGTTTTAGCAGTGTTACAGCAATTACTCCAATGTAGACACCAGCAATGAGTACCCCATAGGGAGAAGAATCGAACCCAGGTCTTCGTCATGAAGAGCGGATGCTTGAACTACGAAACTACCCCCCTATCAGGGCGTTTAGCGATAGGAATCCCAGCTCGGGTACACAGTGCATGGCGTGGTGTTAAAGTCGAGGAGTATGTTGTGTTTAGCGACAGGAATCCCAGCTCGGGTACACAGTGCATGGCGTGGTGTTAATGTCGAGTAGTATGTTGTGTTTAGCGATAGGAATCCCAGCTCAGGTACACAGTGCATGGCGTGGTGTTAATGTCGAGTAGTATGTTGTGTTTAGCGATAGTAATCCCAGCTCGGGTACACAGTGCATGGCGTGGTGTTAATGTCGGGTGGTATGTTGTGTTTAGCGATAGGAATCCCAGCTCGGGTACACAGTGCATGGCGTGGTGTTAATGTCGAGGAGTATGTTGTGTTCAGCGATAGGAATCCCAGCTCGGGTACACAGTGCATGGCGTGGTGTTAATGTCGAGTAGTCTGTTGTGTTTAACGCCCTTGAAAGTGGTTGAATTACATGCAACTGTATGCACCTGGGCTAAATAATAACTCTGAATCACCATTGATAAATCATCCTGTGATGGAAATAGCACCTTGGAACGCATTTAATGAAACTTTTGTAGGTTCTGCATGCATTTGAAAACAATCTCATATTTCATTTTCGAAAGAATGCACCACATCGTACATATCAACATAAAATGTTGCCTGCAATGTTTATGTTTTCTTACATCACATTGTATGATATTTATGACATAACCCTATTTCTGAGGTTCGAGATGTGGTAAATAACGTGTTTTCTTAGTACATGGAAGTACGTGTTCTTGGCGCAAGAAAGGACGTGTTCTTGATTCTTTAAAGTGTGTGTTCTTGGTGCTAGATAGGAAGTGTTCTTGGAGCTAGGTGGGTGAGTAGTGTTCTTGCCGCTAGATAGGAAGTGCTCTTGGTGCTACAGGGGAAGTGTTCTTGGTGGTAAACAGGATGGGTTCTTGTTGCGAGATGGGATGGGTTCTTGGTTCAAGATAGAAAATGCTCTTTGTGCTAGATAGGAAATGTTCTTGGTGCTAGATGGGAAGTGTTCTTGGTGCTAGATAGGAAGTGTTCTTGCTGCTAGATAGGAAGTGTTCTTGCTGCTAGAATGAATGTGTTCATTTTGTTAGATACAATGTGTTATGGTTCCAAATAGAATGTGTTCCTGTTGAGTGACAATGTGTTCATAATTCAACATATATGTATTCTTGATGCCAAACTAGATGTGTGCTTGAACCCATGAAGGATGGGTGCATGTTACCAAATGCGTTGTTACTTGAAGATATATGGGTTGTATGCTTGAAGAGATTTACAGCCACAGAATGTAGAAGCAGCTTGTTTTCCTCCCACGACATAATTTGATAACCATTCTGGGCATTTCAACTAAAGGGTATTGAGTAACGGCCTTGTTTTTGTTTGGCTTGCTGGATGCTAAAACAGACTTGACACAATACATCAGCTTGAATCTGCGTTTCTAACACATTGTAATTGTGCAGAAGAGTGTGTCTGGAACGTGCCACATATTTGTCGACTCCAGTAGATCGACTTTCCTGCCCGTCTAACACACTATTTCAGATATACGTTTGTTTATTGGCAATAAAGTTCAAATTAAGTTAAGCTACGATGCAAAGGGAGTCTCCCCCGCCTCCCCCCAGGCTGTGATGATGCTGTGCACGTGGCCCGGGAGGCTCATTACTTGGCACCGAGATAACAGGGCGCGCGATTAGCAGGTCGGCACTACAGGTGACAACACGAGTGTTGTGTAGATCTACTGATCTTACAAATACACCAAAATAATTCACTGATGACCAAACCAAACTCATTTGCAGGGTAATTGACACCTTGAGTGATGCTTGATGTGGGTGAGAGGGCAACAGTGGTGAGGTGCTGCAGAGACAGAGTGGATACCTCCAACCATTTGTGTTTTATCTCTCATCTGTCAAAGTCAGACTTTTTTTAACAAAACAAAAAGGAGAAGGTGAACTTGGTGCTTCTCTCATAACTTGATGATAATTAAGACAAATTTCTGAGGTGACCCTTGCACCAAGTGTTTACTGACGCAATACACCCACACGTTTATCCCCAATAACAAGTCTGTACATTGAATAATATCCACACAATAAAATACATGGTACACACAACAACACACTACAATACGTGGTGAATACTGTTCTCCATAATAAACATATGTCTCAATACAATGCATAGTATACACTGATCTTTCTAAAACTCGGTGTGCAACACATTGTACTGCAGATTCCACACTCCACATCGTACAAACCACACACCACATCGTACATGCAACACACCACATCGTACATACTATACACCACATCGTACAAACCACACAACACCACACGCCACATCGTACATGCCACACACCACATTGTGCATACTATACACCACAACGTACAAACTGTACACCACATAGTACACTCAAAACTACATCATACATACCACACGCCACACCGTACACACCACACGTCACATCGTACATACCACACACCACATCGTACATACCACACAACATCGTACATACCACACACCACATCGTACATACCACACAACATCGTACATACCACACACCACATCGTACATACCACACACCACACCGTACATACCACACATCACACCGTACATACCACACGTCACACCGTACACACCACCACATCACACACACAACATCGTACATACACATCGTACAACCACACCACATCGTACATACCACACCACATCGTACATACCACACACCACACCGTACATACCACACACCACATCGTACATACCACACACCACATCGTACATACCACACACACACATCGTACATACCACACACCACATCGTACATACCACACCCACACCGTACATACCACACACCACATCGTACATACCACACACCACACCGTACATACCACACACCACACCATCCATACCACACACCACACCGTACATACCACACACAACATCGTACATACCACACACCACACCGTACATACCACACACCACATCGTACATACCACACACCACAACGTACATACCACACACCACATCGTACATACCACACACCACAACGTACATACCACATGTCACATCGTACAAACCACACACCACATCGTACATACCACACACCACACCGACACACCACACACCACATCGTACATACCACACACCACAACGAACATACCACATGTCACAATGTACATACCACACACCACATCGTACATACCACACACCACATCGTACATACCACATACCACACCATACATACCACACACCACATCCCACACTTAAAACTACATCATACACACCACACGCCACACCGTAGACACCACACGCCACATCGTACATACCACACACAACATCGTACATACAACACACCGAACTGTACATAGTTTACACAACATCGTACATACCACACGCCAAATCGTACATACCACACACCACACCGTACATACCACACACCACACCGTACATGCCACACACAACATCGTACATGCTAAGCGCCACATCGTACATACCACACACCACACCGTATATACTATACACCACATCCTATATAATATACACCACACCGTACATACCACACACCACATCGTACAAACCACACAACACATCGTATATGCCACACACAACATCGTACATACCACACACAACATCGTACATACCACACACCACATCGTTCATACCACATCCTATATAATATACACCAAACCGTACATACCACACACCACACCGTACAAACCACACAACACATCGTATATGCCACATACAACATCGTACATACCACACACAACATCGTACATACCACACACCACATCGTACATACCACACACCACATCTTACATAATATATACCACACCGTACATGCCACACACCACATCGTACATACCACACACCACAACGTACATATCACACGTCACATCGTACATACCACACACCACAACGTACATATCACACGTCACATCGTACATACCACACACCACATCGTATGCACCACACAGCACACTGTACCAGCAGCTCTGCAGTCAGTATACACCGACATACCACACACCACATCGTACATACCACACACCACATCGTACATTCAAAACTACATCGTACATACCACACGCCACATCGTACATACCACACACCACATTGTATATACCACACACCACACCGTACATACCACACACCACATCGTATATACCACACACTACATCGTACATACAACACACCACATCGTATATACCACACACTACATCGTACATACAACACACCACATCGTACATACCACACACTACATCGTACATTCTGGTTTTACACAACACATTGTATTTACTTTGGTTTGATATTCTTCTGAAAAGCATCTTGCCACATGTTTTTCATATTGGAATTCATCATATTTTCAGGAAAAACAGAACATAGCTTGGTTTTTACGAAGGCATAGGACGAAACACTGAAAGGTGTTGGTATTTTTCAGCCCACTCGATACGAGTGCTGACTGATGGGGTCTGAAGCTCACTTAGAAAGACAACACGTAGAGACATTTACACAGTGTGTTTTCAACATAATCACTTTCCCCGTCGATGCATGTTTGCCAACATTGTTGGAAAGAACTCAACTTCCCACTTATCTCCGTTATAATTTCCATCCAGTAATTGCATTAAAGGTACAGCATAACATGCTCCGTGTTTTGTCAGATCTGTCGGGTTTTATCTGCCATGATGCCACTCTCAGAACGTCTCAGAACCAGGTAGCCATAATCTGGCCAGATAAAGGGACAATCTTCTGTGGTGGTGGTGATGTCAGATGATGGTTCTCATACCGGAAGTTGAGAACCAAGATTTCACCATCAGTCAACCGACGCCTTTCTACAGATAACTTACAGGAATACTTAAAGGGAAGCCACTGTCGAATGTTAAAATGACATATACTCTCCCAAAAAAGAAACGCATCATGAAAATAGCAATTTCATGTAGCAATGAATTAAAAAGTTATTAATTTTACAAAAGGTTTTGCTCTGTTTATGAGTCCTATGGTGTTTATATTTTGAAACATCACAACAAAACGCACCATCCGTAAAATACCCGTATTTAACAGCATGATTTTCAATTTCGGCGTGTAGTGTCACAGAATACACAATTCACATGTGATGCACGTGAAAGTTGGGGATCAGATAGTCTCAATGATGGGTATAAAAGGTTGATCGCTGTCTGTCGATTATTCACTGTATTTGGAATATTGTTGACGAATGCAAAATGTTACGTCTAAGTGAAGCCAACCGTCATATCGCCATTGGTTTGTTTGAAGCTGGCCAGTCTCAACGTGCAGTTGCCCGACGCATGAATGTTCACCAAAGGACCATTTCACGGCTCTGGGAGAGATATCGCCGGCAGAATTCGGTAGCGGATGCCCGTCGTAGTGGGCGACCTCGAGCGACCACTGCGGCGCAGGATCACTACATCCGGGTACATCACCTGCGTCATCGAACAGCTACGGCGACCAGTACCGCTCGACAAATACCCGGATTTAGGAGGCTGTCTGCACAGTACGTCAGGAAGAGGTTGAGAGAGGCTGGTTTAGGTGCCAGAAGACCTTATTTTGGCCCTGTGCTCCGACAACAACATCGTCGACATCGAGTTCAATGGTGCACCAACGTTCAGGCCTGGAACCTACCGAATTGGCGTAGAATCTGGTTCAGTGATGAATCACGATTTCTATTGGAACGACGCGATGGAAGAATGCGGGTGTACAGACGTCGACGTGAACGTTTCGCCGACGCTTGCGTTCCTCAGGTGGACAGATTCGGCCGGGAAAGCGTTATGATGTGGGGAGCGATCAAATGCCGTAGGAGAAGTGATTTGGTGATGATCCAGGGCAACCTGACGAAATCCTACGCCCACACCTCCTTCCAATCATTGATCGCCAGAGGGAGTTGTTTCAACAGGACTATGCTAGGCCCCACACAGCACGTCACACTAGAGACTTCCTCCAGAACCACAACATCAATGTGCTCCCCTGGCCCTCAAAATCACCGGACTTAAACCCGATCGAACATCTGTGGGATGCCCTGGACAGACGGGTGCGACGCCGTAACCCTCAGCCCCAGACACTTCAGCAACTCGCATGGGTACTACAGGCAGAGTGGGCTGCGATTGGGCAACATGAGATTCTGAGACTTATTCGTTCGATGCCGAGGCGATGCCGTGCAGTTCTGGATGCCCACGGTGGTCACGAGGTATTGACTTCAGCACCACCACACGTCTCCATGTGACACTCAAACTGACTTTCCTCGAGTTGGTGCCAAAGACGCATAAGTCTGCATTCACAGTGTGCAATTTTGCTATATTTCATTGACTCATAACGCCTACAAGATGTTTCAAAATAAACATAAAAAATACAGTTGAAATTCCTATATGCGTTTCTTGCCAATTGCGAAAATACCTTACATATTACATAAACCAATTCCAGCCTTGACAAGATGCGATGACATCCTTCTGGAGCCTCCTCAGATCAGCTACATCCAGTGACAGCATGCATCACACATGACACAGAATTCGTGGGCCCAGTTACACATACCTACAGATGCGGTTGGCCCAGTCACAATGGCTGTCATACATTCAAACGAGATTTCGTGTGTTTGTCTGCGCTATGTGTCGTGCTACATCGTTTTCGCTGAATAAATTGTGCTTACACACGGAGGGATCATCACTCTTTCCTCCATCTCAGTCCCTAGAAGTACCCAGATATATGATGTACATAACGTTAGTGTTGTATGTGTTGACATTCAGTTGGGGGAAGTGGTGTGCTGTATATTTAGACTTGTGCTATATGGAGACATATAGTTCTAGAGGCTTCCACCGCGTTCTGACCCACAGAATATTATAGAAATATCTGGAATGTACTACAAGGTGCTGATTCCGGAGTGTTCGGCCTCAGAGAGTGTTGTAGAGTGCTCAAGGCTTATTCTTTTGTAAATAAGGTGAGCTACATATTGCCCCTCATATCACATCACTCCTCAAGCCACAAGAAGACCAACATTTTGTGTGATCACTATACCCTCGGATACTCTGCCTTGATCTAATGTCGGAAGTTGGTTTGGTTATTGTTTAACGCCGATCTCAGCAATATTCCAGCTACATGTCGGCGGTCTGTAAATAGTTGAGTATGGACCAGGCAATCCAGCGATCCGTATCATGAGCATCGATCTACACTATTGGGATAGGATGACATGTGTCAACCCGATCCCTCTTACGGCAAGTATGGGTTGCTGAATACCAGTTCTAAGCCGGATCTTCACGGGTGTTCAGAAGTGGGATTATTGCTACTGAGAGGGGAATATTACAGCCATTGTCTGTATTACTATCATCACTGCTCTTGTACTATACTGCCTTCCTGTACTGCCATACGAGTTTGTATAGTCCTAGGGATACCATAGTGTAATGATTGATATCGATTTGCAAACTTAGTTAATTTTAGACTACAACTGTTAATCACAGCACATTTCTTCGGTGATTGGTAGTTTTACCACTAGTTCTTGTACGGGCTGATTACGGTTAACTTTATACTAGGAACACTTGACAATTCAATCAATTCATACCAGACGAACCAGTCACCGATACAACATCAATGATGCTGGGCACCACATCCACATCTTATCTCAAACACAGATACTAATTAACCAATTGTAGACATTTTAGTTCACCCATGGCTGAGTAGGAAAGATCGCTTACTTTGTATCCTGGCGAGTAGGTGCCTCACTCTGTGTTCCAATGCTGAGACTCAAACGATCAAACGTACTGGAATCTGTACTTTATTGAGAAAGTATAATCCCGAATATATCAGATGTATACATACACTGCTGAGCACCAAAACCTACTCCATAAAAGCCGGTTTGATGCCAGCACTGACTCAGAATCTTCCAGGAGAACTGGACGTAGTCTGGAATGACGTCACTGATGTTTCAGATCCTGATATAAAACAGACGGAAGATTCCAAGCTTGCTAGATAAGCTAATTAAGGACAACGTCACTACGTTGATGTGAGATTTAAGACTGTTTGAGGTCAGCAGTGAGCAGGTAACCAGTGGCAGCAGCGTTATATCAAACAGGTAGCTTTATAATTCCACTGCAATACGCCATTACCTTGAGGTCAGTGTACCTGTTTAAATGACGCCTGTGGTATAGATGTACCATATGAAGCCACGGTAGGTCCAAACTAACTAAAATTTTGAATCAAAAGTTCGAATTTCCCTTTCAACGTAATGAATTTTACGATGTTTAACTTCTCGTGATAAAAAGTTAAGTTTTTATGTACATGTGTTTTGCGTGTTCCCTGATTACCAGACGTCTGCCAGAGGGGAACTTGGGGAAATGGATACCGGGACAAATCAAACCAACTGCATGCGTCAGTAAACAGTGTTCGGGCCTTGTGTGATGGTTGAGGTGAGGTGAAATGGAGTTTACGGTCATTAGGATTTTACTTGGATCGTAACATCATTTTTTACATGCATGCACGTATGTAGCTGCTTAGACCGGTATGTCCTAGACCGGATTATACAACGCTTCATAATGACTGCAGAGCTGCTGAAGGTTGGTCCGGATAGTGAGGCATTGCAGAACGTCGGTGTATACTGACTGCAGAGCTGCTGAAGGTTGGTCCGGATAGTGAGACATTGCAGAACGTCGGTGTATACTGACTGCAGAGCTGCTGAAGGTTGGTCCGGATGGTGAGGCATTGCAGAACGTCGGTGTATACTGACTGCAGAGCTGCTGAAGGTTGGTCCGGATGGTGAGGCATTGCAGAACGTCGGTGTATACTGACTGCAGAGCTGCTGAAGGCTGGTTCGGATAGTGAGACATTGCAGAACGTCGGTGTTTACTGACTGCAGAGCTGCTGAAGGTTGGTCCGGATGGTGAGGCATTGCAGAACGTCGGTGTATACTGACAGCAGAGCTGCTGAAGGTTGGTCCGGATGGTGAGGCATTGCAGAACGTCGGTGTATACTGACAGCAGAGCTGCTGAAGGTTGGTCCGGATGGTGAGGCATTGCAGAACGTCGGTGTATACTGACAGCAGAGCTGCTGAAGGTTGGTCCGGATAGTGAGGCATTGCAGAACGTCGGTGTATACTGACTGCAGAGCTGCTGAAGGCTGGTCCGGTTGGTGAGGCATTGCAGAGCGTCGGTGTATACTGACTGCAGAGCTGCTGAAGGTTGGTCCGGATGGTGAGGCATTGCAGAACGTCGGTGTATACTGACAGCAGAGCTGCTGAAGGTTGGTCCGGATAGTGAGGCATTGCAGAACGTCGGTGTATACTGACTGCAGAGCTGCTGAAGGCTGGTCCGGTTGGTGAGGCATTGCAGAGCGTCGGTGTATACTGACTGCAGAGCTGCTGAAGGCTGGTCCGGATAGTGAGACATTGCAGAGCGTCGGTGTATACTGACTGCAGAGCTGCTGAAGGCTGGTCCGGATAGTGAGACATTGCAGAACGTTGGGTTGCAAGCCGTGAATGGCGTGAAGGGGCAAAAACAACAACAAAACATCCGCCCGAACTCGTCAGCTGAAACGTTTATGTTCTGCACACTTTCCCGCGAATCATTTCCAGCTTACATTTCTGACGTGTGTCAGGACCAATAACACACACGCATCGTAACGCACAGCAAATAGTGTGCACCGTAAGTGTTTTCCAGAACTGAGTGCTCTTTCGTACCAGGGTAGGTGGGATAGCATTTTGGTTTCAATTTTTGTTGGTAAGTGTTAAATTGTTAAATAAATTCCCTAATAATGAGAAAGAAATTATACGTATAGTGGAGCGTCCAACGTCATGCCGAACACCGATCACAGATTCCAGTCATAGGTGTAATGTTTGAAGGCTATGCTTGCAGTTTACCTCACTGTAAGGCAACATATACTCTTCACAAAAAGTTGGGGATCCCGAAATATAAATGTCAATACCATGTAGTAGAATAAAGATAAATGTTGAGGACAACCATCCAATATGGTTTATGTCCGTTAACTTACCACTACACACACGTGATTAGTGTGTCATTTCTGATTTTAACACCTTCGAGGAAAGTTAATTAATCTCTGTGGACCATTATTTGTGCCTGATTTTCTTATTCTGCTTACCATACAGTGGTGACTTCATTCATCGTTAGTGTGTGAACGAGCGATGCTGCGTCTGCAACCCTCGGGTATTGGCATGCTGGAAACTGACTAAAGTCAGAATGCAGTGATCACCAGACTGGGGAATAGGTACCAACATACAAAACAATGACGATGACACACGGTACAGACAGAAGGCACGATTATTGGAAAATATTGAACCTATTGTTATTCTTGGAAGATGGAATTGATGCCCCTTTTGTCGAAAACGACAGCTTTATATAACATTAAGCACACATAACATTTGATGACTGTCAAACAGATTAAGGTATGGCACAATGGCATCCCTCCTGATAACGATCACACGGCACCGATGTGTACGGTGCTAGGACAGCTCGCCTGGTTACGGTCAAACGGTATTGCCATTGACGTAATGTCTGAAGGCTATGTTTGGTGTTCCCGCTCACTGTCAGCTTAACATATACTCTTCACAAAAACGTAGGGTATCCTGAAATACTAAGCTCAATACCAAGTATTAGAAGAACGATAAGTGTAGTAGATGAAAAACAACCTATCTGAGAAAGTTTATGTGAGTAAACCTGAACGGCAAAACACTCCCTACAATAAACATGCCAGGATAACAGACAGCCGATGTGTTCTGGGTCAAAACCAATCCTGCCAACATATTCATGAATGATGGTCTGTTTATGGTCAAGAGCCATCATGTATGATGCTTTGACAATCTATCTGATGGGGCCAAAGCACATGACTGGTGAGCTGTGTGGATGGCTGATGCATCTTGTCATTGGATGTATGTCAAGATGCTCCAGAATATAGTCACCTCATCACGCCTTAAAGATCTTATCAAGGTTGTTATGTGTTCATAGTCTTTGTCGCAGTGTCGGGTTAATCTCACTTTCTCCCCAGAGTCTCAAATATGTCGTAAGGGTCTACGTAGATAACCAACTATTGTCCTTTGTTGCAATGGCAAGAGTAGCTATTCACCAACTTCTTGAGCGATTAGGATACGTCTCCAGCTCCAGTCGCACCGGAGAGAAGTTTGGTTCCAGTGCCCAAGGGGTGGTCTCTCCACAACACACGGCACCATTGTCTACGACTCTCGTCTCACAAACACCAACCTCGCCACTACAGATCTCCAGTCGGTCAGCTTCCCGCCAAATCTGCCTCAAAGCAGACGACCTGCTTACCTCGAGCGCGGTACGTGCCGTGGTTCAAGTAGAGATAGAAAGAACAGTTTGGATGTCGCCAGCAGCACCAACAGCGGCCACAATCGCGGATAAACGGTCCAGTGTTAGCGATCTCGCCATCAGCTTGTAGCAGATTCATGGGGAATATAAAGTCCACGCCGCCGCAACCCCACGAGAACGCTGTTCACTTACCGACGAGGACCGCTCTCTAGGACACTCCGCTCAGGTAAGACATGTTAATTAGTCCTACAGGTGATAGTTGATAACATATCTATGGTTAATATAAAGGTGATGCAATATGTTCGTCAACAGCATAGTTATATAGTATTCCAAATGACGATATTAACGTACAAGAAAAATTATTTAATTAATGGTAGTCAAAATATCAAGAATGTTATTGTGCCAAGTGGAACGCTATATAAATATCAAATTGGAGGTAACAGAATTATCTTAATGTGTGAACTTCAAAGTGTGGACAGAGAGCCAGACAGACGCATATTTTGCATGCGTCTCAACTTTTGTATATACTTGAAATTTCAATGAAATTAACGCAATAGTTTTTGATACATAAGCCATTCCTAATTTAATTATGTGAGACAACAATGACTACAAAATGTATATAAATATAGATTAACGACATAAGGTGTATATATTGTAAAATAAAATAATAGGTTTGGGCGAAAAGAATTTTGCAGAATATCACTGAACTTTAAACATAGATTGTCCTGGAAGCGGTTCACCGTAAAATAAAGATTTATATATGAATGTTAAGAAATGTAAACTCGTGAATCGTCAATGATTCGACAACACACACTTCGTCCTCCACAACACCGTCATTGCGTGGAGGGTTGTGGATGTAACTTATGAGATCAAGTCAGCGTCGACGACAGCTGGGTACTCCGTACTCGTCGCCCGCGACAGATAGCAGCGACATCTACACCGCATGCACCACTAATTACACAACGTATTGTCTCAACACTCTCGGGAGTCCCCAGTCTGAACCTGCGGGATAGCATACGATGTAGCACGTGTGTCTGGCCTTCTTGTTTAAAATCTGGGTCAGATGATAGAAATATTTTCCTTTGGCAGAATGTGTTTATTTGATTTTGAGGTCGCATGCTGATGAAACTGCTAGAATGTTTAAGTGAATAATATTTCACGAACATTATTTTCAAGGCGTTGGAATTGAAACACATGACAAGCAAATGTTTCACCGTGTTACGTTTCAGGGGGATTTACTGCTTTTTGTTTGGCGTGTCTCTTCGCATTAATTCTGACATGCAGCTGCATTTTAAGCAGACGAATCTGTGCATATTTACACGCACTACCTGTGTTTGTGAGTCCGAGGATAATTCTTGGAACTGTTTACAATCACGAGCCAATCACCATCTCATATTATTTGCAGGGTCCCCCGACACAACCCTATCTCATAATCTCATCACAGAATCTTTCAACACGTCTCCTCACACAATCCATTCACAGATCTTCCCAAACGGTCTCCTCATAGAATTTCATCACAGAATCTCTCCACACAGAATCCTCACAGAATCCCCGTCCGTCTATCTGTCTGTCTGTCTGTATGTATGTATGTCTGTATGTCTGTGTGTCTGTCTGTATGTATGTATGTCCGCGCCTTGAGTGTTTGTCTTTCTTCAGGCGTCTGCGCACGTATATGTGCGTGTGCGTTTTTCTGTATGTCTGTCTCTGTAATTCGCTTGCCCTTATTATGAAATACGTTTCGACAGGACAATGACATTGGAACCAAGAGTCCATACGGCCGATCAGTTCACATCGTGAGGGTGTTGGGGTACATAAGTTGAAACGACGTTTCAATATATGAGCTGTATTTTCCTGAAATAAGCCAAACAATAGCTCTTTACCAAATCGTATTGTTATCCTGATATTCCAAGGTGTCCATATTTTCTTGTAAAAGAGGAACTAAATCTGACATTTTCAGAAACATATTCTTAAGTATTGGGGATTTATAACACCGTCTCATCAAAGACGGGGACTCTGGTTTGTACCTGGGGTATTCTATATACTACGTGTAGTGTTGTGATGGGACAGCCGCGGTCTCGGGGTATGTAACGGGGGTAGTGTTGTGATGGGACAGTCACGGGCTCGGGGTATGTAACGGTGTAGTGTTGTGATGGGACAGTCACGGGCTCGGGGTATGTAACGGGGGTAGTGTTGTAACATGGATAGCGGGGAAGTCTTGTACTGGGGGTAATGCTGAATCTAGGGTAGGTATGTACTAGGAATAGTTTGGAAACATGGACTGTGACTTACACTGGGTAAGTATTTACTCTAGTAACTTTTGTAACATTCATAGTTGCGTACCTTAGGTAGGAATAGACTCTGGTTAGTTTAGTTACAGGGGCGGTGGGGTAGCCTAATGATTAAAGCGTTGTCTCGTCACGCCGAAGACCCGGGTTCGAATCCCCACATGGGCACATTGTGTGAAGCCCATTTCTGGTGTCCCCCCGCCGTGATGTTGCTGGAATATTGCTAAAAGCGGCTTAAAAAACCAAACTCAGTCAGTCAGTCAGTCAATTAGTTACATGGGTAGCGGCATGCTGTGGGTAGGTATTGGGTAGATGTGTAACAAGGACAGTGGCGTAAACCTAGTTTCCATGCTCAAGGTACATCCAAGACCACTTCTATCCCAGGATAGAGACATCTTTACTCGAATAGAAAACAATACCAACCGAATATATCATCCATTCTGGTCAAAACCCTGTCGTTGATAGTGTCAACAAGACAGTTGGGAATGGTCCAGAACCAGGTCGGTGATAGTGCCAACAAGACAGGTGGGAATGGTCCAGAACAGCGCCGGCTTGTCCGCCTCGTCCAATACAACACGGGGTCTGCTGTCCAAGGTTGACGGCGTACTGAACCTATGGTCATCTACAGATGAGAAAGATCACGTTTTCTTCAGCTCCATGTAATTATATTACTGACTGGCGGTAACGTCTGAAATCATTGTTTCCTACAGATTTCAGATGTTTTACTTCGATATATGAAACCCGACAATGATACGATCTTTGTTACCGGGTTTGTTAGGTATGCGCGATTTTGTCTAACATGTTCTCATAATACTTTATAATACTGTTCGTGCTTTTCTTCAAAACGTGACCTTAATCAAAGGGTTTCTATAGTGGTCATCCACAATACAATATATTCTTTGGTCGCAACATTCACACAAAAACAAGTTTTTAAGAAGACAGTATATCAGACCGCATTTGTTGATACAGCCCGTGAGGTGCACTAAGCAAGACAGGGCCCCACCAAGCAGATAGAGGCGATATGGGGAGGCTGATATGAGGGACTGGGTTTAAACCGGCCGTGTGATCAGATAGGCAGGAACTCAAGCGAAACCAACATCGCACAGCTAGGCCAACATGACGTCCGATCTGACCCAAGCACGTGACATGGAGGAGAACTGTTATACCGCTAGAACAAAGCTACGACTGGGTATCCCCTAGCAGTGTTGGCGATAGTCGCCCTGTGGAAAGGGTTCTCGGCGCTCGTAGCGCAGTGGGTTTCAATTACATAACAAGCTCTACGGAGAGATAGTGACATTCCTAATGAGCCTTGGGATGGTTTTTCATGGGAACTGTTTCCGAAACCAATAAATGTGACAAACAGCCCTGTATTTTATGTCTTTAATTCATCTCTTCTCAACCATCTGGAGCTGCAAAACATAATCTGTTGTCTAGTTTTTCTCCATCCAGTCCTGACAGAGCTCCCGTTGAGGCCTACCAACTTTAGTTCAGACAGTATAAACGCGATTTAAGTCAGTCACTTGAGAATTATTGAGTTCATAATACGAGCATTTGGGCGCCAGGAGGGGTCATTATCACCCCGACTGTGAGTTGGTGTATCTTCTACGTTCAGCCTTATGGTAGGCTTCACTGACAACACACTGAGGGCTATATGTTGTTAGTCGGGGCGGGTTAGATTAGAGGCAGAGTCAGGTTCCAAGACTCTAGTCATGCATAATACATTATGAACATCACAGTGAGCCATTATTCGATGGAGATCTATAAAAACAAACTTCTTGTAGCACGCCCTTTTAGCCATGGGTGATCTGCCAGTACCGGTGCATGTCTGCACGTCGTAGATAGGGATCAGACGCCACTTCCTTATCGTAAAATACAGTAGACGGCGGTCGTTGACCACGATCTCTGCTTACCAAACATCTCTTTTTCCCAAAGTTTTACAAACGACATCTTATTGCCTCCGTTGTCAGGCTGCTGTATGTAACACTGTGTCTTTCTACCTGCGACAGGTATCGTACCCCGGGCTACGCATTGGGTAGTAGGGTCATCTGTGAGAGGTAGTGCCTGTCCGGGCTACGTATTGGGGGTAGTAGGGTCATCTGTGAGAGGTATCGCCTGTCCGGGCTACGTATTGGGGGTAGTAGGGTCATCTGTGAGAGGTATCGCCTGTCCGGGCTACGTATTGGGGGTAGTAGGGTCATCTGTGACAGGTATCGCCTGTCCGGGCTACGTATTGGGGGTAGTAGGGTCATCTGTGACAGGTATCGCCTGTCCGGGCTACGTATTGGGGTAGTATGGTCATCTGTGAGAGGTATCGCCAGTCCGGGTATCGCTACGCATTGGGGTGGTAGGGTCATCTGTGAGAGGTATCGCCTGTCCGGGCTACGTATGGGGGCAGTATTGTCATTTTGTGACAGGTATCGCCTGTCCGGGCTACGCACTGGGTAGTAGGGTCATCTGTGACAGGTATCGCCTGTCCGGGCTACGTATTGGGGGTAGTAGGGTCATGTGTGACAGGTATCGCCTGTCCGGGCTACGTATTGGGGGTAGTAGGGTCATCTGTGACAGGTATCGCCTGTCCGGGCTACGTATTGGGGTGGTAGGGTCATCTGTGAGGAGAGTATCGCCAGTCCGGGCTACGTATTGGGGGTGGTAGGGTCATCTGTGAGAGGTATCGTCCGGGCTACGTCATCTGGGCGCCTGTCCGGGCTACGTATGGGGCAGTATTGTCATTTTGTGACAGGTATCGCCTGTCCGGGCTACGCACTGGGTAGTAGGGTCATCTGTGAGAGGTATCGCCTGTCCGGGCTACGTATTGGGGGTAGTAGGGCCATCTGTGACAGGTATCGCCTGTCCGGGCTACGCACTGGGTAGTAGGGTCATCTGTGAGAGGTATCGCCTGTCCGGGCTACGCATTGGGTAGTAGGGTCATCTGTGACAGGTATCGCCTGTCCGGGCTATGTATTGGGTAGTAGGGTCATCTGTGACAGGTTTGTGGACTTCATCCAGGGTTACGTGCATTAGGACTAGGCGTCCAGTGGTACTTTAGAGATGTGTTTACTGCGAATGTTAGAGATGCATAAGGAACTTTAGGGATGTATTCACAAGGAACTTTAGAGATGTATTCACAAGGAATTTTAGAGATGTATTCACAAGGAACTTTATCAATGTATTCACAAGGAACTTTAGAGATGTATTCACAAGGAACTTTATCAATGTATTCACAAGGAACTTTAGGGATGTATTCACAAGGAACTTTAGAGATGTATTCACAAGGAACTTTAGAGATGTATTCACAAGGAACTTTATCGATGTATTCACAAGGAACTTTAGGGATGTATTCACAAGGAACTTTAGAGATGTATTCACAAGGAACTTTCGGGATGTATTCACAAGGAACTTTAGAGATATATCCACAAGGAACTTTAGAGATGTATCCACAAGGAACTTTAGAGATGTATTCTCAAGGAACTTTAGGGATGTATTCACAAGGAACATTAGGGATGAATTCACAAGAAACTTTGGTGATGT
The DNA here is from genome assembly GCF_003918875.1 of Haliotis rubra. Lineage (NCBI taxonomy): Eukaryota > Metazoa > Mollusca > Gastropoda > Lepetellida > Haliotidae > Haliotis > Haliotis rubra. The sequence goes on from NW_025767146.1 coordinate 2,529,070, forward strand.
ATTCACAAGGAATTCTAAAAATATATCCACAAACAACTTCAGGGATGTATTCACAAGAAACGTTAGAGATGTATTCACAAGAAACTTTGGTGATGTATTCACAAGAAACGTTAGAGATGTATTCACAAGGAACTTTGGGGATGTATTCACAAGAAACGTTAGAGATGTATTCACAGGGAACTTTGGGGATGTATTCACAAGAAACGTTAGATATGTATTCACAAGGAACTTTAGGTATTATTCACTAGGAAATTTAAGAATGTATTCACAAGGAACTTGAGGGATGTATTCACAGGAAACGTTAGAGATGTATTCACAAGGAACTTGGTGGATTTATTCACAAGAAACGTAAGATATGTATTCACAAGGAACTTTAGGTATTATTCACTTAGGGACTTTAGGAAATTTAAGAATGTATTCACAAGGAACTTGAGGGATGTATTCACAGGAAACGTTAGATATGTATTCACAAGGAACTTGAGGTATTATTCACTAGGGACTTTAGGTATTATTCACTAGGAACTTTAAGGATGTATTCACAAGAAACTTTAGAGATGTATTCACAAGGAACTTTAGGTATTATTCACTAGGGACTTTAGGTATTATTCACTAGGAACTTTAAGGATGTATTCACAAAGAACTTTAGGGATGTATTCACAAGAAACTTTAGAGATGTATTCACAAGGAATTTTAGGTATTATTCACTTGGGACTTTATGGATGTATTCACAAGGAACTTTATGGATGTATTCACAAGGAACTTTAGGGATGCATTCACTAGGAACTTTAGGGATGTATTCACTGGAAACTTTAGGGATGTATTCACAAGAAACGGTAGAGATGTATTCACAAGGATCTTTAGGGATGTATTCACAACGAACTTTAGGGATGTATTCACTGGAAACTTTAGGGATGTATTCACAAGAAACGTTAGAGATGTATTCACAAGGATCTTTAGGGATGTATTCACAAGGAACTTTAGGTATGTATTCGCTATGTGCGGTAGAAATGTATTCACTTGACATCAATGGTACAGCCCGTCATTCGGAATTAGGTTGGATATGTTTTCATTCACTCGTGACCATTCAAAGCACATTAAAAGTTTGTTCTGTACTGTTTGGATAAACTGTCGTTCAAACGGTAATATAAATATTTAGAAAAAATCATATGCCATGTGCCAGCTTCAAGTCACCAAGTAAATAAGTAGGTATACACTTCATTATCATATGCCATGAGCCAGCTTCCAGACACCAAGTAAATACGTAGGTATACGCTTCATTATCATATGCCATGTGCCAGCTTCCAGACACCAAGTAAATAAGTAGGTATACGCTTCATTATCATATGCCATGTGCCAGCTTCCAGACACCAAGTAAATAAGTAGGTATACGCTTCATTATCATATGCCATGTGCCAGCTTCCAGTCACCAAGTAAATAAGTAGGTATACGCTTCATTATCATTATCACAGTCAATGATCAGTGTGAAGTGAAGTTTGTTTATCAACTCCCTGGGGATCATACAAGCTGAAAATGAGGCTCAAGAATTGTCAAACCGAAACATGAGTCTCATTAACCGATTCAGACTATGACCTACTTTACATATTTATTTTAATTTTAAAGTTGAAAAAATTCGTATTTCTACATTTTATATCGATGTTTAGGCAGCATGTCGTTAACTAAGACGTCATAGACTGTCCCTGTTTGAAGAGGTCGTACAATGATTCTCACATCTGGCACACTGGCTACACCTGTAATCTGTCCTTTGCGCTTATTAAGTGTATTTCTGTAACGTACAATGTGATTGATATAATATGAAGTCCGTACCAGACCGCTAAACTTTTCTAGCGGCCGAGCCTCGTTTAGAGATTTCCACGATTTCCAGATTATACGACAGAGCAGGTTGCACGACGTGTTTGCAAGGATTAGAAGTAGCGTAGTGTTGCAATATACAAGTGATTGGATGTGTCAAATCATACTGATAAATATTTATATATCTAGTTGAGTGCGTTGGTCTCAAAATTCTGGTCTGGTTATTGTACTAAGTTGCGCAATAGAACGGAACCCAGTCAGCAGGAAACGAGACTGTTGTGTACTCAATGTTTTGATTTGACATTACCATCTCGTCCTACCGGGTACCCACAGGCTGCTCATTTGAGGAGACACCACACGTTCTATTTCCCACATTCTCTATTGATGTGACCGCCTCCTTGGTGTAGTGGTTAGAGCGTCCGCCCGGAGAGCGGAAGGTCGCGGGTTCGATCCCCGATCCTACCAAAAGACGTTAAAATATGGTACTTGTTGGTCCCTGCCTGGCGCTCGGCATTAATGGGTACATCAAGGACTGGTCGGCTCGGAGTCAGTATACTGTGTCTGAGTGGGGTATTCATGCTTCACTGCGGCATGGTATCTCGGTGAGCTAGCACTATAAAACCAGCTTAAGTCTGGGCTAGTACAAACAGCCGCACATACACACGCATGCACGTCGTCATATGAGCGAAATATTCTCCAGCACGACGTTAAACCCAGATTCACCTCACCTCTCTATAGATGTTGTTTGAATATTGTGGAGAGCAGCATAACACACTGGACCTTAGTAGTGGGAGGGATCCGCTTGGCGGCGTTTAAGATCAGGGTAACGCTCCACCTACCCCGATGGACGTAGTATGCAGCACTTAAGAATCCGGTACTGTATCGAAGTTGCGCTCCACTTTCACTGAAAAGTGTGTTTCAGCTGGTATTCGTAGGTGTGCGTTGTTCGAATCTGCGCACGTGCATGTGCTGAAAGTATATCAGAATCCGCTTAGCGTCGTTGCAATGATTAATGTTTGCACTGAAATAACACGAGAAGTCATCAATGCAGCTTGGATCCAGGTAACCCAATCTTTCACGTCTGATTTGCAACTCAGTTTTTGAAGCTAATGGATCGTATCCGTCATCTCGGTATCTGCACCGCCGGAGACCAGCGTGGAGCTGGGGTGGGTGATGTTATCGCCGGATTCAGCAATCAAAACATACAAAAAACCTAACTAAACAAACTTTTTTTACAAATACGACTTTAGTGTGTGTTTAAATTACAACCGCGGAACTCTCTCGCACAGCCGGTGACTTGCTTCTTGAGTTGTGACGTAATGTAAAACAAGGCCTCAATGACAGCAGATACTATTTTCTTCACAACTTATTCCAGTATAAACTCGCCCAGCTAATCGAGTAGGCCATTCAACCCTTGTCTATCGCATCCAGATTGATATTGCTTTCTCTTTGCTTGGGAATAATCGTAAGCGTGCTGCTCTCTCGTGAGATGAGATAATATTTTTCTTCTGGGAGGCTACAGTCATTCTCTGCAGCTGTCCGTGGTGGGATTTTTATTTTGTTGAATGTAATATCTGTCTTCCTAGGGCACAACAAGCGCCCTTATATTGTAAGCAAACAAACATGAACATTTGTCGTAGATTTATCACAGACTCCTTGTGTGTTCGAGTCTCACTGGACCACTGCGGTCTCCATTCACAGTGTTCCCAACAAATCAGTTGATTTAAACGTATTTTCATTGCGTGTAAATGAAATCTGATGTGGAGAACAAGCAAGATTTCTACTGTAAATAACGGTCCATGGAAAACACTTTAAAAGTATTTAAATATGACACGCATAAAATTAAAAACGCATCCGAATGCTGCAGATCCTGACACCCCGGAACGAGCAAGTGAGTGAGTTTAGTTTTACACCGCTTTCAACAATATTCCAGCAATATATATCGCGGGGGACACTAGAAATGGGCTTCACACATTGTGCCCATGTGGGGAATCAAACCCGGGTCTTCGCCGTGACGACCAACCACTAGACTACCCCACCGTCCCTATCCCGGAACGTATCACTGCACTTTGTAGGATTGTATTCAATAGTTATCGTTCGAACCTCTAACTGTTGACAATAAAGTTTCGATCTGGTGTACACATGTCCGTGTTCTTTGAATCAATGAGTGAATAGTTTCCACATAAAGCTGTTATAACCAAGGGTGCAAACATGAATATTATTCTTTATGTGTGTTCTTTATGTAAATAGAAACTGTATAGCATCTCTAGATCCACATACATGTATACAGCTTCATCTGTCTGATACATGACGATTATCAGCCTTCAGATAGCTGCATCCGAGCTTGTTGCACCAGCGAACGATTCAACATAATCTAGTACCGAAGTTCAAGTCTATAATATTGTTTGTTATGTACGGGAAAGTAATTAAAGTTTCAAATTCTCTGAATGAACAAGCGTCAGTTAATCCTTCCTGAGGGCAGGTGTTCCACAAGCTCATCAGGCAAAAACGAGTTCGCACAATTTGGTCCTACGGGTAACTGGTTGTAATTCAGTTCTGTTTCTAAGGTTATAAGTACTCTCTCCTGAGGCTTCATGTGAAATACGTTGAGTCTGGTAACCAGTCGTAATACCGTTATTCTTTCTGTGAACTTATCGTTAATCTGAAACGATGCCTCCAGTATGTTAAATAGTTGAAAGCGGTTGCGTTATAAAAAGATTGTTAAAGGGTACACTGAACAAAACCACAAGAAATGGAACTCTTCAAGTTGGAACAAGAAATGGAACTCTTCAAGTTGGAACAAGAAATGGAATTCTTCAAGTTGGAACAAGAAATGGAACTCTTCAAGTTGGAACAAGAAATGGAATTCTTCAAGTTGGAACAAGAAATGGAACTCTTCAAGTAACAGTGCCTGTTTAAGTTGTCCCACTTACAAAACCAAGTCACAAATTTTACATAACCAACACTTTCCTCAATAACGGCTACTTTACATTGATGCACAGTTGATCATGGAACTGTCCTTTTTAAGTCGCTCGGTATTTTTGTTTTTGAATAATCGTTTATATGTGTGACTCAAGTTGCTATGATTTTTATGCTCTTGAATGAGATCCATATCTACGTTCGGCGTAACCTTGATCAATTATTTGACTTTCCGTCTTATCGGGATGAAATCACGCTTGCTGATTTTCGACCCAATTTTCAATTTTTGCTCAATCATTACTAACGCATGTGTCGCCACGGAAATATGAAATTTAATTTGCTGTATTAAATATTATTTTAATATTATTCAGAAAGGCGACAGTTATGAAAGAATACCAATCAGATAAGATGTCTGAATCAAGTTGTTGCATTACATTACATTTATATACATTTATACAACACTAATATCCTGTCTTCAGAAGACTGCTCAAGAGCACAGTTGAACTCCGTATGCAATGGTTTATGCCCGGACTGTCGACAACAAGAAATAATCCGTCCAAAATACTTGTCGACAGTCCGGGAAAAGGGAGGTGATGTTCTACATGAGTGACTTCACTCCCAGTGTTCTCGAATTAACAAACTAATTAAAACAGAGTGTGATATATATAGTAGACAATATATTTATTCAGTCAATATAACAACATGCATGTATCATATGTCACATAATATAGCATATTTGTTCATATATTTCATAAAGCTCACACAATATATTTGTGTGTGTGTTTTATATAAATAAGTAATTTCTGCAGGTGTATAAGTAATAAATATATAAAAGATGAGTCCAGTTATTTCTTCTTGCCAAAACACCTTTATATCTGCACTAAAGTAATCTGAATGTTCAGCCAAGATGAAGCAGCTCTGACACATGGTCTGTGTAATGCAAGTCAGTAAGTCTGTCGGCAAGAAGGTCGGCCTTGTTTTCTGTAACCAGATATGATGGACAGGTTGCATCTGTACATCTCCAGTATGATTTCTGACCTCTGCTTCTGTTGACTCTGTACTTGAATCCATTGTGGTAAAGATTCTGACCTCTATGAATGTTGTCAATCAATGTAACCCGCACCATAGCATTTGCCATTTTGACAGTGGTGACAAAATATTCATGATCTATTATATATACCCACATGCGAAATGTTAACAAAAGCATTTCGATAATCCTTCTACTCCCAATATCACAAAATAATTTGTAAGCTCTCCGTTTCTCATGTTGTTGCATGTTAAACTCCAAAATGGTAATCCTTCCACTCGCATAACGTAAAATAATAATCTGTTTTTGCAACCTTAATTCTCTTGCAAATTGTTAAAACGACATTCTCTTTAATCTACTTAATTCATTTACTCATGATACGAGCATAGCTGTAGCCGCCATAGCCACTTGCAAACCACTAAGCAAACATTCTCTTTCATTAATTAACACCGTCACGGTATGTTGACCACGCGATGTCGACATTCCGAGTTTTTTGTTTTGTCGACAGTTAGGGACATCCTATTTTTCATTTGTCGACAGATCGGGCTGACACCTATGCAGTGCTGAACAAATATACATCAACACACATTTACATACAGATACATGTTTGCTATGTCAACCTGTTTAGGACTGCATGTGTAATGGGTATCTAACAAGGCATCCATTTGCCTCATTACGTTGGCCTTCACCTAGAAATGACGCTACAGTTTGATAACGTCGCTGTTATATCAAAAGGTATTGAACATATCGGGGACGAAACTGCAGCGTTAAAGATCCCATATTTGCCGGAAAATACAGGAATGCTGTTATGTATTTAAGTGAGAGGAGGAGAACCACTCCACGTCTCGAGCAATCTAAGACTACACGCGTCTACTTGGAATTATGAGTTGTTCCAGGTCTCGCCACCGTTTTTCTGACGCGAACAACGAGTTAGCCCCAATAAACACGTATACACGGGTCAAGGTGTAGAAGACGTATGTAGTTCATCCTTCTCCCAGGGAACACCTTCTTTTGTCCGCTGATTGGTTAGAGTGGTGCCACTGACTTCCCGGCATGCACCTCCACCGTCGCTGCGGGCACCTGGCACGTTATACACTGTCTACTAGTACTGACTCGAGTTGTAAAATTCCATGCCTCGAAATTCCTTGTATTTAAATGTAAATTAGGAGATCATCCATGTAATAAATTCACGTCGTTTGGGGCGATAGAGTTTGAATGACAGGGACGAATGAGGAGGTTCATCTGCTGGGACGTCTCACACGTTCTGCACAACAAAACGAGCACATAAATACACACAAGTCTTGTTGCTTGTCTCAGGCGTATTTGAGAACGTTAAAAATGGCGCTTGGTTTAAGGTATTTGGCAGTTTGTACACTCCGTTGAGTACATCGTTTTTTGTATATCTGTTAAGTAAAGTATGATTACATCATGTCACCTGTCTGTCATCACGTCCTGTACAGCGTCACCTGCCTGTCATCACATCCTGTGCTGTGTCACCTGTCTGTCATCACGTCCTGTACAGCGTCACCTGTCTGTCATCACATCCTGTGCAGTGTCACCTGTCTGTCATCACACCCTGTACAGTGTCACCTGTCTGTCACCACGTCCTGTACAGTGTGACCTGTCTGTCATCACGTCCTGTACAGCGTCACCTGCCTGTCATCACATCCTGTGCAGTGTCACCTGTCTGTCATCACACCCTATACAGTGTCACCTGTCTGTCACCACGCCCTATACGGTGTCACCTGTCTGTCATCACACCCTGTACAGTGTCACCTGTCTGTCACCTCGCCCTGTACAGTGTCATCTGTCTGTCATCACACCCTGTACAGTGTCACCTGTCTGTCATCACATCCTGTACAGTGCCACCCTTCTGTCATCACGTCCTATATAATGTCACTTGTGTTCGTTATTATAACACTTTACCGTAAGCCTGTCTAAAAGGCTTCTCGTTGGTAGGACATACTGGCATGTGCTGTAACGCTACATCTGCGCTCTGAGGAACGAAGTTGATGACAATGACCCTCAAGGCTGCACAGCAATTCCTCACGCCAAGAAAGACGGTTATCTGACTAAATACCAGGGATGTATAGCCCTAATATACTTCTGCCTGACCTCCGTCTCTTTCTCAATGGTTTGTTGCAAAACAAATAGATGAATGCACTACGTATCTACAGTACGCTCTGCTTGACGCTATCAGACGTGATGGGATGTGTGTTGACGGCATTGTCTGATTACGTCCACTCTGAAATGTGATGTTGATACTAACGTCGGTCTCAGCTTCAGTTGCTGTGAAAAAATGAAGGTGTTCCAGAGAACGCCGCTGTATGGTCTCCCTTGTAGTATACGGCCACAGTGTCACGGGGAAGCCCTTATCCCAATCCACAACCCTCGCCACAGACCGATCGTTTACACGTTCTGACAATCTTACTAATTTTATTGCAGTGATAAAATATTTTGTTTAATTCCTTCACTGACAACAGCCGTCCTTTAGAGATACAAGTAGTCCATATCTGCTGGAGCCACGAGTTGTAGGTGGTAAATCTATCACCACTCTAAATGTGTGGAGTGTTAAGTTTGCTGAACACGTCAGCGCTAGATAGGAGCCCACGAGTCGAGGGGGGTGGGGAGCATGTCACGCACGAGGCGTCCACAGAGAAATAGGGACGACGACGACGACAACAGTGGGCGTTGTTTATGACTAGGTTGCATCACGTCATATTTTAAAAAAAGTCACCGAAAGTTGATAGTAAGCGGTGCTTGATGGCAGAATGGGTGTTATACGATTGGGTATGTATATGTATACACGATATCATTTAGAAAGTGGTCAAATGTAACATATGTTATATAAAGTATAATCCCAAATATAACACGTTACATTATGTTTACTACATGCAGCCAGTGTAATTGGCATTATAACAAGGGGAAAATGACTTTTGTTCCAGACACCATTTACTAGCAAATGGCATTATAACCAGGGCATTATAACCAGGGTATTAAAACCAGGGTGTTATAACCAGGGTATTATAACCAGGGCATTATAACCAGGGCATTATAACCAGGGTGTTATAACCAGGGTCTTATAGCCAGGGTCTTATAACCAGGGTATTATAACCAGGGCATTATAGCCAGGGTATTATAGCCAGGGTATTATAACCAGGGCATTATAACCAGGACATTATAACCAGGGCATTATAACCAGGGTGTTATAACCAGGGTCTTATAGCCAGGGTATTATAACCAGGGTATTATAACCAGGGCATTATAGCCAGGGTATTATAGCCAGGGTATTATAACCAGGGCATTATAACCAGGGCATTATAACCAGGGTGTTATAACCAGGGTATTATAGCCAGGGTATTATAACCAGGGTATTATAACCAGGGTATTATAGCCAGGGTATTATAACCAGGGTATTATAACCAGGGCATTATAACCAGGGTATTATAACCAGGGCATTATAACCAGGGCATTATAACCAGGGCATTATAACCAGGGTGTTATAACCAGGGTATTATAGCCAGGGTATTATAACCAGGGTATTATAACCAGGGCATTATAGCCAGGGTATTATAGCCAGGGCATTATAGCCAGGGTGTTATAACCAGGTGTTATAACCAGGGCGTTATAACCAGGGTGTTATAACCAGGGTGCACTGTATTAGTGAGTATATTTGTACGGCCTTGTTTTGAGGGATACCATCAGTCAGTATGTTGTGTTGTGGTAGTTATAACACTGATTTGGCGTTTAACGAGGACTTCCAAAGAGACCTTTCATAGTCACGTGGTACTTTAGGCCTTCTAGCCGCTAGGTTTCGTTTGATTGCTACCTTCATTGTGATGTCTTCGTTTAGACGGAGAGAGCGATGAAACAGGCCTGACGCAGGCATTGGCTTAGACTTATGCTTAGTCTCTGAATATATATAATTTTGATAGTAACAAATAGTAAATTGAAAAGGAGCCCTAGGGAGACCAGAGATTTAGGCCAGTCGAGGTCGTTGCCGCTTGAACCGCCAGTGGTAAACATGTATGACATTATCTATGATAATGGGAACATACAATGTAATATACTTACTCCCGAGGTGCAGTCCAGTGTAGGATACAGACAGTCCCCCAACTACAGTTATTCGTAGGGACATAAAGGGTGTAATAAGAAACACTCTCTTAAACTGGAAGTCAAAGGTAAAAGAGCTGGTGTTTGGGGTGGCGATGGGTGAGGGAGATGAGTGGGGTGTTACTTATTTTAGCACCCTATCAAGTGAGCTGATGCCGTTTCCTGTTTGCCTGGCGTGCTTGTCCTCACAAACATCTAGTACAATTATACCGAAACTTCACAGACATGTTCACGCCAATAGCAATACATCCATTTCCTCAAGGGCCACGCAGCCGTACTTAGAAAGCTTTTTGTGGTCAATACTATGCCATACCTTTTTTTAAGAAAATTAAAAACTGTTTGGTACATATAGAAGTTTGTAATCGTGTTGAGCCTATGTGACTTTGAGGTTATTCAAAGCTATGTATGTTTAAATGTAACGCCGCTGACATGTTACTGGTCGATGTTCATTCTTGTAGCATAAGGTTCTGATAGAATAAGGTGGAGCTGTTGTACCTTCTGATTTGAAGTTGTGCTGTATTGGCCCTGTGTTGTACCAGACAAGAGAAAACGGTCTCAAGTTTCATTTCTATTTCGAACAGTGTTAAACTATCTGGGAGCCAAACTCTTTCTTCAATAACCGTGTATTTACCAAACCTTTGGTCTCGGATTAATAATGTTTAATGGTATGTGGTATTATATCTGGATCGTGACCTTGAAGATTTCTCAAATACTTGCCCGAACCTCGGTAATGTATATATGGTAATACAGTGCAGACATCTACTGTTCAGCTCCTCCTGTCGCCAGGCAGACGTGCCATATCAGTGGACGTCTTGCATATACGGATATGGCATGCATCACCGCCTGCAAGTAGAACTGTTGCTGTCTTATCATTAATAGCACTACGTGCTCCATGGCGCATGACGTCTGCGCATCGTGACGTCACTGTCCGCAAACTGGCGCCAGAATGGAACCGAGGTATAATTACATGTAAATAATGTTTGACTATGTCTCCTCGTGTCGATGCGTTATCGGATGAGTCTCCTAGCTTGGTGTGACTGCAGCACTCTGGGTGTACAACGATAAGCATGGCCCGGAGTAGTATAAGGGCCTTTATAGGGTCAAAATCTATTTTTAGAATAGGCCCCTGGTAACAGGTTATATTTAGACTATGAGTCATGTCAACACCTGCTGTTTCTATTTTTAGAAAAGTCTATATTTAGACCATGACTCATATCAACATCTGGTGTTTCTATTTTTAAACTCGGGTGGGTATATAAAGTCCACCAAAAAGCCTCATGTCATACTCAGTCTCTGAAGTCATTAGTGCATATACATTCAAGTGATTGCACACATTGTGGATATACCAGAGTGCATTTCTCATTGGATTATACTGTGTGCACTGGATTACTAAACAACCTTGGATTATACTGTGTGATTCACTGGATATATATTTTCATCAGCCTCTCAACTATACATCTGTGGAGTAATTAAACATTGTGGATATTTCTCACTGGATTACAAAACATCTTTGGATTATACACTGGCGTGACTACACATTATACTACCAGTGTATTTCTCTTTTATCTCAAAGCAAGCGCCCGTTATCGCAGTATCAATTCCCGTCTGACTAACTATAACTATTAAAAATGTGAAATTCAAATGTATACAACGTCCTACCTTCAGTCCATATCTTATAACACAGAATACATTGTAACACAGATTAAGATTTACATCATCATCAGATTGAACGAGTGTTGGGGATAAAGTGTACATGAAGTCAACTTACCTCTGTTCATCATATCCATATGAATGACATCAGGGAATAACACATCCATAGGTACCAATTCGTGATGTTTAGAGGGGGTTGGAACAAGTAACCCATTCATGTGAAGAAACAGATTGATTCATACTGTACTCCAACAATGAATGACTCATTTGCCCACCCGTAAGTCCGGCCTACAGCCATTCAAAGCTATGTTTACGGGAAGGGAATCCCCTCTCCCACCCAAGCATGAGGATTAAGAAAACAAGCGTATAATGGAGTGAAAAATAAATAACTTCAAATACATGTTACCGAGTGTCCACGTTAATACTTTCTTTTAATTTGCGACAGCCTCCGAGTGAGGTGTGTCATGTTCATTCTACCATAACATTGCCTCTCCCTACGTTCAATGAACCGAGAAGCATGACGGCCTTCACGTCCATTGAAGAAACCAGGTCATAGACCGCGTCCCCCGCCGCCATTTTGAAAAAAAATGATAAATAAATAGATTTAAACAAATAACAAAGTCCTAGCCATGCCCGCCGATGAAAAAAACTGAGTAAAATGTTGAAACTCAAAGCGAAATCACACACAGCATGCTTCTCACCAAAGTATCCCATGTAGATCCCATGAACTTACTTTAAAATCCCACATAATCATATGAATAAATACAGCCCGATACAGAATACAACCTATAGAAAGTTGATTACACATGACTCACATATGCCATGAGCCTACTTTAAAACTCACACACAATCACATGAATAAACACAGCCCGATACACACACAGGATACGACCGATAGAAAGTTGACATGACTCCCATATGCCACGAATCTTTAAATCCCAACACAATAAACACAGTCCAATCATAATCAGAACCTTTCCCTAGATTCATCGTTTTTTTCTAAACTATAGCTTGGATAAAACCAATGTTAGTGTGTAGATGTACTCGCATTGTTAACATGTGTACTCACGATAATGTCGTCAACAACATTATTCACACAATACGTTCATACGCAAAAATACTCACAAATTAGAATAGAGAATGATCCATCACATAAATTGCACACCTACTGTGCTGTTTTAAACGATCATGAAACCGTCAGAATACCTAAACACGCACAGCACAACATACCGGCTGCACATGGCAGTGAACAAAGAGCATTAAATCTTGGCGCCAACAGCCCCGACCTAAAACCGGTTCTGTCAAACTGGATCGCAAACGGGTCTATCAAACCGGTTCGCAAACGGTTCTGACTCAAAATGGCTACATGTCCAAAACGGCTTTGTAGACCAAAAATGGCTTTACAACACTAGTGACCATTTGTAATAGCTTATGTATTTATAAACCGTTTATATATATATAAATATATTCATTACAGATCATTAAAATTGTTGGTGTATTCAATACAATGAACTGTAACAGTGGCTATCTTCAATACCATGAACTGAAACAGTGGTTATCTTGTATTCAATCAACAGGAATGACGTTTAAACTGAAACTTGTATGTCTGATACTAGTATGAGGAGGTTAAACATATTTGTGGATTCAGTGAAATAGGGTTGAAATTGGTACTATAAAAAACCAAGAATTGCACAAGAGTTGTCTTATGTCAATCCTACAGCAATACATTCAGTGAGTCAAGTACACTCTCAGCAGCTCTATGGAGGTGGTCTGTACATAATGTACATAATCAAGCCTGGACCAGACAATCGAGTGATCAACAGCATGAGCGTCATTCTACACCACGTGCCATGTGTCAACCAGCGAGCCTGACCACTCGATCCCCGTTAGTCGCCTCTTACGACAAGCATGAGTTACTGAAGGGTAACCCAGAGGTACAATACATTAAGAAACAAGAGAGATATACAGATTTCATTGTTTATTAGCTCCGTTTCGAATGAGTAGACATTAGGATAGGAGCTCTCCCAAATGCCTACTTTACATCTGTTGTCTTATTACCCTTCATCATCATCCACCTGCCCTTCACTCTCTTCATCAGATGTTATGTCTTCATCTTCGGTCATGCCTTCGACCCAAGACTTATATTGGTACAATTTTGAAATCACTTCATGATACATATTATTTGTGTCTTTTACTTGTTTCAGTATTCCTTGTGTCTTTGGACCATACTGCATATGGTACAGATAAGTAATAAATCGGGCATACGTCTCTTTAAACGTGCTCCACATCAATTTGTTCAGTTTGGCTTGAATCATGTCTTCGTTTAAACCTCTTTTTATGTACAGCTGTCGTTTCTCATCCAAAAAGTCTTTATTCAGCTCACGCGTACGTGAATACATTTGTCTTATACCTTGCTCTTCCAGATCAGCCATCTTACTTTTCCTGTTGTGTGTGACATCGCTTAATGATTCAACATCATCGTCCTCATTTTCCATTTCAGGACATTGTTTATCGTGTAAATGCCTTTGTAAGTTATGGTTAGTGCTAAACACTTGACCACAATAGTCACAGTCCACCAGAGGACGTGGTCTCTTCACAGGTGAGAAGTTGTTGTCTTCCACCCACTGCCTTTTCACTTGGGGTATCCCAGGAGGACCCACTGAAGACTTTTCGGGACACCAGTTTCTTCTGTGTTTTTGCAAATCTTGCACATCTTGAAACATGAGTCCACAGTCATCACAAGATGGCATGGTTGAGAGGTTTTCTTCACACGTCTGCTCACGCTGAACATCTAACTCGGACTGAACTGTCCTGGCTTGGAGGTGTCCTTTTAAACTGAATGCATTGGGACAAAGACGCCTATGGGGAGGTGTTTGGGGTTTTAGATCAACCAACAAGTAGCCATAAGGCTTCTGGGTAGCCCTTTGAAACGGCTCCATGAAATGGTCTGTGTTACCTGGATACATTTGCCTCGCCAAAGTCATGATGGGTTGTTGATCGATAGGGTTGTTGAACAGAAGCAGATAATGACAGTTTCTTCGTTGTGTGGGATCCTTACTGAAATACAAATTCTGGTTCAAGGCGATCACTGAGAGATTACGATGATGACTTCCTTCCGTAAACAGATCTGTAATGCGTGGATCTTTGCTCGCTGTCGACATTAAGTCATCGAGGATAACCACGTTCACCACATGGGGGTCTAGAAATGCATCCTTTTCGAGATCAGAAGGAATGCCTTGATGAAATTCCACATAGGGATAAACATGGGTTTGTATGGCATTATACAAGGGCTGCCATCGTTTGTAGAGCCATATAATACGTTCAGGATAAGGTTTAATGTTCATCCTTTCTAGGATCTGTTTCACTAAGTAGGTTTTCCCACAGGAGGTTGGCCCTGAGACAATCATGGTGAAGGGGTGAATCAGTCTACATTCTTCCAAAGCACCCACATGTGGTTGCACTGGTGGCATCATAGGTGGTGGTGGTGTTGGTGCTGACGGTGGAGGTGGAGGTGGAGGTGGAGGTGGAGATGGTGGTGGAGGTGGTGGTGGAGGTGGAGGTGGAGGTGGTGGTGGTGGTGGTGGTGGTGGTGGTGGTGGAGGCTGTGGGGGCTGCATTGCTTGTCTGTGTTGATTCCTGAGATGTCTAAGCATGGCATCCCTTCTGGAAAACGGCTGATAGCACACAGGACACGTTGTTGACTGCATGGTGGTCCGAGTCTAAATGGCAGGGAACCATGTCCTAGACTGCTTTTATCTAAAAAGTCGTCTTCCGTTTCTTCATGGGAAACTGGGAGGAACTTCCAACTTTAGATTCCCCTTTCTGCTGCATCTGAATAAGAGCCTTGGCTTGTTCGACCACTTGTTGAGTAGGGGTAACGAAATTAATCTTAGGCTGCTCTGTGGTTTCTGGTTTTTTTGTTTGTCTTTCTTCCACTCTGGATCATACAGTTCCAAATATCGATCGACAGACAACATGGCAGATTTTTCTCCTCCACGTGTTATGGAATGATAAGGGTCCCCTTTCCCCTTCAGCCCTGAGCATGTAAAATCGTGTCCATTTTTCGGCATCCGGTACGAAGAGTTTGTATCGTGGATTATTCATGATGAAAACGGGAGCGGCCTGAGGTGATGCGTCACTGTCGCTGGTCCACGGCTAAATAAAGTTAGATAGCCCTTGTGGCCTGTTATACAGATATCTTCATTGACCTTGGTATAGCTTTCAACATCGCTGCCAGGATGTTTCGGATGCACTACTATGAGAAACTAAACCGGGTGTACCAAACATACTAAGCCGATGCTCTGTCAAACAACCAGGCATTTTGAATGGCCTCATCTCTAAGTGCATTGACAAACTGTGGTTTCAAAACAAATGCTACGATTGGCATGTTACTGGCAAAAAGACTCTTCCACCTACTGTCTGTCGTCCACAGGGGTGAACTAATCTTCGTAACACCGCTAGATAGTTATTTCTATCAGTTTTCCTCAGGAAACGGCCTTTCATATCGAGTCACTGGTAATCTTCCTTTAATAACCTATTGATAATACCATTGATGGCGATAATCTGTTCTCTGTTCATTTCTAAGATGTCTTGTCGAATCTCCTCAATGTCTTGAAACATTAACATGAACCTTAAAAATTCGTAATGTTTTAACACGTACCTAGCCATACTATTTCTAGCAAACAAACTCTTATCGTGGTTGGGATCTCAGTGAGATTAGTATTTGAGTCAACCTCTATTTATACTATCCATAGACAACCAAGGCAGACATACTCTTAACATTGATTTATTTCCAATAGTCACACATTTTACATCACACTCTTGGTTGCAAATCCACATGACTACCCCAACGGGTCACCTCTTTCTGAGGTACTCCCACCAGGGCCAAATACGGACAATCAGGAGACCATTTTTCATGTTCGGCCCAGGGATCATCATCTACTTCCCAGTTCTTGAGAACGAGACCACATTGAAAACACTTGCAAGCGTCCCCTCTGATTAAGTACACAAATCCTGCCTGAGCCATGTGACTAGGACTCTGTTTCATCTGCACTGGCCAGTCTTTAAACGAATCGAGTCTTTTCTTGAATGAAGTCCATTCAGTCTTGATTGCACAGCAATCGGCAACGACAGTCTTGTCGAATGGGTAATGTCCACACACATCCATGATATCCCAGACCAATGGTAACACGTCCGCACAGTACCGCGTCTAAACCAAGAATGGCTTTACACCCAGTAACTGTAGTCACTAGGGTTGCAAAAGGAACACTGGTAGTATAATGTGTAATCACTAGGTGTAGTGACTGAAACTGTGTATGAGGGCTGTTCGGGGGGACCTTTTATTATTCTAAAAATAGACACACCAGGTGTTGACATGACTCATAGTCTAAATATAACCTGTTACCAGGGGCCTATTCTAAAAATAGATTTTGACCCTATAAAGGCCCTTATACTACTGCCCGGCGAGCACTCCGTTTAAACCCTAATATCAGACCTTTTTATTTGTTTCTATTGAGGAATTCATATTTACAAGCACAGCTATGCTTGGATCGCCCCGGGGGAAATCCGATTCCACCCATGTGCATTTGCGTCTCTGAAAAATGCATTATAGTGCACCCTCCTGAACATGTCGCATCAATCCATAATGACAGAACAAAGTGACAGGAACACAAGGCATTGATTACTGCAACACAATATGTACCACACACGGAATGTATTACTGGAAAAGAAATATATTACGACACCATACGTGTGAGTTTATGTGTACAAATACAAAAAGTCATGGTCCAGAGCAGAAAGAGTACATGGTGTAGATTGGAGTGAGTTTATGTGTACATGACTTCTTTGATTGGCATTCTAGAAGTTGGGTAGATGAAGAATGAGGACTATTTTTATGGATATACAACTTCTTTATTCTATATATGTGTACATGGTCTAGAGCGGTGTGGTATTGAGTGGAGTGAATGTATGTACGTGTTCTGGAGGGGTGTGCTAGACCTACTCATCTCGTCCACCTGGGAGACTGATTCCAGTTGACCCGTGTTAACCTATCGTCCGTCTGTACACCGCCTATCACCAGGGCAATCTAGATTCGTCCCACCGCCATTGCTCGGTGTAAACTAATTAACTGTCCCCTCATTACATATCCGGGGTTGTCAATTGTTCCGTCTACGTGCCGACTGCACGTTCAGTTTGGCGCGACACCGTTCCCCTGGCTCGATGGAATGGTAATCGCTAACAGAATGCGCACACGAGTCGCAAAAAGCATGAATGGGAGGATTATACACCGTGAGAGTAGACGCATGTGTCACGTGACCAAGTTGTAGAACTACGTCAGGGGGCTAGGGGATCTCACCGCGAGAACACATCACTCACTCTCCGGCCAGGACTAAAAACACGACATTTGAAGATCAATCATGCGCTGTTGCGTACCTAGAACATTAAGTGTCATTAGTATATAAAAATTGAATGGTTGGAGCGGATGTGTGCAGTTACGACAGTGTCCCCGACATCACGGCGAGGATAGTGAACCCGGCTGGAGGCTGGTCAGGGATCGGGACTGGACAAAGCTTAGTGACATGACAACTCACCACATCTTGTACTGACCACAGACACAAACATTGCTGAAGGTGGGGTAGGTAAGGTTTTCTTGTGTGGCTTTGCAAGTCGGTCTCGGTGACAGATTGTTTGGGACCTAATTTTGTTGTGATTAGTTGAACATTTCTTTCTGGATCGCAAGAACTATACCCGTACGAACTTATAGAACAGGATATAGAATCCTCACTTTTCAATGTACCAATGTTATATATAATCTGAATAGTCACATATATCATTGTTCTAAGATCTCTGAATAGTCACATGCGTCAGTGTTCTATGTTCTCAAAATAGCCACATGTGTCAGTGTTCTATGATCTCTGAATAGTCACATGTGTCAGTGTTCTAGGATCTCTGAATAGTCACATGTGTGAGTGTTCTTTGTTCTCAAAATCTTCACACGTGTCAGTGTTCTATGATCTCTGAATAGTCACATGTGTCAGTGTTCTAGGATCTCTGAATAGTCACATGTGTCAGTGTTCTATGTGATCTGAATAGCCACATGTGTCAGTGTTCTATGCTTTCTGAATAGCCACATGTGTCAGTGTTCTATGATATCTGAATAGTCACATGTATCAGTGTTCTAAGATCTCTGAATAGTCACATGCGTCAGTGTTCTGTGTTATCTGAATAGCCACATGTATCAGTGTTCTAAGATCTCTGAATAGGCACATGTGTCAGTGTTCTATGTTATCTGAATAGCCACATGTGTTAGTGTTCTATGTTCTCTGAATAGTCATATGTGTCAGTGTTCTATGTTCTCAAAATAGTCACACGTGTCAGTGTTCTATGATCTCTGAATAGTCACATGTGTCAGTGTTCTAGGATCTCTGAATAGTCACATGTGTTAGTGTTCTATGTGATCTGAATAGCCACATGTGTCAGTGTTCTATGTTCTCTGAATAGACCCATGTGTCAGTTTTCTATGATATCTGAATAGCCACATATAACAATGTTGTATGCTTTCTGAATAGCCACATGTGTCAGTGTTCTGTGATATCTTAATAGCCACATATAACAATGTTCTATGTTTTCTGAATAGCCCCACATGTCTGTGTTCTATGTTCTCTGAATAGTCACATGTGTCTGTGTTCCATATGTTCTCTGAATAGCCACATGTGTCAGTGTTCTATGTGCTCTGAATAGCCACATGTGTTAGTGTTCTATGTGATCTGAATAGCCACAAGTGTTAGTGTTCTATGTTCTCTGAATAGTCACACGTGTCTGTGTTCTGTGTTCTCTGAATAGTCACATGTGTCAGTGTTCTTGGATCTCTGAATAGTCCCATGTGTCAGTGTTCTATGTTCTCTGAATAGCCACACGTGTCTGTGTTCTATGTTATCTGAATAGTCCCATGTGTCAGTGTTCAAGGATCTCTGAATAGCCACACGTGTCTGTGTTCTATGTTCTCTGAATAGTCCCATGTGTCAGTGTTTTAGGATCTCTGAATAGTCACTTGTATCAGTGTTCTATGTTTTCTGAATAGCCACACGTGTCTGTGTTCTATGTTCTCTGAATAGTCCCATGTGTCAGTGTTCTAGGATCTCTGAATAGTCACATGTGTCAGTTTTCTATGTTCTCTGAATAGTCACATGTTTCAGTGTTCTATGTTCTCTGCATGTTTAGGAGAGGGTTTCACTAAGTTGGAATAACTTATACGCATTCCATTCTCTTGAATACATATATGTTTAAATCACATCTGAATACCCACATGTGTCAGTGTTCTATGTTCTCTGAACAGCCAGGATTTGCAGACCAATATACTTTCACTTTTTCTTTTTGTCAGACTTCCGCCTAAGTGGAGACAAATACGTTAGACCATAACTAATGAATCATAGAATATCACGTGCTGTGACGTTTATATAACGGGAATTGTTTTACTTGTGTTTTTCATCATTCCCATGTTTATTTTGAATTTGCTTCTGTAAGTAGCAGGTGCGTACTCCGACTTTCATCTCCACACATTCTCTCTCCCCTCCCTCCCTATCCCCCTGTCATCTGGCAGCCATGCCGACTCCGATCGGAGTTAGCCCGATGTTAGACTAACGCTTAGTCACTGAATATATATAATTTTGATAGTAACAAACGAACCCATTTAAATTGAAAAGGAGCCCCAGGGTGACCACAGATTCACAACCTGAGGAAATCTAGACTTGCTTCATTTAGGGCTTTAGCACTGCAGGGAGGGCTAGGAAGTAGGGGAAATAATATTAATGTGGTTCAGGGACTGTGAGACAGACTATCCCGATGCCAGCTGTGTGTTCAACACAACCAGGCTGTCTGCGTCTTTATAAAAAACCTTAGTCCGTAAAACGTCTAACGGACGACTACCGTTGTGAACAAAGGGAGATAACTGCATAGGTATTAGTCATTACATTTTCCTAATGTCACTGTTTGTATCTTCATCTTCAGACTCGCACCTTTGATTTTTTAGGACAACTGTTGTTGCTGTGAGCTTTGGTTGTCTGCGTGAAACACGTCGCTCTGGTATTAACCTTGCCGTGTCTCATGAAAGGCACGTTTCATGGAATGTCACCAAATCGTTAATCAGCCAATCCTTGCCCACTCTGATCTTTTTAAAATGATGCCATGAGCCTGAACTTATATTTCTGTATGTTGCAGAGGCTCACGATGAGGGTGAATGACGTTGTTCACAGTGTGATGTCGGTGGTTGTGGGCGTCCAGTTGCTTGGTGACGTTGTAGGCGACATGCCGCCGTTCCTGAGAAGGGCTATACAGCCTCCACTCTCCGTGAACCCTGCATCCCATGGGCTGATGTTGAAGATACCCACCCGTGATTCTGACCTTCTCAGACTCAAACCCAGAAAGAAACATCTCAAGACACACAAACTCATGAAAAGACTTTCTGGGGATTTTGACAAAAACTTCATGTCTGTCGAAAGACCGAGCCTTGTTAACGAAGTGATAGTTCAACAAGTACAAGACGACACCGTGGACGCCGTGCAGAGACTCGACATCGACCTGACCGACATCAACGGCATTCAACTCCAGCTGAACCAGTCGGTGATACAAGCGATGCAGTCTTGGCTGGTCCGGAGGGCGTCGTGCCCAGTACACTACCTCTGGGAGGACCTCGGTAGCTTCTTCTGGCCGCGCTGGATTAAGCGTGGTGAGTGTGTAGGGACTCCTTCCTGTTCCTGGCCGCCGGGGATGCACTGTATCCCCACTAAATCACGACGAATCAAGATTCTCAGGTGGCACTGTCGACCGTGGCGGGGGAACAGAGGTCGTGGCAGGCGACCCTCAAAGCATGGCGGGAAAGCGGATGACGACTCCAATGACACAGAAGGGTGGGTGAGACCCCACAGGGGACGCCATGTTAAACTCGGGAAGAGATGTAAATGGGTGAAGGTGCCGTACCCCATCACAGACTCGTGCTATTGCGGATGTTGAGTAGGACGACCTTAACCAGACTACAAGGATGCTGTGAATCAAGGTGTATAGCCTCACGGGACACCAAGTGGCGCTGATACGACATATGCATAACAGCTATTCAAAATATGCGGACTTGGTATATAGAGGGCTCTTGTTGTGTAGTCAGGTAACTATGGCCCCATGCTGTAACCATTGGCGATCAAGGCATGGAAGGTGAACATGCGGGAATTCTTGTTCCGGTTGATTGGCAGCGCCGGAAGTAGAGTATTTCCGTTACATCAAATGTGATGCATATTAATGTTGTACATATGTGTGTATAATATAGGTGTAGTGTTGTGCTGTCATAACCACGTGGCATATTATAGCACTGCTTACAACACAGTTATAATGTGTTTGACAAAGGGAGTTTCTCGCTGACGCAAATGTTATCATAAGTCGACCTGCCACCTATGACCACCGGAGATTGCCGAGTGTCAGCGGAGTTAACAGAATCTTTGGTTTGATCGTTGACCCAAGTCGCTCAAGACAACAGCTTGTACAATAACCAGGTGTCTAAGGTTGTACAGATCAATGTTGTAAATGTAATATTGTTGCATCGTTCGTGTTATTTCGTTCCTGACAAAACTGGATTAATGGAACTCTCAGAAATGAGAGAAAGTAGGAAGAATTTTAATCACGTGATAGTTCTGGTCAATGTATACGGATAGCCCTGAAGCATTCGTCAGATAATACTTGTTATTACTCGCGTGGAAGATAGTGCAGTGTAATATTTTTACGGCAATATTACACTTGTGTAATACCGCTAGACATCTGACGCCATAATGCTTTACAATTATGACGTCACAATGCTAATACATCTGTCACAATGGTATTAGACCTTGATTGACTCGTGGAAAGCTGAGAGTCATCACACTGTAGGCAGTTTCTATCAGTTTATGTTGGAGAGTAATAAACAGAATACTAAACTCGCTTCCGTGAAATACCATTTATATTAAACTCGTGAAAGATTTAGCATCAAACTCGCTTTCGCTCGTTTGATACCAAATCATTAACTCGTTTAATAAGAATGGCATTACAAGGAAGGTCGTTTAGTATCCTCTATTTACTTGAGCAGGGAAACCAGCGCTTAAACCAACATACAGACTGACGGTCTAGCGGAAACACGTGGTCACCATGTACGTCAGAGCACGGCGGTATGCTAGGAGGCTGGATAAGTGGGGATGGCGCGCCGGTGTCGTCTCGACTGTAAATATCATGCCATTATACATAGGTACTGTACATATAGTGTAATGTAAATATCACACTTTGGACAGCTAATATAAAGAAATATTTGCAATTTCATAGTATGTTGTTTTCATGTCATTTCACGTTCCTTTCACGGCAAGAAATTACATTTCCACGAGCAATGTTATAAAGGTGCCTTGCCGTTGTTCTGAATGCAGTAGTTCCCCTATCCTTGTATTTAATATCCTTTCTTTACATCGGGTGTTCAAAGTTTCTTAATTAGCAGAGATTCATTTATCTAATTGGGCTGAATTCTTTTACAATGACTTTCCCAGTTTGGACCCTTTACAATAAGCCTCGATGACCTAGATATTTGGTCATTTGTATTTTATTCATATTGTGTTAGATCCTGATTTATTAAAAAACAATTTTTGTCTCATCACTTGCTACACCAGTGTTCCTATCACACCACATTGTCCTGAAACACCAAGCACGGTCTGGGTTCCCTCAAACCAGTGATCATAATGGGATTCGGCCCATAATCAACGGATATTTGAGACAGAACAGCAGATTGTGGGGCCTTGAAATAGCCAACGACCCCTTCTGCTTGTGTTGTAACCATTAAACGAGACATACATCCTCCTGTACAGCCATCGGGTGTATATCGCCAGATGTTTAAGCTGCATCTAAAGTGGTAGTAGCTATAACTCTGGTCTATTGTTCAAAAAGGGTATTCTACCCTGACTAACTTATATCATGTGTTACTGGAGGTGTCTGAGTTTCGGTTGATGTCGCCCTTTAGCTACAGTTTGTTACGTTGTTGGCGGTATTATGACGTTACACTGAGGTACCGTATCTGCCAGTATGTCCCCTGCACACCGATGTGTCGTATATGCCAGTATGTCCCCTGCACACCAAGGTGCCGTATCTGCCAGTATGTCCCCTGCACACCAAGGTGCCGTATCTGCCAGTATGTCCCCTGCACACCAAGGTGCCGTATCTGCCAGTATGTCCCCTGCACACCAAGGTGCCGTATCTGCCAGTATGTCCCCTGCACACCAAGGTGCCGTATCTGCCAGTATGTCCCCTCCACACCAAGGTGCCGTATCTGCCAGTATGTCCCCTGCACACCAAGGTGCCGTATCTGCCAGTATGTCCCCTCCACACCCGTAAGCCAGTATGTCCCCTCCACACCAAGGTGCCGTTGCTGCCAGTATGTCCCCTGCACACCAAGGTGCCGTATGTGCCAGAATGTCCCGTCCACACCAAGGTGCCGTATCTGCCGGGGTTTCGCATTGTGTTGGGTCAGATCCTCCTGGCTCTGTGCATACTGTGTGTCGATGCCACGGTATGCTGATGGCTGATCTCGCGTGGGTCACACGAGACTTTGATTCCCGAGATTGTAGTGTTTGCTACCCACAAAGCACTGCATTCACAGTGTGGAATTCTGAGTAGCGATAGCCTATGGCCACGTTGGCGTCGTTGATGGTCTGATTAACTACTGGTGAATGTAAGTTGGAGATAGAGAAGCCCAGTTCCTTGCTCTAGTTTCGGAGACTGTGAACCTCTAAGATGGTAGGGCCTTGTTTTCAGATCGAGGAGATAATTAGATGTAAAACATGGACTAATAGAGGAGGTCTTCTGCCCAGCACTCCAGCAGATGAAAGCAGTCTGCCCCATCCCCGGCGGGCGATCTGGCCTGCAGTGTATCTTCTCCAGCGGAGAGAGATGTACTGGAGATTCATCTAACGGGGTGTTAAAGGGGAACTAGACTTGAAACAACTGGCAGTCCCGACAAGTTGGAGGTGAGGCGGTGAGGTGAAATTAGGTTTAACGTCGTGCTTGAGAATATTTCGCTCATATGACGACGTGCATGCGTGTGTATGTGTATGTGCGGTTGCTTGTACTAGCCCAGACTGAAGTTGGTTTTATAGTGCTAGCCCACTGAGATAGCATGCCGCAGTGAAGCATGAATACCCCACTCAGACACATTATACTGACTCCGAGCCGACCAGTCCTCGATGTACCCGTTAATGCCAAGCGCCAGGCAGGGACCAACTGCAAGTACCATATTTTAATGTCTTTTGGTATGACGCGGTCGGGGATTGAACCCGCGACCTTCCTCTCTCTGGGCCGACGCTCTAACCATTACACCACGGAGGCGGTCCCCGACAAGTTGGATTGAAATGGTTTTAAACCTACTCACTCAAATCGTATGTAACTGAGCAACCGAAAAACACAATCGGTTCGAAATGGGATTCGAACGCGCGATCATAGGTTTGTGGCGTGCCTCTTTTCAGCGAACTACGAGTGCCTTAGATACTATACACGACCTGACAATCATTGTTCATTGTATGTAGGTAGCCTTTTGAGTACAAATATCGTGATTACATAACAACAATCTCTTAATCTTAACCAACCGGTGAAGATAGAGGTAAAAATGGGTTTTCAGCAGCCCATGCTTGTCGAAAGAGACGACTAACGGGATCGGGTGGTTAGACTCGCTGACTTTGTTGACTCATGATTGATGCTCATGCTGTTGATCACTGGATTGTCCAGACTCAATTCTTTACAGACCGCTGCCGTACAGCTGGACTATCGCTGAGTGCGGCGTTAAACAAACAACCATCCAACCAACAGCGCGCACAACGGCAGACCATGAAATAATACCTTAAATGTTGGATTTGACAAAAACGTCGTAACGTGATCAGAAAGTTAAAAGTGTGAAAACTACCAGGTCGCAGCCATGAGACACCAAACTATGAGACACATATAAACTACATCACCATCCAATAAATATTGCTTGTTCGATTCACTTTCAGTCCCGTCAAACATGTGTGTTTTCTTCCTTTTACCCGGCGGTTCAGTTACATCATCTGTTGTAGTGGAGGCCTGACGATGGAGCATAGTCTTCATCTGCAGGATGCACTTTACTGTAGGGGTTGGGGCCTGTGCACCACGGAGAGGAACTCAATATGAGAAAACAGAGGCCCCACACAGCGCGTTTAGATTAATTTGTGACACTGTGGAAGTATTGGATATCGCTTTGTCGCTCAGGTGGATGGGTAATATGAATGGGGATAAGCATTGCGGTGTTCTCATGGTCACCAGTAACAGTACACTTATATCAGCTTCACTCACGTCACTATGGAGATATTAGGATCACACACGTCACTATGGAGATGTTGGGATCACACACTTCACTATGGAGATGTTGGGATCACACACTTCACTACGGAGATGTTGGGATCACACACGTCACTATGGAGATGTTGGGATCACACACGTCACTATGGAGATGTTGGGATCACACACGTCACTATGGAGATGTTGGGATCACACACTTCACTATGGAGATGTTGGGATCACACACGTCACTATGGAGATGTTGGGATCACACACGTCACTATGGAGATGTTGGGATCACACACTTCACTATGGAGATGTTGGGATCACACACGTCATTATGGAGATGTTGGGATCACACACGTCACTATGGAGATGTTGGGATCACACACGTCACTATGGAGATGTTGGGATCACACACGTCATTATGGAGATGTTGGGATCACACACGTCACTGTGGACATAATGCGATAACACGTCACTATGGAGATATTAGGATCACACACGTCACTATGGAGATGTTGGGATCACACACTTCACTGTGGAGATGTTGGGATCACAAATGGAGATGTTGATCATTATGCAGATGTTGGGATGTTGGGATCACACACGTCATTATGGAGATGTTGGGATCACACACTTTCACGGAGATGTTGGGATCACTACGGGAGATGTTGGGATCACACACGTCACTATTCAGATATTGGGATCACACACGTCACTATGGAGATGTTGGGATCACACACGTCACTAGGGAGATATTGCGATCACACACTTCACTATGGAGATGTTGGGATCACACACGTCACTATGGAGATGTTGGGATCACACACGTCACTATGGAGATGTTGGGATCACACACGTCACTATGGAGATGTTGGGATCACAGATGTTGGGATCACACACGTCACTATATTAGGATCACATGGATGTTCGAGATCACACGTCACTATGGAGATGTTGGGATCACACGCGTCATTATGGAGATGCCAGGTTCTCCTATATCAGTGATAAACAGATGACCTGTATCATTAGGTTGATACATGTATTGCGATTTCAAGATAACCCACATGATGAGGGCGACTTTAGGAGAACCTATATCCTTATTTCGATGTCAAGATCACCTATAGCACTATTGATATGTCAAGATAACCTTATCGCTGCGGAGGTCCTCACACCACTCGACAACACAAGGGTCCACATTAACACGCCCTGTTTACTTTGTCGGAATGGTAGAGTGTTTGGCAGGTGGCATGAGAGGAAGATCGTCAGGAAGTGGGTAACTAGCTTCATTTGGCCGCTGTACTTTCAGGAATAGGGCCCTGGTGTTGGGACGTCACTGATAGTGGTAATTCCAGTGACGTCACTGGGAACATACCCCCACACTCGGTGCCACACCTTGCTGTTCCAGCTATCTGAAGTCTGTTTATGAATGGTTTCAAGTAATACCCTTTTCATCACATCAAACGGTGGTTAGCACTGGGCAGTGTTGTCTTAAACGGAACAACTATGTATTTGTTATTTTCCTGAACATTTATTTCAAAAGATCACACAGTTTCTCGACGTGATTATAACCGTAGAACGAGTAAGAATGGTTTACACCGCTTTCAGCAGTGGCATAACGAAGGTTTTACTATCCTTGGAATCTATTCCTTCTTGGACAGGCATAATGGAGGAGTGTGTGTGTGGGGGGGGGGGGCACTTAGTTTAAGATATTTATCACTTTGGAGAAACAAAAAACAATGGGCAGGGTGCTGACAATAATGGAAGTTTGGGTTAACGGCGCTTTTCACAATATTACAGTTCTTCCACAGCGTGTCATCTTTATTAGAGGGTAGCATACATCAGGGGCCACAATGGGAGTGCATCGGGGGTTCGACACCGAGGGGTATACAAGGGTCTCGGACCATGTCACAAAGAACCTGCGGCCCTACCACTGTCTTAAACATACTGCTCATCGGAGTATGCAGTACTCAACAGTATCGCAGTACTTTCTCATCACCATATCAACAGTATCCCAGTACTTTCTCATCACCATATCAACAGTATCGCAGTACTTTCTCATCACCATATCAACAGTATCGCAGTACTTTCTCATCACCATATCAACAGTATCGCAGTACTTTCTCTTCACCATATCAACTACTATCACATCACCATATCAACAGTATCACAGTACTTTCTCTTCACCATATCAACAGTATCGCAGTACTTTCTCATCACCATATCAACAGTATCTCAGTACTTTCTCATCACCATATCAACAGTATCACAGTACTTTCTCATCACCATATCAACAGTATCGCAGTACTTTCTCATCACAACATATCAACACCATATCAACAGTATCTCACTACTTCACCATATCAACAGTATCCCAGTACTTTCTCATCACCATATCAACAGTATCGCAGTACTTTCTCTTCACCATATCAACAGTATCACCATCACAGTGCAGTGCTTTCTCATCACCATATCAACAGTATCGCAGTACTTTCTCTTCACCATATCAACAGTATCGCAGCAGTACTTTCTCACCCATATCAACAGTATCCCAGTACTTTCTCATCACCATATCAACAGTATCGCAGTACTTTCTCTTCACCATATCAACAGTATCGCAGTACTTTCTCATCACCATATCAACAGTATCGCAGTACTTTCTCATCACCATATCAACAGTATCGCAGTACTTTCTCATCACCATATCAACAGTATCACAGTACTTTCTCATCACCATATCAACAACTATCACATCACCATATCAACAGTATCACAGTACTTTCTCATCACCATATCAACAGTATCGCAGTACTTTCTCATCACCATATCAACAGTATCGCAGTGCTTTCATCATCACCATATCAACAGTATCCGCAGTACTTTCTCATCACCATATCAACAGTATCGCAGTACTTTCTCATCACCATATCAACAGTATCGCAGTACTTTCTCATCACCATATCAACAGTATCACAGTACACCACCATATCAACAGTATCGCAGTACTTTCTCATCACCATATCAACATCACAGTACTTTCACATCACCCATATCAACAGTATCGCAGTACTTTCTCATCACCATATCAACAGTATCGCAGTACTTTCTCATCACCATATCAACAGTATCGCAGTACTTTCTCATCACCATATCAACAGTATCGCAGTACTTTCTCATCACCATATCAACAGTATCACAGTACTTTCTCATCACCATATCAACAGTATCGCAGTACTTTCTCATCACCATATCAACTACTCATCACCATATCAACTACTATCACATCACCATATCAACAGTATCACAGTACTTTCTCATCACCATATCAACAGTATCGCAGTACTTTCTCATCACCATATCAACAGTATCGCAGTACTTTCTCATCACCATATCAACAGTATCGCAGTACTTTCTCATCACCATATCAACAGTATCAACAGTATCACTTTTCTCATCACCATATCAACAGTATCGCAGTACTTTCTCATCACCATATCAACAGTATCGCAGTACTTTCTCATCACCATATCAACAGTATCGCAGTACTTTCTCATCACCATATCAACAGTATCGCAGTACTTTCTCATCACCATATCAACAGTATCGCAGTACTTTCTCATCACCATATCAACAGTATCGCAGTACTTTCTCATCACCATATCAACAGTATCGCAGTACTTTCTCTTCACCATATCAACAGTATCGCAGTACTTTCTCTTCACCATATCAACAGTATCGCAGTACTTTCTCATCACCATATCAACAGTATCGCAGTACTTTCTCATCACCATATCAACAGTATCGCAGTACTTTCTCATCACCATATCAACAGTATCGCAGTACTTTCTCATCACCATATCAACAGTATCGCAGTACTTTCTCATCACCATATCAACAGTATCTCAGTACTTTCTCATCACCATATCAACAGTATCGCAGTACTTTCTCATCACCATATCAACAGTATCGCAGTACTTTCTCATCACCATATCAACAGTATCGCAGTACTTTCTCTTCACCATATCAACAGTATCGCAGTACTTTCTCATCACCATATCAACAGTATCGCAGTATCTTTCTCATCACCATATCAACAGTATCGCAGTACTTTCTCTTCACCATATCAACAGTATCGCAGTACTTTCTCATCACCATATCAACAGTATCGCAGTACTTTCTCATCACCATATCAACAGTATCGCAGTACTTTCTCTTCACCATATCAACAGTATCGCAGTACTTTCTCATCACCATATCAACAGTATCGCAGTACTTTCTCATCACCATATCAACTGCTATCACATCACCATATCAACAGTATCACCATATTTCATCAATCAACAGTATCGCAGTAGTACTTTCTCATCACCATATCATATCACCAGTATCACAGTATCTCATCACTCATCATATCAACAGTATCGCCATTTCTCATCACCATATCAACAGTATCGCAGTACTTTCTCTTCACCATATCAACAGTATCGCAGTACTTTCATCACCATATCAACAGTATCGCAGTACATCACCATATCAACAGTATCGCAGTACTTTCTCATCACCATATCAACAGTATCGCAGTACTTTCTCATCACCATATCAACAGTATCGCAGTACTTTCTCATCACCATATCAACAGTATCGCAGTACTTTCTCATCACCATATCAACAGTATCACAGTACTTTCTCTTCACCATATCAACAGTATCGCAGTACTTTCTCATCACCATATCAACAGTATCGCAGTACTTTCTCTTCACCATATCAACAGTATCGCAGTACTTTCTCATCACCATATCAACAGTATCACATCACCATATCAACAGTATCGCAGTACTTTCTCTTCACCATATCAACAGTATCGCAGTACTTTCTCATCACCATATCAACAGTATCGCAGTACTTTCTCATCACCATATCAACAGTACTATCATATCACCATATCAACAGTATCGCAGTACTTTCTCATCACCATATCAACAGTATCGCAGTACTTTCTCATCACCATATCAACAGTATCGCAGTACTTTCTTATCACCATATCAACAGTATCGCAGTACTTTCTCATCACCATATCAACAGTATCGCAGTACTTTCTCATCACCATATCAACAGTATCGCAGTACTTTCTCATCACCATATCAACAGTATCGCAGTACTTTCTCATCACCATATCAACAGTATCGCAGTACTTTCTCATCACCATATCAACAGTATCGCAGTACTTTCTCTTCACCATATCAACAGTATCGCAGTACTTTCTCATCACCATATCAACAGTATCGCAGTACTTTCTCATCACCATATCAACAGTATCGCAGTACTTTCTCTTCACCATATCAACAGTATCGCAGTACTTTCTCTTCACCATATCAACAGTATCGCAGTACTTTCTCATCACCATATCAACAGTATCGCAGTACTTTCTCTTCACCATATCAACAGTATCGCAGTACTTTCTCTTCACCATATCAACAGTATCGCAGTACTTTCTCTTCACCATATCAACAGTATCGCACTACTTTCTCTTCACCATATCAACATGGTTTAAGCAATAAGAATACCAAGATATCAGCAATATATCAACAGACTATTAGAACCAAATCAGTAATACATCACCAACATTTTAACAATATCATAGCACCATATGAGAAATCTCAACCATGCCCCAGGGACACTTGTATCTCCGTGTCACCGAAACATCAGCCATATCTGAATAATACCCCACGTACATGGCCAGCACATATACCACACCAGCTATATCTCGTCGTGTTCAGTACAACTCGGATACAGGCAGACAGATAGAAAAACAAAGAGATAGCTATAATACATAGGTGTGAGCAGTCCAATCAGTAGGATTACCGCGGTTATGCTTTATAAACACTGGGGATTGCATCAACTGTTTTCACGTGAGTGTCATGTGCCAGCGCGGTGTAAGTCATGTGCCAGGGTGTAAATAATAGACATTGGTTTTAGTCAGTCACTTTGTGTGTCATGATGGGTTTCGGAAAAAGCGTCATGTTTTGAACAATGTTTAGTTCTGAATAAAGAATAATTATCTGCCATCAACATTGTTTTAATTTGTTGCACAATTACAAAAGGTCAACGGCATTATAGAGATAAAGAGATTGACGAGTGTAAATGGCAGCCATGTTGGCAAATGATCGTCACTGTCTAAACCGGCATTTTATTTCGGTCCCGAGGGTGCCGGATAGAGAGGTTTCACTGTATATCAGAAGCATGTATAAGTTATGTTTCTACTTGAACACAGCTACATATCTCAACTTAATCGAAGCAGCATCTACGCTGTTTGCCTAATGAATGGAACCCCATTGGAAGCCGTGTTTGTACGACACTGTATATCACTTGTCTAATGTCGACAGCTATGTCTAATGTCGACAGTTGTGTCTAATGTCGTCAGTTATGTCTAATGTCCTCTATGTGTAAGGAGGTCCCAACTGATGCAGGTCGTGGCGACAGCTGTGTCTAATGTCGACAGTTATGTCTAATGTCGACAGTTGTGTCTAATGTCGACAGTTATGTCTAATGTCGACAGTTGTGTCTAATGTCGACAGTTGTGTCTAATGTCGACAGTTATGTCTAATGTCCTCTATGTGTAAGGAGGTCCCAACTGATGCAGGTCGTGGCGACAGCTGTGTCTAATGTCGACAGTTATGTCTAATGTCGACAGTTGTGTCTAATGTCGACAGTTATGTCTAATGTCGACAGTTGTGTCTAATGTCGACAGCTATGTCCAATGTCGACAGTTGTGTCTAATGTCGACCGTTGTGTCTAATGTCGACAGCTATGTCTAATGTCGACAGTTGTGTCCTTTATGTGTAAGGGGGTCCCAACTGTTGCATGTCCCGGCACAGGTACAGGTACGAGCACAGGTACAGTACTAGCAAACCTATAACTTCACGGTGAACAAAGATTCGAGTACTAGATAATGGGTTACGGGAAGCGCCGGTACAGTGGGCATCCGTTCTCCCACAGAAAACACAGCTAGCGTAGACATCGCTATATTTTACTGGTGCTTCAATTCCCACAGCTCTTTGCAGTATGTTGGTATATGATACATCAGTACATTACAGCAGCGCCATTCAGTACACATTCAACAGCGCCATTCAGTACACATTCAACAGCGACATTCACTACACATTAAACAGTTACATTTACTAAACATTCAACAGCGACATGTACTACACATTCAACAGCGACATTCAACGACCTATAATACGCATTCATCAACGACCTATAGTAAACATTCAACAACGACCTACAGTAGACATTTCAAAACGACCTAAAGTAAACATTCAACAACGATCTATAGTAGATATTCGACGACTTATAATACACATTCAACAACGGCTTATAGTACACATTCAGCAACGACATCAAGTACACATTCAACAACGACCTCCAGTACACTTTCAACAAAGATTCCCAGTACAAATTCAACAACGACCTATAGTACACAGTCAACAACGACCTATAGTACACAATCAACAACGACCTCCAATACACAATCAACAACGACCTATAGTACACAATCAACAACGACATATAGTACACATTGAACAACGACCTCCAGTACACAATCAACAACGACCTATAGTACACAATCAACAACGACCTATAGTACACATTGAACAACGACCTATAGTACACAATCAACAACGACCTATAGTACACATTGAATAACGACCTATAGTACACAATCAACAACGACATATAGTACACAGTCAACAACGACCTATAGTACACAATCAACAACGACATATAGTACACATTGAACAACGACCTATAGTACACAGTCAACAACGACCTCCAGTACACATTGAACAACGACCTCCAGTACACATTGAACAACGACATATAGTACACAGTCAACAACGACCTATAGTACACATTGAACAACGACATATAGTACACAGTCAACAACGACCTCCAGTACACATTGAACAACGACATATAGTACACAGTCAACAACGACCTATAGTACACAGTCAACAACGACCTATAGTACACAGTCAACAACGACCTCCAGTACACATTGAACAACGACATATAGTACACAGTCAACAACGACCTATAGTACACAGTCAACAACGACCTATAGTACACAGTCAACAACGACATATAGTACACAGTCAACAACTACATATAGTACACATTGAACAACGACCTATAGTACACAGTCAACAACGACATATAGTACACATTGAACAACGACCTCCAGTACACAATCAACAACGACCTATAGTACACAATCAACAACGACATATAGTACACAGTCAACAACGACATATAGTACACACTGAACAACGGCATAAAGTGCACATTGAACAACGACCTCCAGTACACAATCAACAACGACCAACGACATACAGTTCACAGTCAACAACGACATATAGTACACAGTCAACAACGACATATAGTACACAGTCAACAACGACATATAGTACACAGTCAACAACAACCTATAGTACACAGTCAACAACGACCTATAGTACACAGTCAACAACGACCTATATGTACACAATCAACAACGACATATAGTACACATTGAACAACGACCTATAGTACACAATCAACAACGACCTCCAGTACACATTGAACAACGACATATAGTACACAGTCAACAACGACCTATAGTACAGAGTCAACAACGACCTATAGTACACAGTCAACAACGACATATAGTACACATTGAACAACAACCTATAGTACACAGTCAACAACGACCTATAGTACACAGTCAACAACGACATATAGTACACATTGAACAACGACCTCCAGTACACAATCAACAACGACCTATAGTACACAGTCAACAACGACCTATAGTACACAGTCAACAACGACCTATAGTACTCAACCAACAGCTACCTCCAGTACACATTCAACAACGACCTATAGTACACAATCAACAACTGTCTCCAGTACACATTCAACAACGACCTATAGTACACATTCAACAACGACCTATAGTACACATTCAACAACGACCTATAGTACACATTCAACAGCTGCCTCCAGTCCACATAACAATTCAACAACCGTTCTACGACCAGTCTACTCCGCTGTTTCACATGAACAGAACATTTGCCTAAACCCGTTGACCACCCGCTACCGAGACCTTCCAGGTGCCGTTTCTCATCCTACCAGCTCTATTTCGACTGTCCCTTACTAGCGGTTGGTATAGACAGCTTTCAATCCGACTCCTGCCATCTTCTAGCCCACTGCACAACGTGGACATCCCACCGAATGACCCACCCGTCTCCATCTATCCCGGAGTTAAACTGCACACTTCAACCTACACATTGCTACACAATGTATATACATGTATGTGTAAATGCAAGAATTCTTTACATACATTTCAATGTACAAATTCTTTCAAATGAATTTGTTTACTAAGTTGTGACAATTGGTTTTAAGTATTTTATCCATGGTGGTCCAATAATTAAAACACTTAATTAATATCTAAAGTTCATTTCCATGTAAATCCTTATCAGTCAAAAGTGTAAACAATGTGGCCCAGTAAAGTTCCATTACCCTGTGGCCTTCATGTGTGATGTCATAGCTCACACGGTCACATCATGACCTCTCCAGAGCTCATGCATTTTTGGAGCACATGCTTGCCAGTGTGTATTGGACCTCCATGCTGCCTGGTTGTCACCCAGCTGACTGTAAGCTGAACTATGTAAAGACACATATGTGAGTACTTTACACTTTCATTGCTAGGTTGTACTATCTCTAAATTACAATGACATTGTATATATGCCAAAATGTTCATTGGTTGTGCAAAAATTGTTAATATATTTCACACAATAATTTGTAAATTTGTAGTTGTTACTTTTGCAATTTCAATGTATTCACATATCATTCGAATGAAACATTGAATGTTATGTGCTATGAAATTTGTACATTTTCTGAATTTCATCGAAAGCTATTGTTCGTTGTAGTTTTCTGAACAGCTCATCAGCAACTTTACTCTTCAAGTGAACGCAATAATATTAATCAAATCCTCAGCAGCAGCCACTTATTATGAACTGTAATTTCTTAAATATCAATACATAACACCCTGTTGATGCGAGTATCAGTTCTTGTGTTCTGCATTAACAGTATGTCAAGTCTATCTTTATCAGTCTATGTCTATTGTGAAATATGGACTGGAAGGTCATTAAGTACATAGTCGAATGGTGGATACTATCTTAGGGAAGTTTAGCCTATATCTACGTTCTCCTGCTGAGGTGTATTCCACAGGCCCCCACTGCGGGTCAGAAAATCGATAAACTAGGCCCCGGTTTAGTATCAACACCCCCTACTATATAATACATAAAGGTTCATCACAGAAATACGGTGACATGATTGAAAACCGGACAATTACGCACATGTCAATGAATACATTGTATATCGTATTTTAAAGGTCTCACAAGTATCAAAAGCTTTTGTCCATATCTCCGATGTATGTAGGAGGCATATACATGGTCTTTCCGTGGGGATGCATTTGATGTTTTTTATTAAATCGCCAAAGACCGAGTTGCTGTGCCGGGAGTATACAAAACTAGCTCGTCAGCGCTTGACTTCACTACCTCCGGCGTTCTGATTGGCTAACACATTACACTGAATGAATGTGTTTCTTTAAAAAATATTTGTACTCGTTTTTAAAATTATTCTTACCAAGATAAAACATCAGATAGTGACATCTTGGATGATAGACGTTTGAGTTTCCCTCTCATTTTCGCACGTGCATTTTTTATGTGTTTGTCATTTTATTAACCAATTTGATTGCACTGACGACCTAGTTTTGTACACTTCCGGAACAGCAACTCGGTCTTTGGCGATTTAATAAAAAACATCAAATGCATCCCCACGGAAAGCCCATGTATATGCCTCCTACATACATCGGAGATATGGACAAAAGCTTTTGATACTTGTGAGACCTTTAAAATACGATATATTCATTGACATGTGCGTAATTGTCCGGTTTTTAATCATGTCACCGTATTTCTGTGATGAACCTTTATGTATTATATAGTAGGGGGTGTTGATACTAAACCGGGGCCTAGTTTATCGATTTTCTGACCCGCAGTGGGGGCCTGTGGTGTATTCCCTCTGTCGTGTTTACACTGCACGTGTGGAGACAGGATCACAATGGACGACTCCCATCCGTTCCCGCCATCGTGCAGCTCCTCACCCCCATGTACCACAGCACCCCGATACAGACAGCCGCTGCGAGATATGCCGTCACCGTCGCCGGTGATAAATGGATGGGGAGATGTAGATCCGATACCGTGCCTGTCGCCGGAGTTCTGACAACGTCTACAATTTTTGCTCTTTATTATGTAAAAATATCACACCACACCTGAGCCATGTGTACTTCAAATCGTGACGTATCCTTTCGGTAGAACGTGTAGAGTGAGTGGGTGGATGGGTAGAATGATTGATTGAGTGAGTGATTGAGTGATTGATTGAGTGAGTGGGTGGGTCAGTGAGTGATGCTGTCTGGTGTTGCCCCGGTGTCGGGTGTCACCATGTTTATATGTGTTGTCCTGGTGTCGGGTGTCATCATGATATTATGTGTTGTCCTGGTGTCGGGTGCCAACATGCTGCCATGTGTTGTCCTGGTGTTGGGTGCTGTCATGTGTTGCCCTGGTGTCAAGTGCCATCGATGTGTTCTTTTAAACAGCCATGACGGGTGCCACCCTAATGTTGGGTGTTGCCACAGAACCAGGTATCAACCTAATGTTGGCTGAGGCTCTATGCACTGCCACGGTGGCGGTAACATCTCCAAAAGGGTGAAGGAAAACCAAGTTCTGCGGATAGTCAACTTCTTTGTTGCAATGAGTGCGACGTTATCAAGCCAGTGATTGTGTAGGTACTAACACCGTTATCAAGCAAGTGATTGATAACGGTGTTAGTACCTACACCGAAACGTCGCACTCATTGCAATAAAGAAGTTGACTATCCACAGAACTTGGTTTTCCTTCATCTATACAACTTCTAACAATGCTTCTCAAAGAAGTTATCCACAACGGGTGTCGACAGTCAGTGGCACATTTTACAGCCGCTTCATGTACCAGTTTCCAGGCATCTCACTTCTGTCATAATTGTGTGAACATGGTGTTACAATGTAACAAATTATCATTTAGAGGCTTTTCAAATCGCCTTTGATATGTTTGACCGAATGGATATCGGGTATAATACTCCCAGAAGCAGTAGGTCATCGAACTGACATTAACTGTAACATTACATTGGATGTATTTCAGGCATAAACTCTAAAACGTTTTAACTTGTGAGCGTGTTTTCACCTTGATCTAACATTGATCAGTTAGCTACCGAAGAGGAACATTCCACGGTGTTCATTGTATGCATACCAGTGACACATAATCCGAAAGGAATGCAATCCGAGAGGTAAGTCTTCATGTTACGTAACAGCATTCTTAGTTGTTTGACAATACAAACCATACATTTCCAGCTGTATGACAGAGACTGAAAATATTGCAGACTGGACCAGACAACCCGGTGATTGCATAAACAACGTCGGCCGCTGCCGGGATACGACGATACATACACCGTCTTGATGTCGAACCTGAAGGCCAAATCCATTAAGGCGCCTCTTGGATTGCGCTACATGTTTAAATGTACAAGCCCTCCAAATGAGGAAACCCACCCACGGTCTATTCAATGTACTTTCAAGGTGGTCAGGCTCGCTGACTTGGTTGACACATGTCATCGTATCCAAATTGCGTAGATCGATGCTCATGCTGTTGAATATTGGAAGGTCTGGTCCAGACTCGATTATTTACAGACCGCCGCCATATAGCTGGAATATTGCTAAGTGCGGCGTAAAACTAAACTCACTCACTCATTTAAAGCGTCACTCGGCGTATTTTAATCAATAATTTAATCACATTGATCTTATACACATGTCAAATTTACAAATAACATATGTACAGATTGATATTCATTAAAAGGCAACGAAATGTTTGATCATAACAATGAATCTATAAATATAAATAACGAAATGTGACCTGGACATGACCTCCATTTGCAGTTGTACCTCATATTATCTTTTTGCGCATAACCCTAAATATGCAGATTGTACGAGCGCTTCAAGAACTTGTGATATCCCTCCTTTCACTCTGTCACTCAACGTTGTCAACACTCAAGGGCGAACAAAACGGACGAATCACAAGACTGTTTACTTCAGCACTTGGCCCACAGCGTGAGCGTTACTGGAAGCCCCGCCCCGCGATCGTCACGGCCCGACGGTCAGAGCATGGGCGCTCAAGTCCCCATATCATGTATCAAGCCCGTACACACATACAATGGGCTAGTCGGCCGATTACAGTCAATTTAGTAGGCTAGACACTCTGTCGTCAACACTGGTGGGAAGCCACTTTGATTCTTCATTCACAGTAATTGTCTACCTTTGTGAGAAATGTCATTAGCATTTGTCCCGCCACGCCAGTGATCTCGATCACCGGAGTGACTAGTCCCTATTCTGTGGGCACAGAAATTCACTCTCACTGTCTCCGCGCTTGTTCTGGTCTCAGGCACTACGCAGGGGTGGGAAGGGTGGGGTATAACAAACCCGTAGTAATCTCTTACACATAGCACTAGCAAGTAGTGTCAGCTCAGTCTCGCCTGGGTCTGGTTCGGATCCGTGCGAGCTGTCATCTACCTCAACGATTGACACCGGCGTCATGGTGACACAGATAGTGCGTCACGGGTTAGCACTGTGGGTTTACTGCACAACACTTCTGACTAACACCTCATTCTCCCTCGGACTGACAGGAACACGCACAGGCTGTAATCACAGGGTAGCGGATCTTAATCCACCGGCATGCATCGCGCCTCTGCCACTTCCGGCAGTGCCACCTGAGAATTGTTTTGGTAGTGGATTTGCTTGGTTTACACACCATCCCCGGGGGTAAGGAGCATGACCTCTGGGTGGAGCACAGACCGTCCCTTATCCAGCGGGGCCAGAACCTCACCCCCAGGTCCCTCCACACATACTTCACCGGGCAATATGAGTAACTCCACAAAAACTTCTGAAATTTCCTTCTGTCCTTCTTACTCACTTTCAACTTTAACGTAGGTCCATCCTGCAACTGCATCGTCTGAATCAACCTCAGGAATCCCGGTTTCTTCCCAACAGGTCGTCCTTTGTAGAACTTATAATCTAGAGTCCCGTTCTTCCTTCGTGGTAATTTAACGGACATAAACTCTCTATCATAGTCACTACCCAGAAGTGCCATCAGCTTCTTCCTGTTCACTTCCTCTGGGCGTGGGTCGTAGTATTTGTCTCGCGTCTCCACGATACCCTCGATAGGCAGGCGGTCGGAGGGGAGGGGTCGGGTGCCGTCCCGGGGGTACAGGGAATTGTCAGTCGAGAGGTCCTCCGCCTTCAGAAGCTTGAAGTAAACCTGCGTTCCTCTCGTGTGGGGGAGTAGCCAGACGCACGCCAGTACCAACAAGCTTTGGGAAGGACACATCATCCTTAAGGTTGTACTATCTGAAACAAGAGTCATACACTGTTAATATCATCACCACAAGAGATGCTTAGTCTGAACTGTGACTCCTGTTATCATACCAACAGGATAACATATGAAGCAATTCGCACAATAATTGATAATGAAGTCGTGTGTAGATTTGTCGCCATGGTTAAACTACTGAGGTTAGGTTGAGCATTTAACACATTCTATCTATATGCTGTCGGCACTATTTCATTCCAGGGGACGGTGGGGTAGTCGAGTGGTTAAAGCGTTCGCTCGTCACGCCGAAGACCTGGGTTCGATTCCTCACATGGGTACAATGTATGAAGCCCATTTCTGGTGTTCCCCGCCGTGACAGTTGCTGGAATATTGCTAATAGCGGCGTAAAACCACTCACTCAAGTGTTGTGGACACTGATTCGAACC
The DNA here is from genome assembly GCF_003918875.1 of Haliotis rubra. Taxonomy (NCBI): domain Eukaryota; kingdom Metazoa; phylum Mollusca; class Gastropoda; order Lepetellida; family Haliotidae; genus Haliotis; species Haliotis rubra. The sequence goes on from NW_025767146.1 coordinate 2,569,863, forward strand.
CACCGCTTATTTAGATCCAGGTTGGTTAAGAGAGACACAGCTGTGGATCTCACAGACTCCACGCCACCAGTTTACCCTCGTTACATTAGTACATATATAAATATATATTTGGACAATCACAGCTAAGAGAGCAGTCGGGTGTTTGGCTGACATCAACGTCGATGTCGGGAAGCGTTGTTTGAACCAGTAGTACAGGGCAGCAAACGCTGACGCCAGTGCATCCTTCTGTCATGCTGTTGGCGACTGGAAGCACCGTGTACTTTGATGTGAGAGTGGGCTGATAGCCTATTATAGAGGGGTTGAGGGAATCAAACGACAGTCACAAAGACTTTAGTGACAGGTTCAGTAACAGGGACGTGACACATAGACTCCATTGAATTATTATTATTATTGAACTAAATGTCTGATCCTTACAGTATCAAGTTGTTTTCTCTAAATGTGAACTTTATGCTTTAGGTATTTAAGCTTACCAAATATACTACCGAACCAAATGAAGAAAGATAATCAAAATTGGCACGATAAACTTCATCACTGTCAGGACATGTTTGATACAATCTACTTCTAGATACCATCACCTGGCAACAATGGCTTCTAGTCCCTATGCAGATCCGTGAATATGCATCACAGAACATTCTCAAAATGGTTTTCATAACACGTACATATATAACATCTCGATTACTGTACATTCAAGTATAACAGCAGAAACTAACCGACATACCATACATACTAACACAGTGGAGATATGTCCAATATAACGGACGTGCAACACAATAACGTCATATAGTAGATACTAGTATATAAATATCATTCCGCCAGCGTCTGTGGCGTGGTAGTCGCGGTAGTGGGAGAGTCGCGTTACTTCCTGAAGGGTACTACAACTCCGTGCCCGGCCCTCCACTACACTTATATTGGGCACGGTGGGAGAAAACAAAGCCGGCGTGTATCTATAAACAGCACAGTGGACCAGTCGGCGCCGGATAGACTAGATTCACGGACAAATTACACGTGGCTCCTGAATACTACAGAAAATAACTACAGTCTCGGTGTTTTACGGGATAAATAGCGATGAAAACTTGAATAAGTTGTGAGCATCCGAAAAGTCTTCTCCTATCTTAACCTGAAGTCATTTACTATTATAGTTTTACACAGTTCACAATCACGTACCACCACTACGGAAACGGAGCAGTGGGGTTTATTTAGTAGGTCTTAATTAAACAGTTTTTGAGAGGCGCTGCATATGACATTTGTGGTAAACACCCATACGAAAACATAAACGGTGACGGCTGAGATATAAAACATTGCACGTGAACTGTTCTCAGGTACAAACAGAGTGTATCTTACCTTTGGCTGGACGGGCACTGATCGGTGTGAGCGAGGGACAGGAGTTATGTGACGTCATTTCACAAAAGTGTCAACAATTAACAGTTCTAATTAACGCCTTAATTAGTGCGACACCTCCCCCGCTGTGAAGGTAGTGGCAAGCAAGGCTTGTATAGCGAGTTGTGTCGGCGTCAAGGGGTGTTGTGACGCCGGGGAGGGGGGAGATTAAACCCTTGAGTGCTACACACCTGGGGTGAGTGGTACAAATATAGACAGAAAACAACACTCTATTCACACAATACGCGTGATAATTAACACCTGGTACATAAAATACTACAATCCCAGGCAATGATATAAAGAAAACATGTTGTTCCAGTGACAATTAAAACCTGGAAACAATTAACCCCTCGTGCTAGCTGTTGTAGTATGGCGCTATGGGTGCAGGTATCTAATGTGTTTAACGTTTATAATAGGAAATAATAAAAACAATGTTAGTTATCATGATAAACATTATACGAATAAATATTGTATAGTGAAACAGAGAAACGCTACTTATCTGATATGACGCATGGACATACCATCTTTATGAGTTGGACACTTATATGTTATCAGGAAGATATATGATATACTAGACGGAAGGAAGAATTCACAGACCCCACAACACACCTGGGGAAAGGGAAGACTGATCTCGTTCATAAACTATTTAAGAAATTCTAACACCTAATGAAAACGAATGTATACCAACCGTGTGTGACAGAGTTAGCGGCTCGCGATCTTCCTGCTCAGTGAGTCCGGGTGTTAAGTCCAGTGTGTGACGGACGCTGCAGAGAGACGCCGTCTACATTGGCATCGTCTTCTCCCTCACATCTTCAGCAGCGTCCGATGGAAGGCACGTCACACCTAGCGGCCAGGTATGTACAGGTACAGATCGACAGCGTACAGGTACAGGGATAACAGCGTTCAGTGGTGATTTCCTCACACCGCTCTCATCACCACAGCTTGTGCGTTGTCTCTCCCGCTACGACTCTACCTATCTCATTGCTTGGCCGACAACAGTAGGGACACTACGCACATAGTGTACACGATCTTTTTGTGGAGCGTCGACGCTGAGTCTGGGACGGGCGGACCGCAGTCGGAGGGGGGCGGGGCCGGAGACTACCCCCTCGGACATCGGGCAGTAGGCTGTCATACATTGCCTTGGGCTATGGCGCGGCTTTTCACACTTTTAATGATTCTTGCGGTCAAATTATATTGGAGGTTAATCTTGTGTGATTAGATTTGCGACAAATACAGTTTACTTTACGGTGTAATGAGCCCCCCACCAGATCGTCGCCAGTCTGCGGTCAGCTCGATTCCCTGACGCTTCACCGGTCACCAGTCTCACTGTCTGCCCGTGACAGGCCGGCTGCTGGGCCGTCTACGCTGGTCGTACACCTCTCTGCCCCATAGCCAACAAATAGGTAGGATGAGAACTCCCCAATGTCCCATAGATAGCACATGGGTAGGATGAGAACTCCCCAATGCCCGAGAGCCAGCACATGGGTAGGATGAGAACTCCCCAATGCCCGAGAGCCAGCACATGGGTAGGATGAGAACTCCCCAATGCCCGAGAGCCATCACGTGGGTAGGATGAAAACTCCCTAATGTCCGTGTCGTAAAAGTGCCACATGTGTTCTCATTTCAAACACAAAACCATGCCCGTATCAGTCCCCCCTTACCACCAACCTTACCGCATCCGTATCTCTGCTATCTTCCCTTCACCCACCCACACCATATCTTCCTTCACCCACACCATACCTGTATTCTGATATCTTCCCCCACACCTCACCCACACCATCGTCCCACCCCCACACCACACCCCTTATATCTTCCCTTCACCCACAACATACCCGTATCTCTGATATCGTCCCACCCCCACACCACACCCGTATCTCGGCTATCTTCCCTTCACCCACACCACACCTGTATCTCTGATATCTCTCCTTCACCCACACCACCCATATCTCTATATCTTCCCTTCACCTAATACTCCATACCTAGTATCTCCCTTCACCCACACCATACCTGTATCACCTCATACCCGATCTCTGCTATCTTCCCTTCACCCACACCACACCTGTATCTCTGTTATCTTCCTTCACCCACACCATACCCCGTATCTCTGATATCTTCCCACCACCCACACCACACCCGTATCTCTGCTATCTTCCCTTCACCCACACCATACCCGTATCTCTGATATATTCTTCCTCTTGACCCACCCATACCCGTATCTCTGATATCTTCCCTTCACCCACACCATACCCGTATCTCTGATATCTTCCCTTCACCCACACCATACCCGCATCTCTCTCTGATATCTTCCCACCACCCACACCATATACCCGTATTCTGTATTCTCTGCTATCTCCTCCCTTCACCCACACCATACCCGTATCTCTGATATCTTCCTTCACCCACACCATACCCGTATCTCTGATATCTTCCTTCACCCACACCACACCCGTATCTCTGATATTTTCCCACCACTCACACCATACCCGTATCTCTGCTACCTTCCCTTCACCCACACACATACCCGTATCTCTCTGCTATCTTCCCTTCACCCACACCACACCCGTATCTCTGATATCTTCCTTCCACCCACACCACCACACTCTGTATCTCTGATATCTTTCCACCACCCACACCATACCCGTATCTCTGCTATCTTCCCTTCACCCACACCATACCCGTATCTCTGCTATCTTCCCTTCACCCACACCATACCCGTATCTCTGATATCTTCCCTTCACCCACACCATACCCGTATCTCTGATATCTTCCCTTCACCCACACCACACACCCGTATCTCTGATATCTCCCTTCACCACATACCTGTATCATATCTTCCTCTTCACCCACACCATACCTGTATCTCTGATATCTTCCCCTTCACCCACACCATACCATATCTCCTGCATATCTCTGTATATCTTCCCTTCACCCACACCATACCCGTATCTCTGCTATCTTCCCTTCACCCACACCACACCTGTATCTCTGATATCTCTCCCTTCTTCCTTGATATCTTCCCCAATTCACCCACACCATACCTTATCATATCTTACCCACACCATACCCGTATCTCTGCTATCTTCCTTCACCCACACCATACCCGTATCTCTGCTATCTTCCCTTCACCCACACCATACCCGTATCTCTGCTATCTTCCCTTCACCCACACCACACCCGTATCTCTGATATCTTCCCTTCACCCACACCACACCCGTATCTCTGATATCTTCCCTTCACCCACACCATACCCGTATCTCTGATATCTTTCCCACCACCCACACCATACCCGTATCTCTGCTATCTTCCACCACCCACACCATACCCGTATCTCTGCTATCTTCCCTTCACCCACACCATACCCGTATCTCTGATATCTTCCCACCACCCACACCACACCCGTATCTCTGATATCTTCCCTTCACCACACACCATACCTGTATCTCTTGATATCTTCCCTTCACCCACACCACACTTGATATTTTCCCTTCACCATATCTCTGATATATGTCTTATCACCCACCCACACCTCACATACCTGTATCTCTGATATCTTCCTTCACTGCCACACCATACCTGTATCTCTGATATCTCCTATTCTACAGCCACACCTGTATCTCTGCTATCACCCATGTATCTCTGCTATCTCTCCCTTCATCACTGTCTCTGATATCTTCCCACCACCCACACCATACCCGTATCTCTCTGATCTTCCTGTCTCTGCACCTGTTCTGATCACCCACCACCCACACCATCACCATACCTTCACTCCACACCATACCTGTCTCACTGCTCCTTCCAACCACCACCCGTAGTCTCTGATATCATCACACCACCCGTATCTCTGATATCTTCCCTTCACCCACACCATGCGCATAAAGGTAGCAGGGTGTGTGTCTGATATGTCCTCTACAAGTAGTAGGGTGTGTGTGATCTGTCATCAAGAGATATACGGAGTGTGTGTCTGATCTGCCATGTACAGGTAGACGGAGTGTGTGTCATCTTCCATGTACAGGTAGAAGGTGTGTGTCATCTGTCATGTACAGGTAGACGGAGTGTGTGTCTGATCTGCCATGTACAGGTAGACGGCGTGTGTATCTGCATCATGTAGAGGGGTGTGTGTGTGATCTGTTATGTACAGGTAGACGGCGTGTGTGTCATCTGTCATGTACAGGTAGACGGCGTGTGTCATCTGTCATGTACATAGACGGAGGTGTGATCTGCAAGGTGTGTCTGATCTGTCATGTACAGGTAGACGGCGTGTGTCATCTGTCATGTACAGGTAGACGGCGTGTGTCTGATCTGTCATGTACAGGTAGACGGCGTGTGTCATCTGTCATGTACAGGTAGATGTGTGTCATCTGCCATGTACAGGTAGACGGCGTGTGTGTCTGTGTACAGGTAGACGGCGTCTGTGTACAGATGTCATCTGTCATGTACAGGTAGACGGCGTGTGTCATCTGTCATGTACAGGTAGACGGCGTGTGTCATCTGTCATGTACAGATCTGTCATGTACAGGTAGATGGACGGAGTGTGTGTGATCTGTCATGTACAGGTAGACGGAGTGTGTCATCTGACATGTACAGGTAGACGGCGTCTGTCATCTGTCATGTGCAGATGGACGGAGTGTGTGTCATCTGACATGTACAGGTAGACGGCGTGTGTCATCTGTCATCTACAGGTAGACGGAGTGTATGTCATCTGTCATGTACAGGTAGAAGGTGTGTGTGATCTGTCATCTACAGGTAGACGGAGTGTGTGTGATCTGTCAGCTACAGGTAGAAGGTGTGATCTGTCATCTACAGGTAGAAGGTGTGTGTGACCTGTCATCTACAGGTAGACGGAGTGTTTGTTTTCTGTCATCTACAGGTAGACGGAGTGTGTGTGATCTGTCATGTACAGGTAGACGGCGTGTGTCATCTGTCACCTGCAGGTAGACTGCGTGTGTGTGATCTGACATGTACAGGTAAACGACGTGTGTCATCTGTCATCTACAGGGAGACTGCGTGTGTGTGATGTGTCATGTACAGGTAGACGGAGTGTGTGTCATTTGTCAAGTACAGGTAGACGGAGTGTGTGTCATCTGTCATGTACAGGTAGACGGAGTGTGTGTCATTTGTCAAGTACAGGTAGACGGAGTGTGTGTCATTTGTCATGTACAGGCAGACGGAGTGTGTGTCATTTGTCATGTACAGGTAGACGGAGTGTGTGTCATCTGTCATCTACAGGTAGACGGCGTGTGTCATCTGTCATGTACAGGCAGACTGCGTGTGTGTGATCTGCCATCTACAGGTAGACGACTAGAGATGGACAGGTGGACGGGGATCTGTTCGCTTCAGGTATCTTTAAGTAAGACCAAGACATAGGTAAACGTAACGGATGTTTATGAGGTGCGATTGTTTTCATAAGTCTCGAGTGACAGGTACCCTGTCCCCTACCCGTCTCATGTCGTTCTCTGCCACGCTACTTGTCCCCACCTCTGCCGTTTCATGTCGTTCACATACATTACTCTACGGCAGAAATCTGGATATTTGTAGAGTGTCACCTCGCCTTAAACAAGCGATTCTTCACCATTGTTAACGTGTCCCTAAGACTGTGACTTTCCCCACGTTGTAAAGGGGCCTTGTTTGCACCGCTTGCTGTACCTATTTAAGGAATGTAGATGTCGCCGTCAGTAGGACCCCCTTGGTGTCACCTTCGACCCCGGCACCCCCCCCCGGCGGAGAGTCATGACAAATGAGGGCATGTGTTTTACAACACCCCCGCTACTCGACACTGGCTTATTTAAGTATGACATAATGACTTAGCAACAACTCATCACCATATAAACCAGCGTTCTTCTGGTTATCACAGACCAGCGTTTGAAGCAGGGGAAGCTGTTGTTGTGGGCGATGTGGGGGCGAGGACACGGTCAGGGGTGGGGAATGCCAAATGTTCATGATATGTGTGCCGGTATCTCCACTTCCTGCAATGCCAACTAGATACACCAGAGTCGTCAACAAGACGTATTGCCAATTCAATATCTTTGACATGAACACAAATAACCGAATTTCGTTTTGAAACGAATGGCACAGATTTGCGAAAATGACAGTAGAGCGAAAAATCGGATCGAGAGTTAAATGTGTGAGTGAGTTTAGTTTTACGCCGCACTCAGCAATATTCCAGCTATATGGCGGCGGTCTGTAAATAATCGAGTCTGGACCAGACCATCCAGTGATCAACAGCATGAGCATCGATCTGCGCAACTGGGAACCGATGACATGACATTGTGTCAACCAAGTCAGCAAGCCTGACCACCCGATCCCGTTCGTCGCCTCTTACGACAAGCATGGGTTACTGAAGATCAATATTCTAGATCGGGTATTCGAGGGTTAAAAGATAGATGCCATACAAGAGATGAGGTAGGGTGTGAGAGGGAATGTGCACGTACGGTCATGGTTCCACCGACCTGGACGTCCTGATGACTGCCACCTCTTAGGGACAGGTCTTTTGGGGATTGGGTGAGAGGTGGGAAGGCTTTTGGTGCACTTATGTACCGAAAATAATGAACCTCTAATGCTAATTCTTTCCTGAAAAGAGAAAATGCGAAAGAACTATATATTCTCTAATAATGTTTTTATCAAGCTTGATGACCCTTCCCAAACATGTCCATTATGTTTTATGACGTTCTTATACTCATGTTAACAACGTTGAATGTATTCAGAGAGATGTTGACGATTATCCCACCGACTCATTTGAAATGCAAGAAAACACAAAGACTCAGTGATGCATAATAATTTTGTGTGACTACGATGTCTTTTGCGCAAGCGTTAGACCACACGAGGGCGCTGCAGAAGATCACGTATTTCGCCACTGAAGGGCGTTGGTGTTAGATGGTTGTCTGGCGTAGATGAAAGAGAGGGATCTCCTTTGTTGCCGGTACTTAGCATCATTAGTGAGACGGGAGTCTGTACGACTTGTACCAGTCAGTTGTCCGGTTGGGCCACTGCCCCACTAGAGGGCGCAGTGTACATGGTGGAAGGTTGTGTAGAGTTTGTGTGGGAGTCAATGCAACATAAACAATAACGCGGGTATGTTACCATTGCCAACAACAGGCCGGACTGAAACAATATGTATGGAAAATCAAGTTCATATGTTAAATAATGAGCTGAGCACGTTTGTTGTCAGAGCGCGCCAGATTCGCTTCCATATTGAGCTGCGAAGTCGCAGTGGCACCGTGGGCGAAGCCGGTCACCTTGGGTTAGAAAGGTCACGTTCATTTTCCGGTTCATACCGAGTTGCATCATAAGAAAAGTACACTGGATGGCATCAGGAGTCATGTTATTATGAGCAACTGTATATGTGGACGAACGGGAACCAAACTGAGGTGATAAAGCAGGATATTTCTGGCTGGATTGACAACATGCCATCATACAATTTTACTTTTACTTTTTACTTTTACCGTCACTGTCGGTCACTGAGTAATCCGAGAGAATCACAGACGGGTTATCTTATCATTCCATTACCCACTAGTCCGAGGGACGGACAGGTGGCTTATCTAATCATTCAGTTAACAACTAATGCATGAGACGGACAGACGGATTATCTACTCAATCCATAAGCCACTAATCCGAGAGACGGACATGCGGATTATCTAATCATTCCATCACTTAAAAATCGAAGAAACGGACAGACGGGTTATCTAATCATTACATTACCAACTAACAAGAGAGACGGACAGACGGGTTATCTAATCATTACATTACCCACTAATCCGAGAAACGGACAGACGGCTTATCTAATCATTCCATTACCCACTAACAAGAGAGACGGACAGACGGGTTATCTAATCATTCCATTACCCAGTAGTCCGAGAGACGGACAGACGGGTTTTCTAATCATTCCATTACCCACTAACAAGAGAGAAAGACAGACGGGTTATCTAATCATTCCATTACCCACTAGTCCGAGAGACGGACAGACGGGTTTTCTAATCATTTCATTAGCCATTAATTCCACAGACGGACAGACAGGTTACCTAATCATTTCAGCACCCACTAATCCCAGAGACGGACAGACAGATACGGACAGAAGGATTATCTCATCATTGCATTACCAACTAATCCGAGAGACGGACAGACAGAGACGGGCAGACGGGTTATCTAATCTTTGCATTATCCACTAATCCGAGAGACGGACAGACGGGTTATCTAATCTTTGCATTACCCACTACTCCCAGAGACGGACAGACGGGTTATCTAATGTTTGCATTACCCATTAATCCGAAAGACGGACAGACGGGTTATCTAATCTTTGCATTACCCACTAATCCGAGAGACGGACAGACGGGCATCACTCCGAGAGACGGACAGACGGGTCATCTAATTTTGCATTACCCACTAAGCCGAGAGACGGACAGACGGGTTATCTAATCTTTGTATTACCCACTAATCCGAGAGACGGACACACTAATCTGAGACGGGTTATCTAATCTTTGGACAGACGGGTTATCTAATCTTTGCATTACCCACTAATCCGAGAGACGGACAGACGGGTTATCTAATCTTTGCATTACCCACTAATCCGAGAGACGGACAGACGGGCCATCTGATTTTGCATTACCCACTAATCCGAGAGACGGAGAGACGGGTTATCTAATCTTTGCATTACCCACTAATCCGAGAGACGGACAGACGGGTTATCTAATCTTTGCATTACCCACTAATCCGAGAGACGGACAGACGGGTTATCTAATCTTTGCATTACCCACTAATCCGAGAGACGGACAGACGGGTTATCTAATCTTTGCACTAACCAAGACCAGAGAGACGGACAGACGGGTTATCTAATCTTTGCATTAACCACTAATCCGAGAGACGGACAGACGGGTTATCTAATGTTTGCATTAACCACTAACCAGAGAGACGGACAGACGGGTGATCTAATCTTTGCACTAACCACTAATCCGAGAGACGGACAGACGGGTTATCTAATCTTTGCATTACCCACTAATCCGAGAGACGGACAGACATCCTATCTAATCCTTCTTTTTCTCATTTTCACACAGATGAACAAACAGTTTATCGGCTCATTCGCTAACCCACTAATCCGAGAGACGGACAGGCGGGTTATCTAATCTTTGCATTACCCACTAATCCGAGAGACGGACAGACATCCTATCTAATCCTTCTTTTTCTCATTTTCACACAGATGAACAAACAGTTTATCGGATCATTCGTTAACCCACTAATCCGAGAGACGGACAGACATCCTATCTAATCCTTCTTTTTCTCATTAAAACACAGATGAACAAACAGTTTATCGGCTCATCCACTAATCCGAGAGACGGACTCTAGTGTTATCTAATTATTCGCTTACTCATTAATCCGAGAGACGAACGACAAGCTATATGGCTAACAAACTCTTGGGCATAAGACCGGTAGGCAGATGACCTGTATCTGATTGTAACTGTGACTGAATGCTGGACCAGACAAACAGGTGACTGAAGGTATGAGCAATGCTCCATTAGACGGCATGGGTTGCTGGACAACGAGTCACAGAGGGTTCATTGTACTACGACTGTTTATTACGACATACATAGCACATGGTAGGCTTTCTGTAACGGAACTCTGTGGATGGGCTACAGTGAGTACCCGTGAAGGTCCGGGTAAGAATATTGATCTTCAGTAACCCATGCTTGTCGTAAGAGGCGACTAATGGGATCGGGTGGTCAGGCTCGCTGACTTGGTTGACACATGTGAACGGTTCCCAGTTGCGCAGATCGATGCTCATGCTGTTGATCACTGGATTGTCTGGTCCAGACTCGATTATTTACAGACCGCCGCCATATAGCTGGAATATTGCTGAGTGCGGCGTAAAACTAAACTCACTCACTCACTCGCTACAGTGAGATCTTAACGCTGAATTGATCCCAACTCACAGATTCACTTCATGCTGGTACAGCGCAAAGGTGACCGTAACCTATACATAGACTTACGCCAGTTGTAGCACTAGAGTCGCTTTGTGGTAAAGGGCTGTGGTCCTTAGATTTATCTACACGATTACTAAACACATGATCAGTACACCACCATCCTCCTTAACCTTGTAATGAGTAAATCGCCCCCAACAGGTTCACTGTACACCATTCCTCTCGTGTAGTGTTTGCTGTAAACACCCATTTGTCACTTCCCGTGTGTTCTGTGAAAACACTTTGCCATCTGCTTAGACCGGTGAGTGCTGTGGGTCAGACAGGTGAGGGAGGCTAGTTTACTTGGAATTGTTGGTTTTCTCGTAGATTAAAAGGGTGAATGCTGGCTTATGACGATTTGCTGATTGTCCACATATTCCACCAGATCCCACACGCGAAGACGATAACACAAATCACTCAATGATGGCCCCAGCAGCCACCAAACTCACATTACCAGGCTCCAACAGCCACCAACCTCACATTACCAGGCTCCAACAACCACCAACATCCTCCTACCAGGCTCCAACAACTATCAACATCCTCCTACTAGGCTCCAACAACCACCAACAACCAGGCTCCAACAACTACCAACATCCTCCTACCAGGCTCCAACAACCACCAACCTCAAACTACCAGGCTCCAACAACTATCAACATCCTCCTACCAGGCTCCAACAACTATCAACATCCTCCTACTAGGCTCCAACAACCACCAACCTCAAACTACCAGGCTCCAACAACTACCAACATCCACCTACTAGGCTCCAACAACCACCAAACTCAAACTACCAGGCTCCAACAACTATCAACATCCTCCTACCAGGCTCCAACAACTATCAACATCCTCCTACTAGGCTCCAACAACCACCAACCTCAAACTACCAGGCTCCAACAACTATCAACATCCTCCTACTAGGCTCCAACAACCACCAACCTCAAACTGCCAGGCTCCAACAACTATCAACATCCTCCTACTAGGCTCCAACAAACTCAAACTACCAGGCTCCAACAACTATCAACATCCTCCTACCAGGCTCCAACAACTATCAACATCCTCCTACCAGGCTCCAACAACCATCAACCTCACATTATTCCACTCCTACAACCATCAATCCCCGGCTGCAACAAACTCAAGGCAACCACCCGACTTCAACATCCTCTTTTCTCCGACAGCATCTGGACAAGTTCCCCTCCCCATTCCACTCCGCATATCGTTGCTGTAAGGCACAGTGTGAGAGGATCCCGATGTTTCCCCCTCCCCCGCCCTCCTCCTTACGCCGTCGCACTCTCGCGGTCGGGTAGAAATCCCGTAATCATTTGATAAGGGCTGCGGTACGTCCGCCAAGCTTTAAAGATTACACTGCAGTACTCAATACAGACAATAGGAGACAATATGTCGCTCCCCGGAAATAAAAAAAAGTAAAATGAGAAACTACTTCATCAAAAAGCTATGAGGTCAATCCTGAGGATGTGCTGGGGGATGCGCGATCCACAAGACGACGAAAGTCTACCCGTTAGATGAAAAGGACACAGAGCCGTAAACCGCTGGTGACCCAGGGTACAACAGCCTGAGTACAGAGGGGGTAGTCTGTCTCACAGACCCTGAACCACATTCCCATATTGCCTAGCCTTCTCTGCAGTGCTAAAGCCCTAAATAAAGTAAGTCTAGATTTCCTCAGGTTCAGGAAAATCTGAATCTCTGGTCTCCCTGGGGCTCCTTTTCAATTTAAATGGGCTTGTTTGTTACTATCAAAATTAGGCTAGAATGCACTTTGCCGGGCGCAGCCGTCTCCCTTCACTTGCATCTTTAGAGTCAAACAACCCTTTACGATACTTAGGGTTAACGTTTAGGGTTAGGGTATGGCACCCTTTACGATCTTTAGGGTTAGGGTTTAGGGGCACTCTTTACGATCCTTAGGGTAAGGCACCTTTTACGATCCTTAGAGTTAGGGAACCCGGGAAAAAGTGCGCCCGGTAAACTGCAGTACTCCCCAAATTTATATATATTCAGAGACTAAGCATTTGTCTAAGAGGGGGGGCACAATCCATGGTTGGCACGGGGTACCACAGCCTGAGAACAGGAGGGGCATACAATTCTCCAATCCAGAGAAAGTCAACCTGTGTACTACAGCAAGCTTATTGATGAAAGTTATGCCATAACAAAGTGCAGATTCACTCTGTTTATCTGAATGATGTAAAGTATTATATATTCAGAAAATGTTCTGTTCACGAAAATTATTGACTGTTCTTGTGAGGTTTTAGATGAAATAATGGCATAAACCTTTCCAGTACTCAAAACTTAGGACACCCCCCATCCAGCCCACAGGTCCACCCCAACCACCAGGACCCCGTCCTGCCTAGAGTCACGCTGTGGGGGATCAGCGTGTTTGCTGAACGTGATACATCAGGACCTGGCGTGGAGAGTCGGAGCAGGCCGCTAAGTTGCTTGTCTGTGGAGCTTCGTGGTCTGCCATGTTCCCTTGTCTCTGTGGCGTCAGGTAAGCCGCTGTCAGTCATTAATTAGTCTTCACTGTTTACAACCCGGCACGCAACACCTCGAAGTGTCGCCATGTTGACCTTGTAATCCCAATACAACCCTGTTGCCCATCAGTGTTCAAGGCGCACTAATCTATAACATCATAGTCATTCCTCTTTCATTTTGGAGCGGCGATCTGCATGCATTGTTTTACGGCGCAGTTCTAGTTGGACCAAACAAACCAGTGAGCGATGGCATGAGCATTATCTATGTATATACAATGACGCCCTCATGCGAACCAGTCCACGTTATTTGGCAATAGACTCTCAGCAAGCACGAGACATGAACGCTCTATTGTATGTAGAGTATTTCTATTGTATGTAAAGTATCTCTATTGTATGTACAATAGCTCTGTTATATGTACAGTAGCTCTGCTGTATGTACAGTAGCTCTGCTGTATGTACAGTAGCTCTATTGTATGTACAGTAGCTCTATTGTATGTACAGTAGCTCTATTGTATGTACAGTAGCCCTGCTGTATGTACAGTAGCTCTATTGTGTGTACAGTAGCTCTACTGTATGTACAGTAGCTCTATTGTATGTACAGTAGCGCTATTGTATGCACAGTAGCTCTGTTGTATGTACAGTAGCTCTATTGTATGTACAGTAGCTCTGTTGTATGTACAGTAGCTCTGTTGTGTGTACAGTAGCTCTGTTGTATGTACAGTAGCTCTATTGTATGTACAGTAGCTCTGCTGTATGTACAGTAGCTCTGCTGTATGTACAGTAGCTCTATTGTATGTACAGTAGCGCTATTGTATGTACAGTAGCTCTGTTGTGTGTACAGTAGCTCTGTTGTGTGTACAGTAGCTCTGTTGTATGTACAGTAGCTCTATTGTATGTACAGTAGCTCTATTGTATGTACAGTAGCTCTATTGTATGTACAGTAGCTCTATTGTATGTACAGTAGCTCTGCTGTATGTACAGTAGCGCTATTGTATGTACAGTAGCTCTGTTATATGTACAGTAGCTCTGCTGTATGTACAGTAGCGCTATTGTATGTACAGTAGCTCTATTGTGTGTACAGTAGCTCTGTTGTATGTACAGTAGCTCTATTGTATGTACAGTAGCTCTATTTAATACCGTGATTAATCTGACTCGATCTGTTTCGGAGAGGCTCTCGTTCGACTTGATTGTCTGGTTCGTCTCTTCCGACCTAAACGTCCTGTTGATCTTTCTTCTCTTCCGATTTAAGCGACGAGTGTGTCCCCATTTCCATGAATCGAGCATTAAATATATCTCCCCGAGTTGAGAGTCTAGTATATCCCCATCTTCCCGAGTTGAGAGTCTAGTATATTCCCATCTTCCCGAGTTGAGAGTCTAGTATATCCCCATCTCTCCGAGTTGAGTGTCTAGTATATCCCCATCTGCCCGAGTTGAGAGTCTAGTGTATCCCCATCTCTCCGAGTTGAGTGTCTAGTATATCCCCATCTGTCCGAGTTGAGAGTCTAGTGTATATCCATCTTCCCGAGCTGAGTGTCTAGGATATCCCCATCTGTCCGAGTTGAGTGTCTAGTATACCCCCATCTGTCCGAGTTGAGAGTCTAGTGTATCTCCATCTTCCTGAGTTGAGAGTCTAGTATATCCCAATCTCTCCGAGTTGAGTGTCTAGTATATCCCCATCTCTCCGAGTTGAGTGTCTAGTATATCCCCATCTCTCCGAGTTGAGTGTCTAGTATATCCCCATCTCTCCGAGTTGAGAGTCTAGTGTATCTCCATCTTCCCGAGTTGAGTGTCTAGTATATCCCCATCTGTCCGAGTTGAGTGTCTAGTGTATCTCCATCTTCCCGAAGTGAGTGTCTAGTATATCTCCATCTTCCCGTGTTGAGAGTCTAGTATATCCCCATCTCTCCGAGTTGAGTGTCTAGTATATCCCCATCTCTCCGAGTTGAGAGTCTAGTGTATCTCCATCTGTCCGAGTTGAGAGTCTAGTGTATCCCCATCTTCCTGAGTTGAGAGTCTAGTATATCCCCATCTCTCCGAGTTGAGTGTCTAGTATATCCCCATCTCTCCGAGTTGAGAGTCTAGTGTATCTCCATCTTCCCGAGTTGAGCGTCTAGTATATCCCCATCTGTCCGAGTTGAGTGTCTAGTGTATCTCCATCTCTCCGAGTTGAGAGTCTAGTGTATCTCCATCTTCCCGAAGTGAGTGTCTAGTATATCCCCATCTGTCCGAGTTGAGAGTCTAGTGTATCTCCATCTTCCCGAGTTGAGAGTCTAGTGTATCTCCATCTTCCCGAGTTGAGAGTCTAGTATATCCCCATCTCTACGAGTTTTGAGTCTAGTATATCCCCAATCTTCCCTAGTTGAGAATCTAGTATATTTCCATCTCTTCGAGTTCAGAGTCTAGTATATCCCTATCTTCCCTAGTTGAGAGTCTAGTATATCCCCATCCTCCCGAGTTGAGAGTCTAGTATATCCCCATCTTCCCTAGTTGAGAGTCTAGAATACCTCCATCTTCCCCAGTTGAGAGTCTAGAATACCTCCATCTAATATCCCTATTTCACCGAGTTGAGCGTCTGACGTCTGCGCATTACCCGATGTTACAGTAGAAGCTAATGAAGCCTGCAGACCCTGACTGGACTCTGGTGACAGTGATCCCAGGATTAGGGCCGAGCCTGGGTGGCACCTCACTGGGTTGCAGTCTCGCTCTGACGCCGGGATCGCCGCCTTGAAGGGGGAGGGGCACCTGCTGCTTTTAATCAAGATTTTCTCAGGTTGCAGAGGTAATCAGACACCTGAAATGTTCACAGGCTTTGTTACAGCGACTTGTAGTCGGGATTCCGTGGTCGTCTGGGCATAGCGTTGCTGGCGTAGTACTCACGACAACCACTCCTTGACGACAGCAACATCGTCAACAACACTGCACAATGACTGTTACTTTCAAACACACATTTCTAACCCAGAGGCCACTGGTAAAGGTACGCCAGTCATGTTATCAAAACACGAACATTTTATCCAAGGTTTGTTCAAGCCTTTACCGACATAAACAAAACCGTTGACCAACACATGTACTGTTTTGCTATGTTATTGCACAATAAATGTCACTGTTTAGAAAACGATAGGGACCTTAATTTTAAAAAGCTGACTTGCAAGTTTTACTCCTTTTTAAAATCAAGTTAAATGTAGTTACTCCGCATTCGGTGGACTATCATCGCGGAATCTGGTTTACTATGCATGGTGTCAG
This sequence comes from Haliotis rubra, assembly GCF_003918875.1. Lineage (NCBI taxonomy): Eukaryota > Metazoa > Mollusca > Gastropoda > Lepetellida > Haliotidae > Haliotis > Haliotis rubra. The sequence goes on from NW_025767146.1 coordinate 2,586,904, forward strand.
TCAAATTGTGCTATACATGAGTGTCTCTTGACAAATATTGATGAGAAAAAGATGAATGGAAATTGGTATGACATGACAATAGACGAGTACTTGAATAAACCAATTAAAATATCTGCCTTAAGCTTTCCCGGTAGCGATGTAAGGTGTAGTGATTTCCGACTACAGCGGCAGACAGGAACGTTACCGTGTTTACATACATATCGTCACGTCTCATTGCATTCTTTGATCCTGCCGCCCAGCTGACCGTATTCACGCAGGTAATGTCGACGGTGTTGTGTGATGGGGTGGGGAGGGAGACGCCCCCTCGGCGCCAGATTGGGTCGTCATCTCACCCCACCAACCTTTTACAGTAGTGTCAATTCAATCAAGAATATCCAAATAGAATATTTTACTGACGTGTTACATTAACAAACAAAAAATACAGAATGAGCTGCACTCTCCGTGAAATGTGGTTACATTATAACACATAGACAGTAGGGTTCTACTGTCCTCGTGTTCGCTTGAAAATAGGCTATACTTGCCCTGGTGTGGAATAGTACAGCTGGGTCAGCTTGGCCCCCACACACCGGTGCCTGGTAGTAAGAGGTTTGTTGTTAATATTGTGTGTCACTGTCCAAGTGTTCTTCACGATCAGTGTATTCAGTTCACACGACAATACAAGCGCCTGGTACATTAATTCCCCAAACCCCATACGAGATTCAGAGGAAGGATCACCCGTCCAAGCACACTGATCTTGTTGATGTGTAAACAATCAAACTGAATCATTTGCGGCCATGTTTTCAACGCCAGAGTGAGTGAGTTTAGTTTTACACCGCTTTTAGCAATATTCCAGCAATATCACGGCGGGGGACACCAGAAATGGGCTTCACACATTGTACCCATATGGGGAATCGAACCCGTGTCTTCGGCGTGACGAACGAACGTTTTAACCACTAGGCTACCCCACCACCCCCTCAACACCAGAACTATATATAAATAACTGTTTTATTTAATGGATGCATACTGATAACCTAATCAAGTCCAAGAATTCAGTATGTCATGTGTATCGTACCTTTTCGAATACGCTGGGCGTCCAAAACTCCTATATTCGCCCTGTGCCTAGTTAAAGCTCCACACACACACAGCAGTGTTGTCCTAAAACACCGGTTGTAGAATATGTCTTTTACCTTGTAACTACACAATGGTAAGCTGACAGAGCCACCACATCTCTCCTGTGGTCTAATTACTGCTAAATTGCATCATTTGAGTGCTAACACTAACTTGAAGTGAAATTGACATGGTTTTGACTTTCTCCCTCCTTCGCCGACTCCTGGGTAAACACCTGTGTTGAAGGAGCCTGTCTCCACACATGCTATATACCATATAAACGTTCACCAGACGTGCTATATACCATATAAACGTTCACCAGACGTGCTATATACCATATAAACGTTCACCAGACGTGCTATATACCATATATACGTTCACCAGACATGCTATATACCATATAGACATTCACCAGACATGCTATATACCATATAAACATTCACCAGACGTGCTATATACCATATAAACGTTCACCAGACATGCTATATACCATAAAAACGTTCACCAGACGTGCTATTGACCATATAAACGTTCACCAGACGTGCTATATACCATATAAACGTTCACCAGACATGCTATATACCATGGCGTTCACCAGACGTGTTATATACCATATAAACATTCACCTGACGTGCTATATACCATATAAACATTCACCAGACGTGCTATATACCATATAAACATTCACCAGACGAGTTATATACCATATAGACGTTCACCAGACGTGCTATATACCATATAAACGTTCACCAGACGTGCTATATACCATATAAACGTTCACCAGACGTGCTATATACCATATACACATTCACCAGACGTGCTATATACCATATAAACGTTCACCAGACGTGCTATATACCATATAAACTTTCACCACACATGCTATATACCATATAAACGTTCACCACACATGCTATATACCATATACACGTTCACCAGACGTGCTATATACCATATAAACGTTCACCAGACATGCTATATACCATATAAACTTTCACCACACATGCTATATACCATATAAACGTTCACCACACATGCTACATACGGAAGGCAATTCTCAGGACTATCTTGGGTTTGTTGGCCAACGACTGGGAAATGGTTCGAACCTCTTAGCAATCTTCAGTCGAAAAAGGCTCTCGTAAAATCCCTACCTCTCTTTTCTTGAACTTCCAAAATTATATTTTAGTCTGCATGGTTTGTTCATTGCCAATCATTCCACGGATAGTATTCACATAAAACACATTGAGATGGTGCCACCCCAGTACATCGTTACCCCTTCCCTGTAACACCGGCACCCCTCAGTACATCGTCGCCCCCACCCTGGAACATCGCCACCCCCCAGTACATCGTTACCCCTTCCCTGGAACATCGCCTGCCCCCAGTACAACGTTATCCCCACCCTGTAACACCGCCACCCCTCAGTACATCGTTACCCCCACCCTGTAACATCGCCACCCCCGAGTACATCGTTACCCCCACCCTGGAACCCCGGCACCTCAGTACATCGTTACCCCTTCCTGGAACATCGCCACCCCTCAGTACATCGTTACCCCAACCCTGTAACACCGGCACCCCTCAGTACATCGTTACCCCCACCCTGGAACACCGCCACCCCTCAGTACATCATTACCCCACCCTGGAACACCGCCATCCCCATTACATCGTTACCCCCACCCTGTAACACCGCCACCCCTCAGTACATCGTTACCCCTTCCCTGTAACATCGCCACCTCAGTACATCGTTACCCCCACCCTGTAACATCGCCACCCCTCAGTACATCGTTACCCCACCCTGTAACACCGCCACTTCAGTACATCGTTACCCCCACCCTGTAACATCGCCACCCTCAGTACATCGGTACATCGTTACCCCCACCCTGGAACACCCCACCACCCCCAGTACATCGTTACCCCTTCCCTGTAACATCGCCACCTCAGTACATCGTTACCCTCACCCTGGAACATCGCCACCCCAGTACATCGTTACCCCACCCTGTAACATCGCCACCCCTCAGTACATCGTTACCCAAGTACATCGTTACCCCAACCCTGTAACATCGCCACCTCCCAGTACATCTTTACCCCCACCCTGGAACACCGCCACCCCAGTGCATCAGACAACTACTACCCTGTCACTGTTATTAGGAAGTCGATGATTACGAATTGGTTCGCACTCCAAATTGTTGTATTTTTCGTAAATACGTAACGGAGCATGCCTGATAGGGCAGCAGGAAGTCTGCCAAGGTCTGGCACCGAGGCAGGCACATAATAGTTGTACACTTTGATCAGTCTCCAACTGACGGATTAGGTGACAACGGACATCTTTGTTGTTGGAGGACCCTGACTATATCCCGTTCACAAGAAGGACGAGTAGGGGAGTTTTATGATGATCTTAACGGGCACCTGTCTCCGTTCATGTTCCCGGGATAGAGACTGTGTCTATTACTAGCTTGAAACGCTAACTACTGTCGTTGACGATAGTGACGAGGCTGTCACTCACTTGTCCCTTCTTGACAACCTCCTGCCCCGAGCTAACGCGTGTAGGGGGGTAGGTATACGTAGGTATATTGCCCCGGGGGCAGGTAATGGGGGCCTGGTCTTGTGTGTGGTTAGGGGAAAATTGGGCTGGATATAGAGTGGAGACTTGGTCAGTCAGACTTTAGGGTTTTAAAGTTGCTGCATTACGATTTATGGGTCACCAGGAAGTTTACCATATTCTTGCATATTTATTCAGTACAATAACAACCCATACTATCAGGCTTCAGTATACGACTACACACAACCACGCAGACAGCATGTTTCTTCCAGCCCAAGTGTGATCAGACATTCATTGTTGCTGTCTTCAGGGGATGATGCCACAGTGAAGTCCGGACAGGGGAACTCAACGGGGAGGAGGCGCCGTGAAGATGATCCAAGATCAGGAAGCCCTCCAACCTCCACCACTGAAGAAACTCAACTACCACTAAGGCACTAGTTGATGCAATACGTGATACGATTATAGATGGTGGGTGCCTAACCACACGCCACGTAGGCAAAACATGAGGGGGTTGAGAACATTCTGAGGAATGAGCGAGTTTAGTTTTACGCCACTTTTCAACAATATTCCAACACTATCACGGCGGAGGACACCAGAAATGTGCTTCACATATTGTACCCATGTGGGGAATCGAACCCGGATCTTTGGTGTGACGATCGAAAGCTTTAACCACTGGACTACCCAACCGCGCCTTATGGGGAATGAGCTGGGCATAACGAAGGTTTCAGCAAGCTGGATCATTAGACTTCTGACTCCTGATCACGTTACGTTTCTCGTGTTTCTCATGGGACTTTACGTCGTTTAAAAGCAGACCAGCTGATTTTGTAAAACAAATTGTAATGATGGGTCAGACTTGGGTGATTATCCCATCAGTCACAGACTAAACAACTGTCAGAGCAGTGGACACATCTAATACCCACTCAACCCCTCTTATGCTTCCAAGAAGGTAAATCGTGTTCCGATGGGGTGGTGGGGGTTGGGGGTGGGTTTTTTTATTATGTTGAAAACTATTGAGCAACCAACTCCATCAACGTACATCAGACTCAGACCTTTTCTGCCCCACGTATATCAACAATCACAAAAGTGAATATCCTACATCACTCCTGACGGCAGTAGATCACTTATGTCACGATAGCCAGCAGTACATCACCTATGTCACGATAGCCAGCAGTACATCTCTTATGTCACGATAGCCAGCAGTACATCACTGATGTCACGATAACCAGCTGTACATCACTTATGTCACGATAGCCAGCAGTACATCACTTATGTCACGATAGCCAGCAGTACATCACTTATGTCACGATAGCCAGCAGTACATCACTTATGTCACGATAGCCAGCAGTACATCACCTATGTCACGATAGCCAGCAGTACATCACCTATGTCACGATAGCCAGCAGTACATCACTTATGTCCTGCTGGCCAGCAGTAAATCACTTATGTCACGATAGCCAGCAGTACATCACCTATATCACGATAGCCAGCAGTACATCACTTATGTCACGATAGCCAGCAGTACATCACTTATGTCACGATAGCCAGCAGTACATCTCTTATGTCACGATAGCCAGCAGTATATCACTTATGTCACGATAGCCAGCAGTATATCACTTATGTCACGATAGCCAGCAGTACATCACTTATGTCACGATAGCCAGCAGTACATCACTTATGTCACGATAGCCAGCAGTACATCTCTTATGTCACGATAGCCAGCAGTACATCACTTATGTCATGATATGCTATTCAATGTTCAGTAGACGGGCCAACTATTCAATGCTCTATGGTGGGGTCAACTATTCAATGCTCACTAGTCGGGCCAACTATTCAATGCTCACTAGTCGGGCCAACTATTCAATGCTCACTAGTCCGGCCAACTATTCAATGCTCACTAGTCGGGCCAACTATTCAATGCTCACTAGTCTGGAAAACTATTCAATGCTCACTAGTCGGGCCAATTATTCAATGCTCACTAGTCCGGTCAATTATTCAAAGCTCGCTTGTCGGGCCAATTATTCAAAGCTCGCTTGTCGGGCCAATTATTCAAAGCTCGCTAGTCGGGATAACTATTCAATGCTCACTAAGTTGGGACAACTCTTTAATGCTCACTGGTCTAATATCCTAATATGCATGATATAGTAAGTGCCGTAAACCCAACTCACTCACTCACTCTTATGTAACAGCATTACCCCGTACTGTCTGTATGTGGCGAGTGATACGTTCAGGTATGATACCATGTCCTCCCACCATTTGGCTAAGTCTGTTGTGTCTGGAAGTTAGACCTAGAATGCATCAGCGGTAACACCCCGAGTCCAGGCCTGGCTGCACAGATGTAGATGTATTCAAGTGGGCAGACCAGTGTGAGTACTGACAAGTCCCCCAGATATAGTATACAGATCTATCACGTCGGACGGACCCCACGCTGGCGTGGCGCTTGGAGACACATTCCCCTACACAGACGAACGCTCATTCGATCAAAACTCAACTAATTATGTTATGACTAGTCTCAACAAAAACACACCAACATGATGGCGAGAGATTCTCCTGTAAAAGTCTTCTTTCCTGCCGTTCATTTGGCTGCCATGTTGTCTCAGACCGACGACATTGAGTCGCCATTGCAGATAGCTTGGCACGCGGCCCGGGCTGGCTCCCCACCTGCTGCCAGAGCCTGCTGTGTAGGGGAACACCATACTCCCTACTCCGCGGCACCACGCTCGCAGCTAATTAATACACTCAGTCTTATAGTAAATATACCTTGTCGCAGAACTGTTTTCGAAAAGATAATGTACACATAAACATAGGATAAAGAGGTGTATAATCACAACAAACAAATATATATATATATATAGAAGAAAAGTAAATATCATTTATACCTATTAACTATCAGTTCTGTGCCCTACAAATCTCGCAATTAGTCGAGGAGCGGTATTGCACAGATAGTCACTTCTTTCTATACTAGTAGTGGAGTGGTATTGCACAGATAGTCATTAGTCACTTGTCTCTCTACCAGTAGTTGAGCGGTATAGCATGGATGGTCACTTGTCTCTCTACCAGTAGTGGAGCGGTACAGCACTGATAGTCACTTGTCTCTCTACCAGTAGTGGAGCGGTATTGCACAGATAGTCATTTGTTTCTATACTAACAGTAGAGCGGTATAACATGGATAGCCCTCACTTGTCTCTCTACCAGTAGTGGAGCGGTAGAGCATGGATAGTCATTTGTCTCCCTACCAGTAGTGGAGCGGTATAGCATGGATAGTCACTTGTCTCTCTACCAGTAGTGGAGCGGTAGAGCATGGATAGTCATTTGTCTCTCTACCAGTAGTTGTGCGGTATTGCACGGATAGTCATTTGTCTCTCTACCAGTAGTGGAGCGGTATTGCACAGATAGTCATTTGTTTCTATACTAACAGTAGAGCGGTATAACATGGATAGTCACTTGTCTCTCTACCAGTAGTGGAGCGGTAGAGCATGGATAGTCATTTGTCTCTCTACCAGTAGTGGAGCGGTATAGCATGGATAGTCACTTGTCTCTCTACCAGTAGTGGAGCGGTAGAGCATGGATAGTCACTTGTCTCTCTACCAGTAGTGGAGCGGTAGAGCATGGATAGTCATTTGTCTCTCTACCAGTAGTAGTTGTGCGGTATAACATGGATAGTCACTTGTCTCTCTACCAGTAGTTGTGCCAGTAGTGGTAGCATAGTCACTTGTCTCTCTACCAGTAGTGGAGCGGTAGAGCACGGATAGTCACTTGGATAGTCACTTGTCTCTCTACCAGTAGTTGTGCGGTATTGCATGGATAGTCATTTGTCTCTCTACCAGTAGTTGTGCGGTATAGCATGGATAGTCATTTGTCTCTCTACCAGTAGTTGTGCGGTATTGCATGGATAGTCATTTGTCTCTCTACCAGTAGTTGTGCGGTATAGCATGGATAGTCACTTGTCTCTCTACCAGTAGTTGTGCGGTATTGCATGGATAGTCACTTGTCTCTCTACCAGTAGTTGTGCGGTATTGCATGGATAGTCATTTGTCTCCCTACCAGTAGTGGAGCGGTATTGCATGGATAGTCATTTGTCTCCCTACCAGTAGTGGAGCGGTAGAGCATGGATAGTCACTTGTCTCTCTACCAGTAGTGGAGCGGTATTGCACAGATAGTCATTTGTTTCTATACTAACAGTAGAGCGGTATAACATGGATAGTCATTTGTCTCTCTACCAGTAGTGGAGCGGTAGAGCATGGATAGTCATTTGTCTCCCTACCAGTAGTTGTGCGGTATTGCACGGATAGTCACTTGTTTGTATGCTAACAGTGGAGCGGTATTGGGTCAATGTCACTCACTACTCTAGGTAGAACGGTATATTGCAAAGACACTCAATTGTCTGACTAATGAAGCCCGTTTCCGATCAGAACAATTACACGACACATTCAGACGTTCCATCGTGTACAACATGGACCGCGAGGACGGTTCGACAAGGAGAAGCGATACTAACCTACTTCCATGCCTTTTTCAATGTGCCATGTGCCATGGGATGTCGGTGATGGCAGTGGGTGGTTATGTCAGTGATGACAGTGGGTGGTTATGTCAGTGGGTGGTTATGTCAGTGAAGACAGTGGGTGGTTATGTCAGTGAAGACAGAGGGTGGTTATGTCAGTGATGACAGAGGGTGGTTATGTCAGTGAAGACAGTGAGTGGTTATGTCAGTGATGACAGTGGGTGGTTATGTCAGTGGGTGGTTATGTCAGTGATGGCAGCGAGTGGTTATGTCAGTGAAGACAGTGAGTGGTTATGTCAGTGATGACAGTGGGTGGTTATGTCAGTGGGTGGTTATGTCAGTGATGACAGTTGGTGGTTATGTCAGTGGGTGGTTATGTCAGTGATGGCAGCGAGTGGTTATGTCAGTGAAGACAGTGAGTGGTTATGTCAGTGATGACAGTGGGTGGTTATGTCAGTGATGACAGTGGGTGGTTATGTCAGTGAAGACAGTGGGTGGTTATGTCAGTGAGTGGTTATGTCAGTGATGACAGTGGTTGGTTATGTCAGTGGGTGGTTATGTCAGTGATGGCAGCGAGTGGTTATGTCAGTGAAGACAGTGAGTGGTTATGTCAGTGACGACAGTGGGTGGTTATGTCAGTGGGTGGTTATGTCAGTGATGGCAGCGAGTGGTCATGTCAGTGATGACAGAGAGTGGTCATGTCAGTGATGACATTGGGTGGTCATGTCAGTGAAGACAGTGAGTGGTTATGTCAGTGATGACAGTGAGAGGTTATGTCAGTGGGTGGTTATGTCAGTGATGGCAGCGGGTGGTCATGTCAGTGATGACAGCGGGTGGTTATGTCAGTGATGACAGTGGGTGGTTATGTCAGTGATGACAGTGGGTGGTTATGTCAGTGAGTGGTTATGTCAGTGATGACAGTGGGTGGTTATGTCAGTGGGTGGTTATGTCAGTGATGGCAGCGAGTGGTTATGTCAGTGAAGACAGTGAGTGGTTATGTCAGTGATGACAGTGGGTGGTTATGTCAGTGGGTGGTTATGTCAGTGATGGCAGCGAGTGGTCATGTCAGTGATGACAGAGAGTGGTCATGTCAGTGATGACATTGGGTGGTCATGTCAGTGAAGACAGTGAGTGGTTATGTCAGTGATGACAGTGAGAGGTTATGTCAGTGGGTGGTTATGTCAGTGATGGCAGCGGGTGGTCATGTCAGTGATGACAGCGGGTGGTTATGTCAGTGATGGCAGCGGGTGGTTATGTCAGTGATGACAGCGGGTGGTTATGTCAGTGATGGCAGCGGGTGGTTATGTCAGTGATGACAGTGAGAGGTTTTGTCAGTTATAACAGCGGATGATTATGTCAGTCATAACAGAGGGTGGTTATGTCAGTGATGACATCGGGTGGTTATGTCAGTCATAACAGAGGGTGGTTATGTCAGTGAAGACAGTGGGTGGTTATGTCAGTTATAACAGAGGGTGGTTATGTCAGTCATAACAGAGGGTGGTTATGTCAGTCATAACAGAGGGTGGTTATGTCAGTCATAACAGAAGATGTCAGTGGGTGGGTTATGTCAGTTATAACAGAGGGTGGTTATGTCAGTCATAACAGAGGGTGGTAATGTCAGTGATGGCATCGGGTGGTTATGTCAGTCATAACAGAGGGTGGTTATGTCAGTCATAACAGAGGGTGGTTATGTCAGTCATAACAGAGGGTGGTTATGTCAGTGATGACAGTGGGTGGTTATGTCAGTCATAACAGAGGGTGGTTATGTCAGTGAAGACAGTGGGTGGTTATGTCAGTTATAACAGAGGGTGGTTATGTCAGTCATAACAGAGGGTGGTTATGTCAGTGATGGCATCGGGTGGTTATGTCAGTCATAACAGAGGGTGGTTATGTCAGTCATTACAGAGGGTGGTTATGTCAGTCATAACAGAGGGTGGTTATGTCAGTGATGAGAGAGGGTGGTTATGTCAGTCATAACAGAGGGTGGTTATGTCAGTCATAACAGAGGGTGGTTATGTCAGTCATAACAGAGGGTGGTTATGTCAGTCATAACAGAGGGTGGTTATGTCAGTGAAGACAGAGGGTGGTTATGTCAGTGAAGACAGTGGGTGGTTATGTCAGTTATAACAGCGGATGATTATGTCAGTGATGACAGAGGGTGGTTATGTCAGTGAAGACAGTGGGTGGTTATGTCAGTTATAACAGCGGATGATTATGTCAGTGATGAGAGAGGGTGGTTATGTCAGTGATGAGAGAGGGTGGTTATGTCAGTGATGACAGTTAGTGGTTATGTCAGTGATGGCAGAGGGTGGTTATGTTAGTGATGGCTGTGGGTGGTCATGTCAGTGGTGGCAGAGGGTGGTTATGTCAGTGATGAGAGAGGGTGGTTATGTCAGTGATGGCAGAGGGTGGTTATGTTAGTGATGGCAGTGGGTGGTCATGTCAGTGATGACAGTGGGTGGTTATGTCAGTGTTTACAGTGTATGGCTATGTTAGTTAAGACGGTTGCAAGCGGTGACAACGGGCTGGTTATGTCAGTGATGACAGTGAGTTGGTTATTTTAGAGTTTACAGTGACCTGGGTATGCCAATGGTGACATCAGGTTGGTCATATCAACATCAGTGGTTAGTTGGTTATGTCGTGCTTTGAAAGGTTCATGATGGCGGTTGTCCTGTCTGTATGGCGCCTGGTGACGTACTGGTGCACATGAAATAAACTGTAAGCCTTACCTGTGGCAACAGGGCCGGATCAGAGGCCGGTAATGACAGAGTGTCCAACACGTGTCTTTCACAGCACACAACACTGCCTGCTCGGTATGTCTTTCCTCAAACAATTTTAGTAAGCTGTCATCTTCCCGCCCTTTTTATACGTGGGACCTATATTTCACACCCCACCAGTCAGTATTAATTGATGCATCTCCCTCATCCCACGTGGCGCCAGACCTGAGACTTTCTTTCCCCTTCCCTCTCATCTGCAGCAAGTATTTGGACCTCTTCCCACATCCTGATCCTGATGAGGCACCCCCTGACCCCTTCTCCCTCTCCCCTCGAGCCCCTCCTAGCCACCCTGCCCCCCAGGGTGCCCTGCATCCCCGGACTCGACCCCCAAGAAGAGGCGTTCTTTGTACCCCAGTCTGCAAGTGTCAGCTTCAAAGGTTTGATTACCACAATACCACAGGCAGTAGAAAGAGGTGTGAAGATGCACTGGAGAAGCTCTATGCCACCAAAGCGTGCCGGCTTTGCTGGGTGTCGCCAGTGTACACGTAACGAGGCCGACCCATGGGAGACAGACGCCCTTCCCAAATCGCGGACCCTTCCCAGGACGGTATACCAGTGAAACGGGGGAGGGGGCAGAGTAAACGCTTCCCCCGATGGCATCTCCCCATCTCCTCCAAGTCGTCCCCGCCACGTCGGCTCCGAAACGTCGCCATTCCTACTACAGCGGCGTCAAGAGCTCCGATTAATCAGCCCACTCCGACCCTCTCATTGCCACCTTTAACCGTGTGAAGGTGCTGTTCCATTGCGGAAAACACGGCCCGTCGAGACCCGTCTCATCACAACAGTTTTTAAGCACGCCGCCATCATTTCTGGCCCATTAAAGTCGCCGCCAAATTTCCAGAATTCTTTGCACGTTTGCCAGCTTCAAACTCCCCCATCATACTTGCTCTTGTTAACTAAGTTCACGCTGCGAACACCAGTCTGATGCAACCTCTAATGAGCGTTTACCTTCGCAATTAGCAAATTAGACGCTGTTTATCTTCCTTTACCACGGCTGAACACTTGCCCCTACTAGGGACCTTCCCTCCCTCAGCGTTACGGCAACCTGCCTCTCAGCGGTACGGCACCGGTACGGCACGCGCCGCGTTCACCCCAGGGCAGATGGCAACGCTAAAACAGAGACACGTGCTATCGCCTTTGAAAGTTTCTTGGTTTGTTTGCACAGAAGCAAGCATGTATACAAAATAATACCCGACTATCGAAAGGGTAATCGCATACTCGATATCTCATAGATAACGTGTTTCACAATGATCATACAATATATTACACAGAGCTCGTGGTTGCCGAATCACGAACAACCTAATTGGCGTTACATTTCTTTTCTGCATGTGGCAATTTGTTAATAACCCTTTCGCACACAATCCCATTTGTTAACCACTATTGAGATTCTGGGCTGAAAGGATCACCTGTATCGTCTAACTGTCCTGAAACAGGGTATCGGATGGTCATGATGGCTGATGAATATCAACACGTCAGTTGTTGGACAGGTACATTTTTAACTCACACTCCTCACACATCCCCCACCTCTTTAGCTTCTGCTTAATTAACTTACATTCACTAATTGTCATGGTAATCCCACTCATCTCATTTATGTTATTGTAGATCACCACCATGTTATCGTAGCTCATCATCTAACTTTTCTTTCATGCTTTGTTATCCCACCTTTGTTATTGTTACCTATTATCATATGTAGATGCATCTTGTATATAACCGCTTGTACCCCTCATTTCCCCCGTATGCTCAAAAACGGTATGTGGATCTATACCGAAACGTCGCTATTGTGAAAATAATGAAGTTGATCATCTATAAAGTTTTGTCATCCCCAACAGTTCATTTGTGAGGACATGGCTGTACATATCACCGTCTATTTACACTTGATAATTATAAACTTTCTTCCACCCGCGACAGCATAAAAATTCCCTACATGATAATCTAGAATCCGTAAAATGTAACAGATTAGTTCTGTGTCAGATGTGAACAGATCAAGCGGTGACAAAATGTCTTCGGGTAGCTGAGAGGATTTGACTAGAAGTTTGGTCTATGCTGGTAAATCGCTTAAAGGAATTGAATGCAGTCTTGGCTATGAGCAATCTGTGTGGTCATATCTTGTGGGGAAAGCGGGTAGTCTTGGTTATGAGCAATGTGTGTGGTCGTATCTTGTGGGGAAAGCGGGTAGTCTTGGTTATGAGCAATCTGTGTGGTCGTATCTTGTGGGGAAAGCGGGTAGTCTTGGTCATGAGCAATCTGTGTGGTCGTAACTTGTAGGGAAAGCGGGTAGTCTTGGTTATGAGCAATCTGTGTGGTCGTACCTTGTGGGGAAAGCGGGTAGTCTTGGTCATGAGCAATCTGTGTGGTCGTAACTTCTGGCGAAAGCGGGTAGTCTTGGTTATGAGCAATGTGTGTGGTCGTACCTTATGGGGAAAGCGGGTAGTCTTGGTTATGAGCAATCTGTGTGGTCGTACCTTGTGGGGAAAGCGGGTAGTCTTGGTTATGAGCAATCTGTGTGGTCGTATCTTGTGGGGAAAGCGGGTAGTCTTGGTCATGAGCAATCTGTGTGGTCGTAACTTGTGGGGAAAGCGGGTAGTCTTGGTTATGAGCAATCTGTGTGGTCGTACCTTGTGGGGAAAGCGGGTAGTCTTGGTTATGAGCAATGTGTGTGGTCGTACCTTGTGGGGAAAGCGGGTAGTCTTGGTTATGAGCAATCTGTGTGGTCATATCTTGTGGGGAAAGCGGGTAGTCTTGGTCATGAGCAATCTGTGTGGTCGTACCTTGTAGGAAAGCGGGTAGTCTTGGTTATGAGCAATCTGTGTGGTCATATCTTGTGGGGAAAGCGGGTAGTCTTGGTTATGAGCAATCTGTGTGGTCGTATCTTGTGGGGAAAGCGGGTAGTCTTGGTTATGAGCAATCTGTGTGGTCATATCTTGTGGGGAAAGCGGGTAGTCTTGGTTATGAGCAATCTGTGTGGTCGTATCTTGTGGGGAAAGCGGGTAGTCTTGGTCATGAGCAATCTGTGTGGTCGTAACTTGTAGGAAAGCGGGTAGTCTTGGTTATGAGCAATCTGTGTGGTCGTACCTTGTGGGGAAAGCGGGTAGTCTTGGTTATGAGCAATGTGTGGTCGTACCTTGTGGGGAAAGCGGGGTAGTCTTGGTTATGAGCAATCTGTGTGGTCATATCTTGTGGGGAAAGCAGGTAGTCTTGGTCATGAGCAATCTGTGTGGTCGTACCTTGTAGGGAAAGCGGGTAGTCTTGGTTATGAGCAATCTGTGTGGTCATATCTTGTGGGGAAAGCGGGTAGTCTTGGTTATGAGCAATCTGTGTGGTCGTATCTTGTGGGGAAAGCGGGTAGTCTTGGTTATGAGCAATCTGTGTGGTCATATCTTGTGGGGAAAGCGGGTAGTCTTGGTTATGAGCAATCTGTGTGGTCGTACCTTGTGGGGAAAGCGGGTAGTCTTGGTTATGAGCAATCTGTGTGGTCGTAAATTGTGGGGAAAGCGGGTAGTCTTGGTCATGAGCAGCCTATGTGGTCGTAAATTGTGGGGAAAGCGGGTAGTCTTGGTTATGAGCAATCTGTGTGGTCATATCTTGTGGGGAAAGCGGGTAGTCTTGGTTATGAGCAATCTGTGTGGTCGTACCTTGTGGGGAAAGCGGGTAGTCTTGGTTATGAGGAATCTGTGTGGTCGTAAATTGTGGGGAAAGCGGGTAGTCTTGGTCATGAGCAGCCTATGTGGTCGTAAATTGTGGGGAAAGCGGGTAGTCTTGGTTATGAGCAATCTGTGTGGTCGTACCTTGTGGGGAAAGTGGGTAGTCTTGGTCATGAGCAATGTGTGTGGTCGTATCTTATGGGGAAAGCGGGTAGTCTTGGTTATGAGCAATCTGTGTGGTCGTAAATTGTGGGGAAAGCGGGTAGTCTTGGTCATGAGCAGCCTATGTGGTCGTAAATTGTGGGGAAAGCGGGTAGTCTTGGTTATGAGCAATCTGTGTGGTCGTACCTTGTGGGGAAAGTGGGTAGTCTTGGTCATGAGCAATGTGTGTGGTCGTATCTTATGGGGAAAGCGGGTAGTCTTGGTTATGAGCAATCTGTGTGGTCGTACCTTGTGGGGAAAGCGGGTAGTCTTGGTTATGAGCAATCTGTGTGGTCGTAACTTGTAGGGAAAGCGGGTAGTCTTGGTTATGAGCAATCTGTGTGGTCGTACCTTGTGGGGAAAGCGGGTAGTCTTGGTCATGAGCAATCTGTGTGGTCGTAACTTCTGGCGAAAGCGGGTAGTCTTGGTTATGAGCAATGTGTGTGGTCGTACCTTATGGGGAAAGCGGGTAGTCTTGGTTATGAGCAATCTGTGTGGTCGTACCTTGTGGGGAAAGCGGGTAGTCTTGGTTATGAGCAATCTGTGTGGTCGTATCTTGTGGGGAAAGCGGGTAGTCTTGGTCATGAGCAATCTGTGTGGTCGTAACTTGTGGGGAAAGCGGGTAGTCTTGGTTATGAGCAATCTGTGTGGTCGTACCTTGTGGGGAAAGCGGGTAGTCTTGGTTATGAGCAATGTGTGTGGTCGTACCTTGTGGGGAAAGCGGGTAGTCTTGGTTATGAGCAATCTGTGTGGTCATATCTTGTGGGGAAAGCGGGTAGTCTTGGTCATGAGCAATCTGTGTGGTCGTACCTTGTAGGGAAAGCGGGTAGTCTTGGTTATGAGCAATCTGTGTGGTCATATCTTGTGGGGAAAGCGGGTAGTCTTGGTTATGAGCAATCTGTGTGGTCGTATCTTGTGGGGAAAGCGGGTAGTCTTGGTTATGAGCAATCTGTGTGGTCGTAACTTGTAGGGAAAGCGGGTAGTCTTGGTTATGAGCAATCTGTGTGGTCGTACCTTGTGGGGAAAGCGGGTAGTCTTGGTCATGAGCAATCTGTGTGGTCGTAACTTCTGGCGAAAGCGGGTAGTCTTGGTTATGAGCAATGTGTGTGGTCGTACCTTATGGGGAAAGCGGGTAGTCTTGGTTATGAGCAATCTGTGTGGTCGTACCTTGTGGGGAAAGCGGGTAGTCTTGGTTATGAGCAATCTGTGTGGTCGTATCTTGTGGGGAAAGCGGGTAGTCTTGGTCATGAGCAATCTGTGTGGTCGTAACTTGTGGGGAAAGCGGGTAGTCTTGGTTATGAGCAATCTGTGTGGTCGTACCTTGTGGGGAAAGCGGGTAGTCTTGGTTATGAGCAATGTGTGTGGTCGTACCTTGTGGGGAAAGCGGGTAGTCTTGGTTATGAGCAATCTGTGTGGTCATATCTTGTGGGGAAAGCGGGTAGTCTTGGTCATGAGCAATCTGTGTGGTCGTACCTTGTAGGGAAAGCGGGTAGTCTTGGTTATGAGCAATCTGTGTGGTCATATCTTGTGGGGAAAGCGGGTAGTCTTGGTTATGAGCAATCTGTGTGGTCGTATCTTGTAGGGAAAGCGGGTAGTCTTGGTTATGAGCAATCTGTGTGGTCATATCTTGTGGGGAAAGCGGGTAGTCTTGGTTATGAGCAATCTGTGTGGTCGTATCTTGTGGGGAAAGCGGGTAGTCTTGGTCATGTGCAATCTGTGTGGTCGTAACTTGTGGGGAAAGCGGGTAGTCTTGGTTATGAGCAATCTGTGTGGTCGTACCTTGTGGGGAAAGCGGGTAGTCTTGGTTATGAGCAATGTGTGTGGTCGTACCTTGTGGGGAAAGCGGGTAGTCTTGGTTATGAGCAATCTGTGTGGTCGTAACTTGTAGGGAAAGCGGGTAGTCTTGGTTATGAGCAATCTGTGTGGTCATATCTTGTGGGGAAAGCGGGTAGTCTTGGTTATGAGCAATCTGTGTGTCGTATCTTGTGGGGAAAGCGGGTAGTCTTGGTTATGAGCAATCTGTGTGGTCGTACCTTGTGGGGAAAGTGGGTAGTCTTGGTTATGAGCAATCTGTGTGGTCGTATCTTATGGGGAAAGCGGGTAGTCTTGGTTATGAACAATCTGTGTGGTCGTAAATTGTGGGGAAAGCGGGTAGTCTTGGTCATGAGCAGCCTATGTGGTCGTAAATTGTGGGGAAAGCGGGTAGTCTTGGTTATGAGCAATCTGTGTGGTCGTATCTTGTGGGGAAAGCGGGTAGTCTTGGTCATGTGCAATCTGTGTGGTCGTAACTTGTGGGGAAAGCGGGTAGTCTTGGTTATGAGCAATCTGTGTGGTCGTACCTTGTGGGGAAAGCGGGTAGTCTTGGTTATGAGCAATGTGTGTGGTCGTACCTTGTGGGGAAAGCGGGTAGTCTTGGTTATGAGCAATCTGTGTGGTCGTAACTTGTAGGAAAGCGGGTAGTCTTGGTTATGAGCAATCTGTGTGTCATATCTTGTGGGGAAAGCGGGTAGTCTTGGTTATGAGCAATCTGTGTGGTCGTATCTTGTGGGGAAAGCAGGTAGTCTTGGTTATGAGCAATCTGTGTGGTCGTACCTTGTGGGGAAAGTGGGTAGTCTTGGTTATGAGCAATCTGTGTGGTCGTATCTTATGGGGAAAGCGGGTAGTCTTGGTTATGAACAATCTGTGTGGTCGTAAATTGTGGGGAAAGCGGGTAGTCTTGGTCATGAGCAGCCTATGTGGTCGTAAATTGTGGGGAAAGCGGGTAGTCTTGGTTATGAGCAATCTGTGTGGTCATATCTTGTGGGGAAAGCGGGTAGTCTTGGTCATGAGTAATCTGTGTGGTCGTACCTTGTAGGGAAAGCGGGTAGTCTTGGTTATGAGCAATCTGTGTGGTCATATCTTGTGGGGAAAGCGGGTAGTCTTGGTTATGAGCAATCTGTGTGGTCGTATCTTGTGGGGAAAGCGGGTAGTCTTGGTTATGAGCAATCTGTGTGGTCATATCTTGTGGGGAAAGCGGGTAGTCTTGGTTATGAGCAATCTGTGTGGTCGTATCTTGTGGGGAAAGCGGGTAGTCTTGGTTATGAGCAATCTGTGTGGTCGTACCTTGTGGGGAAAGTGGGTAGTCTTGGTTATGAGCAATCTGTGTGGTCGTATCTTATGGGGAAAGCGGGTAGTCTTGGTTATGAACAATCTGTGTGGTCGTAAATTGTGGGGAAAGCGGGTAGTCTTGGTCATGAGCAGCCTATGTGGTCGTAAATTGTGGGGAAAGCGGGTAGTCTTGGTTATGAGCAATCTGTGTGGTCGTACCTTGTGGGGAAAGTGGGTAGTCTTGGTCATGAGCAATGTGTGTGGTCGTATCTTATGGGGAAAGCGGGTAGTCTTGGTTATGAGCAATCTGTGTGGTCGTACCTTGTGGGGAAAGCGGGTAGTCTTGGTCATGAGCAATCTGTGTGGTCGTATCTTGTGGGGAAAGCGGGTAGTCTTGGTTATGAGCAATTTGTGTGGTCGTACCTTGTGGGGAAAGCGGGTAGTCTTGGTTATGAGCAATCTGTGTGGTCGTATCTTGTGGGGAAAGCGGGTAGTCTTGGTTATGAGCAATCTGTGTGGTCGTAAATTGTGGGGAAAGCGGGTAGTCTTGGTCATGAGCAGCCTATGTGGTCGTAAATTGTGGGGAAAGCGGGTAGTCTTGGTTATGAGCAATCTGTGTGGTCGTACCTTGTGGGGAAAGCGGGTAGTCTTGGTCATGAGCAATGTGTGTGGTCGTATCTTATGGGGAAAGCGGGTAGTCTTGGTCATGAGTAATCTGTGTGGTCGTACCTTATGGGGAAAGCGGGTAGTCTTGGTTATGAGCAATGTGTGTGGTCGTACCTTGTGGGGAAGCGGGTAGTCTTGGCCATGACCAACCCATGTGGTCGTACCTTGTGGGGAAAGCGGGTAGTCTTGGCCATCAGCAACCAATGTGCTCGTACCTTGTGGGGAAGCGGGTAGTCTTGGCCATCAGCAGCCTATGTGGTCGTACCTTGTGGGGAAAGCGGGTATTCATGCTATCAAACGTCAGAATTCTTTTTCAGAGTATATGACCTATCATCTAATATTTTCAGCGATAAACAACGAAAAGGCGTCACCGTATAAAGATGAGACACGCTTGATTTACGTTTTGTGTACATCTTTAAGGGCCATTTACCACTTATTCCCGCCTCTAATGACATCTGGTACGCATATGTTGACCACTAACGACTAACGACTTTAGCGATTCACACTTGTGCCTTCAATTTGTTTGCCCCCGGTGACATTTTTCACGTGCAAAACAAACGATTATAGCTGATTCACCTGTTTGGCCACGTACGACCACCGGGTTAACAGATGATACACATGTTTGGCCACTAACGACGACCGGGTTTACAGATGATACACATGTTTGGCCACTAACGACGACCGGGTTTACAGATGATACACATGTTTGGCCACTAACGACCGCCGGGTTTACAGATGATACACATGTTTGGTCACTAACGACGACCGGGTTTACAGATGATACACATGTTTGGCCACTAACGACTCACATGTTTGGTCACTAACGACGAGGGTTTACAGATGATACACATGTTTGGCGTCACTAACGACGACCGGGTTTACAGATGATACATATGTTTGGTCACTACGGAATCACAGTGTACGGTTTGCAGCCCATACATATGTTTGGCCACTACGGAATCACAGTGTACGGTATGTGGACGCCCAGTCTGTATGTCTTCAGTGAGCCTCTGAATACTGAATCACAGTGTACGGTATGTGGACGCCTAGTCTGTATGTCTTCAGTGAGCCTCTGAATACTTAATCACAGTGTGCGGTATGTGGACGCCTAGTTTGTATGTCTTCAATGAGCCTCTGAATACTTAATCACAGTGTGCGGTATGTGGACGCCTAGCTTGTATGTCTTCAATGAGCCTCTGAATACTTAATCACAGTGTACGGTATGTGGACGCCTAGTCTGTATGTCTTCAGTGAGCCTCTGTATACTGAATCACAGTGTACGGTATGTGGACGCCTAGTCTGTATGTCTTCAGTGAGCCTCTGTATACTGAATCACAGTGTACGGTATGTGGACGCCTAGTCTGTATGTCTTCAGTGAGCCTCTGTATACTGAATCACAGTGTACGGTATGTGGACGCCCAGTCTGTATGTCTTCAGTGAGCCTCTGTATACTTAATCACAGTGTACGGTATCTGGACGCCCAGTCTGTATGTCTTCAGTGAGCCTCTGTATACTGAATCACAGTGTACGGTATCTGGACGCCCAGTCTGTATGTCTTCAGTGAGCTTCTGTATACTTAATCACAGTGTACGGGTTGTGGACGCCTACTTTTGTATCCTTCTGACACGTGACCACCAATATCTTACACCTGTTTATACCCCCGATCAACAGGACATAAAGAAATAATGTGACACTATCACGTTTCCAACTATCATTCCAGCTCCACCTACTTCATATTTAGATCTGTGCTCAGAGATTCACTCCCTACATGGCCGTATGACAAGAGAGACAGCTCCATCCGATGGTGTCTACCGTTCACGTCTTGGGGTATATTCGAGCAGGCTCTTTTTACTAAGATTTTACAGAGCGCCATTTGACTGTAGCTCAGCAGCATCTAGGCTAGTATGGCTTTCTAAAAGTTATGGTGGACTCTGATATCACATTGCTCACCTTGTCGACTACACGTGGTGCCATCACTATTTCAAAATATTGCATATGCTTTGACATTTAGCACATGCTTCTGGTGGAGTAGGAACTTAACAATTGGCAATGCTATTACTATTCTTATGATTATGGAGATCTAAAGACTTCAGTCAGGACCTTTTCGCTTTGATCCATTACACTAGTTGAGAAGTTGTTTCTAGGTAACATATCTGCTTTAACCTAGTACAGTAGAGTGTGGATGGTTCTTGGACTGGCAGAGTAATAACATATGTCGTCGAATGTGGGCCGTCAACAGGGAGATGGTTATTCATGTCTGATTGGTGTTGACAGTGTGTGATCCCCGTGGATGTGACAGCGCCGACTCACACACTACAGCAATCTGAAGAAGGCAACATTTACCCCACAGGTGGAAGGGATAATCCTACTCGCGAGACTGTCAGTAAATCATGTTTTAATTTGTGTAACGTTGTAAGCACTTCTCGCTCTTATTGCTCGCTTTTCACAGTCGGCGGCACCGGCGCCGTCACACAGCTTGTAAGATTATAAATTTCACACCTCTCACCTCGTCTGCTCTTCTCCTCACTGCAGGGACTCAATAACTCAGTGATCTTGACTCAATAATTGCGCCTGTGTTTAATGGGATAGCGTGCACGACGGCTGTAAGGGTGGTGATAGAGCGCGGCGTGTAACAGGAGGGTTGTACGGGTGGTGGTAGAGCATGGTGTGTAACAGGAGTGTTGTACGGGTGGTGGTAGAGCATGGTGTGTAACAGAAGGGTTGTACGGGTGGTGATAGAGCGTGGTGTGTAACAGGAGGGTTGTACGGGTGGTGGTAGAGCGTGGTGTATAAGGGACGGTTGTACGGGTAGTGGTAGAGCGCGGTGTGTAACAGGAGGGTTGTACGGGTGGTGGTAGAGCATGGTGAGTAACAGAAGGGTTGTACGGGTTATGGTAGCGCGTGGTGTCTAAGAGGAGTGTTGTACGGGTGATGGTAGAGCGTGGTGTGTAACAGGAGGGTTGTACGGGTGATGGTAGAGCGTGGTGTGTAACAGGAGGGTTGTACGGGTGGTGTTAGAGCGTGGTGTGTAACAGGGGGTTGTACGGGTTGTGGTAGAGCGTGGTGTGTAACAGGAGGGTTGTACGGGTGGTGGTAGAGCGTGGTGTGTAACAGGAGGGTTGTACGGGTGGTGATAGAGCGTGGTGTGTAACAGGAGGGTTGTACGGGTGGTGATAGAGCGTAGTGTGTAACAGGAGGGTTGTACCGTTGGTGATATAGCGTAGTGTATAACAGGAGGGTTGTACCGTTGGTGATAGAGCGCGGTGTGTAACAGGAGGGTTGTACTGGTGGTGGTAGAGCCGGGTGTGTAACAGGAGGGTTGTACGGGTGGTGATAGAGCGCGGTGTGTAACAGGAGGGTTGTACTGGTGGTGGTAGAGCCGGGTGTGTAACAGGAGGGTTGTACGGGTGGTGATAGAGCGCGGTGTAACAGGAGGGTTGTACACAACAGGAGGGTTGTACGGGTGGTGATAGAGCGTAGTGTGTGTAACAGGAGGGTTGTACGGGTGGTGATAGAGCGTAGTGTGTAACAGGAGGGTTGTACGGGTGGTGATGAGGTGTGTAACAGGAGGGTTGTACAGGGTGATGTAACAGGAGGGTTGTACGGTGGTGTTAGAGGTGATAGAGCGTGGTATGTAACAGTGTAACAGGAGGGGGTTGTACGGGTGGTGTTAGAGCGTGGTGTGTAACAGGAGGGTTGTACGGGTGGTGTTAGAGCGTAGTGTAACAGGGTTTGTACTGGTGGTGTTAGAGCGTAGTGTAGCAGGGGTGGGTGGTTTGTACGGGTGGTGATAGAGGTGTAACAGGAGGAGGTTGTAGTGGTAACAGTAACAGGAGGGTTGTACAGGTGGGGTGGTGAAGGCGTGGTAGAGATGGTGATAGAGCGTAGTGTGTAACAGGAGGGTTGTACTGGTGGTGTTAGAGCGTAGTGTAGCAGGTGGGTTTTACGGGTGGTGAGAGAGCGTGGTATGTAACAGGAGGGTTGTACTGGTGGTGGTAGAGCCGGGTGTGTAACAGGAGGGTTGTACGGGTGGTGATAGAGCGTGGTGTGTATCAGTTGACGAGTGGTGTAGCGTCTATCAGGTAGTCGGGTGGTGTGTAGCGTGGTAACAGGAGGGTTGTAGGGTGGTGATAGTTTCGCCATTAGACGAGGGCAGATGTAAATCCATCAGTAGACGAGAGTAGCTCCATTAGTAGACGAGGTATAGCTGGTGGTTATTAGGTAAGGAGGAGGGTTGGCTCCATGTGTATCAGGTAGACGAGTGTAGTCGAGGGTGTAGCTCTATTAGTGTAGTTTCGAGTTAGACGGGTGTAGTTCCATCAGTAGACGAGAGTAGCTCATCAGTAGACGAGTGTAGATGTAGCCCATCAGTAGACGAGTGTAGCCATCCAGTAGACTCCATCAGTAGACGAGGCATCGGTAGACGGCGTAGTCCATCAGTAGACGAGTGTAGTTCCATCAGTGGGACAGTAGAGAGGTGTAGCTCCATCAGTAGACGAGAGTGTAGCTCCATCAGTAGACGAAAGTAGATCCATCAGTAGACGAATGAAGATCATCAGTAGACGAGAGAGCGTAGCTCCATCAGTAGACCAGTGTAGATCCATCAGTAGACGAGAGCGTAGATCCATCAGTAGACGAGAGTGTAGCTCCAACAGTACGCGAGAGTGTAGCTCCATCAGTAGACGAGAGTGTAGATCCATCAGTAGACGAATGTAGATCCATCAGTAGACGAGAGTGTAGATCCATCAGTAGACGAATGAAGATCCATCAGTAGACGAGAGTGTAGCTCCATCAGTATACGAGCGTGTAGATCCAACAGTATACGAGCGTAGATCCATCAGTAGACGAGAGTGTAGCTCCATCAGTAGACGAGGGTGTAGCTCCATCAGTAGACGAAAGTATAGATCCATCAGTAGACGAGAGTGTAGCTCCATCAGTAGACGAGTGTAGATCCATCAGTAGACGAGTGTGTAGCTCCATCAGTAGACGAAAGTATAGATCCGTCAGTAGACGAGAGTGTAGTTTCACCAGTAGACAAGAGTGTAGCTCCATCAGTAGACGAGAGTGTAGCTCCATCAGTAGACGAGTGTAGATCCATCAGTAGACGAAAATGTAGCTCCATCAGTAGACGAGAGTAGATCCATCAGTAGACGAGGGTGTAGCTCCATCAGTAGATGAGAGCGTAGTTTCACCAGTAGACGAGAGCGTAACTCCATCTGTAAACGGGGGAGTAGCTCCATCAGTAGACGGAGCGTGTGGCTCCATCAGCAGTCGGAACGTGTAGCTCCATCAGTAGACGAGAGCGTAGCTCAATTAGAAGACGAGATTACAGCTCCATCAGTACACGAGAGTGTAGCTCGAGTAGTAGATGAGAGTGTGTCTCCATCAGTAACAGGAGAGTAGCTCCATCAGTAGATGATAGAGTAGTTTCACCAGTAGACGAGAGTGCAGCTCCATTAGTAGACGAGAGTGTAGCTCCATCAGTAGACGATATTGTAGATGCATCAGTTGACGAGAGCGTAGCTCTATCAGTAGTCGAGAGTGTAACTCTATTAGTGTAGTTTCACCAGTAGACGAGGGTGTAGATCCGTCAGTAGACATGAGAGTAGCTCCATCAGTAGACGAGAGTATTGCTCCATTTGTAGATGGGAGAGTAGCTCCATCAGTAGATGAGAGTGTGTCTCCATTAGACGAGAGCGTAGCTCAATCAGTAGATGAGAGTGTGTCTCCATTAGACGAGAGTGTAGCTCCATCAGTAGATGAGAGTAGCTCCATCAGTAGACGAGTGTAGATCCATCAGTAAACGAGGCGAGTGAAGACGTAGCTCCATCAGTAGATGAGAGCGTAGCTCCATCAGTAGACGAGTGTAGATCCATCAGTAAACGAGAGCGTAGCTCAATTAGAAGACGAGAGCGCAGCTCCATCACTACATGAGAGTGTAGATCCATTAGTAGACGAGAGTATGGCTCAATCAGTAGACGAAGCGTGTGGCTCCATCAGAAGACGAGAGCGTACATCCATCAGTAGACGAGAGCGTAGCTCAATTAGAAGACGAGAGTGTAGCTCCGTCAGTACACGAGAGTAGCTCCATTAGTAGACGAGAGCGTGGCTCCATTAGACGAGGGTGTAGCTCCATCAGCATACGAGAGGGAAGTTCCATCAGTAGACGAGAGTGTGGTTCTATCAGTAGACGAGAGGGAAGTTCCATTAGTAGACGAGAGTGTAGCTCCATTAGACGAGGGTGTAGCTCCATCAGAAGACGAAAGTGTAGCTCCATCAGAAGACGAGAAAGTAGCATGAGATACCTGTTTCAATAGACGAGAGTGTAGAATATGAACACCGGTACAATAAGACTAGAGTGCAGCAAATGTGTCACTCGAAGAGAATGTAGAATATGAACAGGATCGTAGACGGGGTCGTAGACAGGATAGTAGACTAGGGCAGATACAGGGAAGAAGACTATGCCAACAACCGTGATAACCATCGACCTTAACAGGCAGTGAGTGAGTGTAGACAGACCCATATAAACACAGATATTCACTGGAGGCTTTTGTTCCCCGGTCTTCTAACAAACACAATCTAAAGATAAGAAACTCGTATTGGTCTATGCCGTATATCCGGTCCAACATATATACGATCACGGTTTACGAAGGCGATACGTCTAGTCTGGAGGAAAACTCAAGTCGGTATCTCGATAATGATGCTGGGTTTGTAACATTTAATTCGCCTATAATGCCTAATTTCTCTTTAGTTATTTATGTTGCTAATATTGGCGCTACATGAGGGGCGGACATGGAGATAGTGGGACTCAGGCCTCTTACACCTACGTCAGAGAAACACGCGAGCTGATTTGTTGCAGTTGCTGGTAATATGGCTCATACTCGTCAACTTCCGGTAAAACAACAGATATGCGTAATAGCATCCCATGCAACATATCGCCGCTTAGAGGCAGGCTAATGGTTAGTGTGTTTGCCAACCATGCACGTATCCCGCGTTTGATTCCCTGTTGTGGCACATATTGCCGTGCCAGTTCTTCGGGCTTCTGTTATGGTATTGCTAGACTTATGGGGTTAAGTAATAACAGATTTTGGGGCATCGGACAAAGTGAATGGCGGCCATGTTTGACCTGATCAACACAACAAACAAGACGCATTGTGTTCTGTCTTTTAAATATGACCCTTTGTCGGCTTTAAGCCATGGTGTGAGGAATACACATTGCTACATCCGACAACACGCGTCCCCTGCTCACGTTATGTACACAGCTCGGGGTGCCAGATGATTTACTTAAGAGGCATACTAGACAAGTGTACTGGTGACACCGCAGACCACAGGCATAAGGACACTGAAAATATCGTTATTTTCGCACCTTGTGAAGAGATGTTTGTATACGTAGGTTGTATTTCTATAGGCACCAACTCCCGATGGTCTTGTGGTGTTTTTCGGACGTGCCCTGCGTGCGGAGACAGTCATGTTAGAGGGGGTGGAAGTGACGGAAGCGGCACACTGGCGGCAGATGACCACACGGGCGTGCTGCAGGCGTCTCATGTCGCCGCTGTGGGTGTCTCCGACGCGCGATACACAGCCATGCAAGCAACCTACGACCTAGCTCTGTGTACAAACTCGAGTCTACATGAATCTTCCAGACTTTAAGCCGAATCCCACCGTCCACATTTACACCGATTAACTTGCCCGCCATCTAAGGCTTCTTTGCTTTTCGGATTCTCTTTACGGCGTGAAGACCATTAATCCCCGTGATCAGAGACAAATCTGCTGAAGGCATCTACAGTAAACATTCTCTTATGTTACAGTTTGCTAGAGGGTAGGTAGAGTTTACCTGACAGGACCCCACCACAGTAAGCTGTTGACTCAAGGAGCAAAACAGCAGTCAGGCAATAGACTGTCCTCAACGACAATGGGTATTGTCAGTACAGTAGACAGACTTGTCCCCAGATGCCTCGGTAGCCTCCCCTTGGTGCGTACGGTTCAGGAGAGACACCCACTACTGTATTTGCATTGCTGACTATAGATCAGGGATATCGTTTCTTACCATACTATGAGGATTCGGATGCAACGACGACCCCTTATTTGTCTGACTTTGCACTTTAAGGATCAGAATCGCTGTCGGTTCCTTGCTTGTCTAACCATGCGCATTTCAGATCAAAGTAGACCCTGTTGTCATTGCTTGTTCCCCCGTGGAACATTGTCGCTTCTGGCATCGAGGACTCCATTGTTAGATATAACCCCGTACATGATGGATACTATAACACGTAAAACAGTGCGGAATAGAGCCTGAGTGTATGTGTCGATTAGTATTGGTGACGATAGGTCATGATCACGGATAATATGGCTTAAACACCCATGAGAATTCTGGGACAGCAAAAAACCAAACTTGACTTGGTTGCCTGCGATTTGCAGATCGGAATACTAGTAGCTGCCTGGCCGTTGCTTGTCAGACTATAACATTTGCGTTAAAATTTATGTACTAATGTAGGCCCCGTATTTATTGCTTGTGTCCCTGTGACGGTTTATTTAGTAACAGGCCATGTATTATGGATGCTTTGGGGTGGATAACTTGTAAAAGATGACTACTATATTTTGTCCAAAAGGCCAAGAATCACCTGTACCGACGACCTGTATCTACTAGACTAACAACTAGACTCTGAAATGAACATATTTTACAGAAAAAAGCTCTTAGTTAAAAAAATACAATATAATGAAAAGGAGCCCTGAGACTGACTATGTATCTACCTGCAACCTGAGAATCACCTAGATGCCTGGTAAGCGCTAAACAGTCAGTTTGGTCTACTCCCATTTGTGAGAACTCCCAGTTGTGAGACTCCCAGTTATGAGACAGTATAGTTGGTAATTAACAAAGAAAACACACCATACTTCCCTGTTTGATAGAATGGATTAACCCTAGATAATTACTGATTTGCTATGTAACTGAATCTTGTGGAGTTAACTTAATGAAACTTTATAAGATAAATTGATTAACATACTCGGGTAAATGTCTTTAAAAATTAAACACTTTGTGTAGGTCTCTTATGCCAAAACCTTTTTACCCGACACAATAAATTTATGGAATGCCCTACCAAATTCCAAAGGGTCATGTAGTCTCAAAGAATTTAAAAACCTAATTACAAAAACCGAAAACAAGATTTATATTGACCTTAATTATGGCTCTTGTTTTTGTCAAATCGTTCACTGCCGCCCAAACGCCGATAAGTATACTCATACCAATAATGGTTGTCACCCCCCCCACCCCAACCCCACACACACCCCACACCCCACACCCTCCAATTTAAAAAATTGAAGGGGGTGACAACCATTATTGGCATGAGTATATAACAGACATTTAATAGACAGTCCATGTTGCTCTTGTGGATATCAGAGTGAAAACGCCCTACACTACTTTCTCACTTCATAAGAATTAATATGTGGTTTACACTACCCGTAATAACCTGGATACCATTTTGAACGGAAACAAAGAATTTACTCCTTGTGTAAACCAGAAAATAGTTGAATCCGTCCACGATTATATCATCAAGGCCCAACGCTTCAAATTTTCTCAGGATAATACTTAAATTAACTCAGCAACCTTCTCATGATTGATTTACATCCCTATAATAGCTTGTTAGACACACACAACTGTAACTCTCTAATTATGACTACTTAGAGAATAGTTGCATTTGATGTAATCTGTATATATTTATATGTACTTAAAAATATATTTATGCAATAGTCAATATCGATGACGTCACATCCTCCATTTCATTTCGTATTTTATGTTGCATGGGAGCAGTGTTAACATAAGCAGTAATGCTTGTTAACCAATCCCAATTCATTTTCATAATTAATAATAAAATATGTTTAAACCAAAATGACTTGCAAACTTCATAATAGTCAATAAAAATGTGCTATCATAATTACATACTCTTCTGAATAAATAAAATATTTAATGAACTATTTCTTCTGTGTAAATATAATCTTTGATAATCTATGTCATTAGTCAACTCATCAATGGACTATACCTCCTGTGGGTACTGGGCTGGGCTGATCCCACTTTCATTGTAGGGATGTGGAAGCACCACCTATGTGCACTGAACCATTAATTAATGTGTTTCACAACTGGGAGTTCTCACAACTGGGAGGATACCGTAAGGTTACCAGCAGTAGATCAGTGACGACACTTACACAATGCATTAGTAACCACTTCAGTCACCGCAAGCCGAAGAATACAGGTTAGGAAAATAGGCGAATGCTGACGAATGTGACTCAATGCTGTGGGGTAAATAGTATCATAATGCGCGTTGAATTGAGCAATAAACTAGATCTAGAGTTCAATAAATGTTACGTATCAAGAGTTGGCAAATACCTACACGGGGTCTACTTGACGTGTACGTCCTATGGTGGAGATGACGGAACGGTCATAAAGCTCTACTAGATGTATATGTAGATACAGAGTTGACACCCCGGGTGTTCGAGCTCGACCTATAGTCCGATCACTGAGACAGTGGGTATCGGGTATAAAACATGGGCTGATTTACTTCCTATCGGTTTCCATCCTGGCTGCCATTCTATTGTTGCAAGGGTGGGGCAGATTGGTTTCTGATACCGTCAGTCAAACTGGCATATCTCAAGTGACATATTCGGCCGGGAGTGGGCGTGGCGTGCTATCACTTACCCCAAACAGTAAGTTGGGACAGGGGAGAACAGGAATATATCGCAAACGTTTAATGTAACTTGTAATCTAAGATATACTTTCTATGAGGCCTGCGCTGCACGGTCTGGTGCCCAGTCTAGGTCTAGACGTTGTAATTAGCTCCTTGTGGAAACTGAGACATTGTCTCTGTAATTTAGTTAGTCAGTTATTGCCAGGTGATCAAGATGATAAAGCCGTGTTAGCGGACAAATAGAGTGGAGTTTGAATGACCTGATTTAAACTTGCTGATAAGCTTCAGCTTAGTTCTCTTGAAGTGTGTTCTGTCATATGTCTATATCATATGTCCTCGCGTTTTCATGTGGTTGTTCAGCTCGGAATGAAGGCGCATGCCAAGCACTCTGTGCTCTACGTACATATACGTAGATATTTTATGTCCGCTTCAGTCGATCTTGTCAGATTGTTTGTTTGTTTGTTTGTTGCATAACGCCGCTCTCAGCAATCTAACTATATAACAGCCGTCTGTTAATAATCGACACTGGACCTGACAATCCAGTGATCAACAACACGAGCATCGGTATACGCTAATGGGATACGGTGACACGCACGATCAAACAAGCCAGTCATAATCATGGGGTGCTGAAGACCAATTCTGAGCAGGATCTTCACGGGTAGATCTGGTCAGATGGTTTTAGTCTGGCATCCTTTTACTATTGATTACCTACCCAGCTAAAACACAACGTCTTCACAACGTTGTGGGGAGGTTGTAGATTGGTAACGTCATGACACGACGTTGCACGACAACGTGAAATTGTTAGCTGGGTATGTATGTATGTATGTATGTTATGTATGTATGTATGTATGTATGTATGTATGTATGTATGTATGTATGTATGTATGTATGTATGTATGTATGTATGTATGTATGTATGTATGTATGTATGTATGTATGTATGTATGTATGTATGTATGTAGGTATGTATAACACATTTAGTATCAATATAAATAACAATGTTGTCTGTTTAGATATAGAATCGATTTAGTGATCGGGAAATGAATAAATGATATAGATCTCAGATATTAATAGATATGTTGTCATATGAAACAACGGGTTGTTTTTTTTATTTCATGGTATGATATAACGGGAATGATTATCAAAATAGTATTTCATAGACAGACAGATTATTGTAGTGTCTCCAAAAATATTTCAGGTTGAATTGAGTATCAAAAGGAATATTAACCTAAAGGGATTACGCTTATCTCTTATCTGGACAAGGTATAAGTGTAAGGGCCGAGACAATGAATGTCGATCATTTCACGTTAAACATTTCTTTCTTCTGTTTGAATATTCGTGTATTTTTAACTCAACACGAGTAACAATTTAGAATCGAAATCATATAGAATCTAATACGACATAATCGAATATAGTTTCCATCAAGATTATTTCTAGCGACTTGCCACCAATCCTGTTACCTCCCTTAGCGCACCTGACAACACTTCCGGCGAAGAGACGCTTCAACCTGCTAATCAAGCTATTGAATGAAAATGGCAATTTATAATTATGTTTGGGTTGTCTTCGCTTGGGTATGCGTGCCAAGCATTTTGCATGGTGCCAAAGAGACGCCTATGCCAAAGGACATTTCTAAAGGTGCACACGGATGTAATATTGCAATTATTCGATAAGGGGGGTCCATATTGATATCGGTACATGAAAATAATGCGACTGTCGTCTCGGTTCAGTGAACATGATCGTGTATGCTTTGTGTGTATATAAGTTTCTAGCTCTCATCCCTGGCTAAGAGTACTAAAAGCTCGTGTTAACAGACCTTTTTACAGGAGAATTCCTCCAATTTGAAAGTCAATTAGTCATTGTCTTTCGAAGTTGACGGAGAAAATATGTGAAATGCTAGACAGATTACATGTATATGCGATTTTTAGGGATAGGATATTCCTAAGGGTAGCCCATGTTATCATATGATTGTTGCTCAAAAGTTGTTTGATTGGGTTGCAACATTAAAAAATCCCAGCAAAAGTCACAAACTTTGTGTGTAGTCACATGAAGAACCAGGGATTGGGAAAGGCAGGGGCCATGGGCCATTTTGCACATTAGAATAAAAAATGGCCCATTAAAATTTTGAAGTATACTATTAATACAAGGGCAGTGTCCCCTTCTAAATTCAGAAAATGGCTAATAATCCTGAAAATGGCCCATTGTGAAAGTTCTTTATCCCAGTCCCTGAAGAACATTCACAAATTGACGCATCAGTGAAAACATAATGTCAGATGCAATTGTCTCTTTTGACATGTATCATGTGTTTTTTCGTGATCAACTCACTTACCTCTGTATGTGTCTGCGATGGGTGCCTCTGTTTGGCCAGGATATACTCAACCTATCACGAGTACTCAGTTACTATTTGATACTGATTCATTCACTGTTTGACAGTGATTCATCAACACATATTCATGATATAGCATGAATTTTAACATGGTCTTGGGTTTTAAGATTCATGGAAATGGTTTTGTCATTTTTTGTTCCACTACAACTCTGTACCTTTTGTTTCAGAAATTTACTGTGTAGGGTGTGAATACACAGTGAAAGGTAATGCATCTTCTTCATATAATATTGTGATAGATGAACTGTATAATTATCAGAAACATGGTTGTTGAGTACATCGTGAAAATTGTATACATTTTTTTAAACATTTTATGACACTTGTCCATAAAAAAATTCTAACTCCACATTGGTCATACTTTACTAGAATGATTGCCCTGCAAATTCTGTTGATTCTTTTCTTTACCTATACAGGTTTCGAAATACCCCATATATTAGTATTTTTATCCCTGTATACTTTATCACTGAAACAGAAGTAGGAATGTTATCACCTTGATAATTTGTTTGACAGCTTTGGACAAACTGCTGAAAGTACGATCCGAATCAGACACACTGGACATTCAAGTTGCAGAGGCTATTGAAGCTGTTTGTGACAAGAGTCACTTCAGTGGGGCAGAAATGTCTTCTGACAATCTCTTAAAGGCCTGCAGATTTTTAACAGGTGGGAGTTTATCAATGTGTATCATTCTAGGAAGCTTTGCAAACCATCAGCAATATTCCTGCAATATTATGGCATGGAGAAGGACATCAGGATTAACAGCCTGACCTTGGACCCATGTAAATATTTATAGTTATCATTATAAGTTACAAGTTATATCACACTTGAGAATTACATCTGTTGAATGTGTTGATATATTCCTTTACCTACTAACTACCTCTTTGACGTCTAATCATGCCAGTGTTACATACATCAGCTGTGTTATGTGGTTACTGCAGACAATGTTGAGTGTTTCCCCTGCATTCACTTCCAGAGACACATGAAGACATCCTAGAGCCTCTCCTGGTCAGCCATTACAGCCGCACCTACATGGCCTCCTATCTCGACCTGTCACAGCAAGTCTGTGTCGATCTCACCATGGCATGTGTTGGAGTCTCAGGCACAAAGAGATTCCCATCACATCTGGTTAGTGTTAGTTTCATCACCTTGAATTGAATATGCCAAGATTACTGACACTTCCTATAATAAATCAAATATATCCACACTAAGGGTTATGGTCACCAGATGTCCATCATCTTCAGTGGTCATTACTGTAGGTTATGAGTTTACTGACTTTGTTACTTTGTTGTCAGGACTCGGATATAGAATTTGATCCAGAGATGCAGAGCTTCAGAGTCAAACCAGGACGCAGTCTACGTATTCCGGAGCCGGTAGATGCTGGCCATGAAGAACTGTGACATGTCTCCCTCCATCGGCTGTCGTGTCAATAATGCATCATTGTTTGAATATAAGCATGTAAGTCAAGTTGTCCCTGTCACAGCCTTAACACCAAGAGGTGAAGATCTGAAGGTACCTCGACTCATATAGCAGCAAACCACAGCACCCATGACCATGCTTGATATCGAAACATTGCATTCTTATGGTTGTTGGAGAATTTCATTTTTACATGGGTAAGAAATGTTGATATTTTTATCTGTTTTTGTTCTTAAGTGAGAATGTTCTCCGTTAATCAGAGGCTTCTTACACACTGTTGTTTTATATCGATATTTTCTTGTAGAATCTGGATGATAACTATATTATTTTTACACCATGTACATAGACAAGACATTGAATCATGTTTCACAGAAGTGTCTGTACTGAAATTTGTACACATGATTGTATGTTATATTATGAAACAACCGTTTTGTCAGTCACCCAACGAAAAGAGAAAGAAGTCATCAAGTTTAAAGTCTGGTATCCTTTTAACAGTATTGTGTACAACCGTTCCTTCTGTGTAAGGGACTTGAGGTGGTTCCCCCCTTGCCTTCATGTATGGACAACATTATTAGCTGCCTTCAATTCTTCAGGGTAATATATCACAATGTTCACATACCCTGGCATCACTGTCTGTGTAAACATGACTTCTCTGTTGGTATTGTTTGTGTTATAGTACACAACTTAGGTAAGGATTCAGATATGCAGTTAGCTCACCGGTATGTCATGTCACCGAGTATTACAGATAGTGTATGTTGTCTGGAGGGTATGAAGTAGAGTCAGGTCCTTATGCCACAGCCTATTCTTCGTTGTCCAGTGTGGCAGGTCTCCATTCTATGGTGAAAAATACTTACACACTGTGCCATGGTTGTCAGTTGGAGTAGGATATATATAAAAAAGAACTGCTTTATATAAGAGACTTGGTAACTGGGGATGTGTTTTATATGAACGGGATTACCCTAGGGTCCTGAAAATGGGAGTCATTTTCACTCCCTCTGTCTTCATGGGAGTAATATGCTTATAATAGAGGTCATTTTTTTCTTTAAAAAGACTTTATGCTATAATGTGAGAAAATCAATTCACTGATTCAGAAGCAATTACTAATCAATCATACCCATGTCAGTATGTGATAATGCAAAATTATTTTCAAACTGAAAATTAAATCATGTCAATTTGCATATATATTATTTCAAAAATTATATCGAAATGGCTAGACAAGATGGGCGACTGAATGTATATAACAGAGAATATGTTAACACATAATTTGATCTTAACTTATTTCTATTGGTATCCAAGTGTCAGTGTGTTGTTTTTGATGGTACTTATCATGAGAATCGGTTAACTTGCTGTTGCATCACATCAACCCAGCAGCAAAATAACCTTAGTATATCCAGCACAGACTGCATAAAATACTCACCATTTCTGTGTCAGGGCTTGAATGTGTTTTTTGTGACTTGATGACTATGATTATACCCAATTAGGCATCATGCACCCTTCTCTAATAATATGATTTGTTTATTAAAGCATGTCTCACTCATGAGGAGAGAATCTCCACCACTACTTCACTACTTCCACCACTACATCTATATACTATTTAATTTGTAAACAATATAAGTAACCAGAAGAGACCTGAGAAGTTGGTATTCAATTTTGTTACAGGAGGGAAGATTGGTGCCAGGCATTGCCAAATAATCATTCCGATACAAACAGGCCTACAATTGCTACTGCTTCAGGTCTGTCTGTTCCCAGAAAGTCAGTCTTAGTTGAAAAATGTGGTGCTTGAGATGCTGCCTTACAACCACTAGTATCTTAGTCTGTAGTGATGTCCATTGTAAATATACCCAGTGTTACAGAAAACGTGCCTGCTTTGGTTTTAGCATGGTACTTGTCCATTTATATACAGGAACCAGTTTCAAGCTGTAACCATGGCAATGTAAAGTTTGGTGACGCCCTCATCCTCTGCTAATCTGGAATCGACCAAACTGTATGGTAGTCGCTAGGCTGTTTGTGAACCAGATGTCAGTATCGTCTCACAATTTTGATTTGAGTTTTCATAGACTCCTATGTCCAATTAGATGCTTGATTGGCATTTTAGAAGATGCTATTTGATGAACATAGAGATTTTTTCTGGGTTACATCTTCTTTTTATTCTTGAGTACAATGTTTCAGGGCTTGTTCTGGCCCATTTGTCAGGTAAAACTGAACAAGCCCTGACTGTTCAGTTTCAAGAATAAAAAGAAGATGTAACCCAGAACAAATCTCTATGTTCATCCTTTGAATCCAAGAAATATACACCAAATATGATTCCAGCCAAATTTGGCAATAGAAGTAACTGGTATGTTGTTACTCCCTCAGTTGACTCCCTTGTTTGGGAAGGGGCCACTTAAAGCATACCTGTAACCTTAGTACATGTACGCTCATTATATCTGTATATCTATATATATATATATACATGTATATACAGCTTTCAAGTATAGCTGTAACCATGGCAATCTCAATATATCTGTATATATATAGTTTTTAAGCACAGCTGTAACTATGTCAATTTCAATATATCTGTATATATACAGTTTTTAAGCACAGCTGTAACTATGTCAATATCAATATATCTGTTTATACAGTTTTTAAGCACAGCTGTAACTATTTCAATATCAATATATCTGTTTATATACAGTTTTAAGCATGGCTATAACCATGCTAGTCATTATGTATCTGTATATTATATGCAGCATTTATGAACACCTGTAACTAAGGCAATCTGAATATATATGTGCATAATATACAATATTCAAGCATGCTGTGGCAGTCGTCTCAGTCTCTTCACTTTCTGTATCCATGGCTCTTACTAGACACTCATTTACCCTTTACAAGGTATACGTCCATATAGTACGTAGCTAGTCATCTTTATCGTTTGCAGTGTCTAAGAATTGCCAGTCTCCCAATGTGTGTTGATGGTCGTACATGTTTTGCCTTAGTTGTAGGAAATATTAGATTGAGGCAGTGAATTCAGGATTGGCGCTAGTTTTTCAGTGGCATATATTTCTAATATTAATTGGAAATCCAGTTATGACATGGTCACTGAATAGCTCAACGTATTTGCCAGAATTGTACTTATTTTGATGCTGCATTACATTAAACTTAAATTCTTGCATACCTCATAATTTTACAATCAGTGTAATAATTTCTCATACATCTCTGTCTTAGAAGTAATGTTTATGTGTATCACACAATTATGAATGCTGTGTTTCCTGAAACATACAGACATCTGTCAGCTTTAACCACATGTGTACATGGGTTTCCTCCATCGACGTGTGAGTCAGACTATTATACACCTCAAGCATACCTGCTACCATCACAAAGCAATAAACTTTTATATTTATCACTTTCCTAAAGCAGTTTTGTGTTGTATATTCAAACTTGATGAAGTTAACTTGGCTTCCAGGGCAAGTTGGTGTTGACTGCTCTGCAAGGTTATGTATACACTCTCACCGTGTCCTGCCCTGACACATGGCCTGCCCAACACTGAACATAGGTTGAACCATTGCCCTCTATTCACCCAGGAACTCATTTCTGCGCCTAATGTGCAGCTTGGGGGATATACTTCCCAGGAAGCTGGGATTATTTGAAATGAATAATGATCTGCAATTATTTGGATAATAGTGCAGCACCATGAGCAAGTCTTAGGGTGATGATACCGTGTCATTTAACCTTGCTGTATCAGGTGCCTCCTGATTTCAATATCCAGGAGTGAGTGTGTGATTGCTCTTCACCTCCTTGGACAACAACATTCCTGTGACATCTCTGCAAACAATCCATTGTTAACTAGTGTTTGAGCGTGAGCACAGAAATCAGGGTAGTTGACTCAGACGACCAACAGCCTTCCGTCAGCCACTATCGGTCACTGTGGACTAGTTCCTCCATGGACACCAGGAAAACAGACTCTAGGTTAGGCAGTGTAGTTTATTGTATGTACAAGTCGATATCACAGGAACATGTCGGCTCCACAAAGCTGCCGTAGAGGTCACTGTGGACTAGTTCCTCCATGGACACCAGGAAAACAGACTCTAGGTTAGGTAGTGTAGGTTATTGTATGTACAAGTTGATATCACAGGAACATGTTGGCTCCACAAAGCTGCCGTAGAGGTCACTGTGGACTAGTTCCTCCATGGACACCAGGAAAACAGACTCTAGGTTAGGTAGTGTAGTTTATTGTATGTACAAGTCGATATCACAGGAACATGTCGGCTCCACAAAGCTGCTGTAGAGGACACTGTGGACGGAATATTCATGATGGTTGTCCCCCAAGGTCACCTACTGAGTGCCATTAACCATGTTTTAACATGCTGGGATTACATTTCTATAATGCAGATGGTCAGTGGGATAGGTACTAGATCACCCAGTAGGTGATGACAATACTCAAATATTTCTGTTAATATGAACAGGAAAGTTAAGAAGGTGTCTCAACATGGACAAACTGTGGAAATGGGATACATGTATTAATTCACATGTTGAATGCCATAATTAAGAATCTTAATTGGTTGATCATAGAAACGGTGCGGCTTGTTTTGAATTATTGCGCTGAAAGATGCTTGTCTAGTTTTTCGCATGTCAATCATTAAATATTCAGTCTTAGGCAGTTATGTTTGGCATGCACATTTAGATGAACTGACTTTTACAAACTTTGGGGTTTATGGAGTTGTAAACATTAGCATGTTTGTTAGTTTCACATCCACCTACTGGGGATCAGAGTAGCAGACCACTGAAGGAGTAACACTAGGACTCCCTCATACTGAACTCTCTGGACATAGCTCCTAGTTCAGTTGAAGCAGAATACTTTTGAGAAGTCGAGCTTCAAAAGCAACAGTGTTTCTCCCAGGATGCATTGGTTCTTCCTCCAACGGCTGCTCTATAACAGCTTTCACATCACGCCCGTACACTACAACAGAACATGACACGGTCAAGAGTGAAGTCAACCTCATCATTCTCACAACTGAAACAATATACGTACATAAACAGTTCTAATGTGATGGCTCAAGTTTGTCCGACTACACCGAACAGATAATCCATGTAGCACTGTCACCATGGTCTGTCAACAGCAAGTACAGTACCTAGTAGCAGGCCAAACTTTACCATGGCTACTCATTACCCTATCCAGAGAACAGTTAAAGAAGGCAAGAAGTATACACATTCACAAATACATGTACATTAAAGATAGTGTTCAAAATGCTTAGGACTTTGTGACGTGACACAACAGTAGAGTCACAATACTCCAGGAACTGGATGAACTCCTGAATGACACAACAGTACTTAAATTCACAGCACTCCAGGAACTGGATGCACTCCTGAATGACACAACAGTACTTACATTCACAGCACTCCAGGAACTGGATGCACTCCTGAATGACACAACAGCACTTACATTCACAGCACTCCAGGAACTGGATGCACTCCTGAATGACACAACAGTACTTACATTCACAGCACTCCAGGAACTGGATGCACTCCTGAATGACACAACAGTACTTACATTCACAGCACTCCAGGAACTCCTGAATGACACAACAGCACTTACATTCACAGATGCTGGACTCCTGAATGACACAACAGTACTTACATTCACAGCACTCCAGGAACTGGATGCACTCCTGAATGACACAACAGTACTTACATTCACAGCACTCCAGGAACTGGATGCACTCCTGAATGACACAACAGTACTTACATTCACAGCACTCCAGGAACTGGATGCACTCCTGAATGACACAACAGTACTTACATTCACAGCACTCCAGGAACTGGATGCACTCCTGAATGACACAACAGTACTTACATTCACAGCACTCCAGGAACTGGATGCACTCATTCACAGCCCCAGGAACTGGATGCACTCCTGAACCACAACAGTGAGGAACTGGATGCACTCCTGAATGACACAACAGCACTTACATTCACAGCACTCCAGGAACTGGATGCACTCCTGAATGACACAACAGCACTTACATTCACATTCAGGAACATGCACTCCAGGCACTCCAGGAACTGGATGCACTCCTGAATGACACAACAGCACCTACATTCACAGCACTCCAGGAACTGGATGCACTCCTGAATGACACAACAGTACTTACATTCACAACAGTCCAGGAACTGGATGCACTCCTGAATGACACAACAGCACTTACATTCACAGCACTCCAGGAACTGGATGCACTCCTGAATGACACAACAGTACTTACATTCACAGCACTCCAGGAACTGGATGAACTCCTGAACGACACAACAGTACTTACATTCACAGCACTCCAGGAACTGGATGCACTCCTGAATGACGGAGTCCCTGATCATGATCATGTGTTTGGTCATGTTTTCTATGAGCGAGAGGAAGCAGCGTTTAGCATAGAACCAGGTGTCTGTGCCAAGCTTCTTGTTGTATGGCTCCAGGCTTTTGATGACTCGTGAGATGCCGAACTCATAGTTGCCCTTGGCACAGTACAGAGTTCTGTGAGACATACAGGCTTGAGATTGTACTTACTAAACTTTTATTGTTAGATCATCTTTACCT
Organism: Haliotis rubra; assembly: GCF_003918875.1. Lineage (NCBI taxonomy): Eukaryota > Metazoa > Mollusca > Gastropoda > Lepetellida > Haliotidae > Haliotis > Haliotis rubra. The sequence continues at coordinate 2,626,418 of NW_025767146.1, forward strand.
GTCATCTCTGTCCTTCTTAAGGAAATTAACACAATACAATAGAATAAGTTAGGCTAGAAAACTATGAACATGTTCTATCTACTTGTCCTAATGCCACAGAGAGGGCCCATCTACACAAAGCAATCTTAGCATTGTGGAAGTCTTACGTCTTATGCTTATGTTAAGCTGTAGCACATCAACGATCTTTACTCTTATTCTTTAACAGAGATGCATGACAGACACAGCGCCATGACCATCATAACTGCAATACGTATACACACTTATGACTGATGACAGTCATGGCGCTGCCATCAAATTTGGAAACTAGGCCAAGGAGGGGAAAACCATTAGTACTGTCATAAGCAAGATGATATGAAGTATATAACTTCATACAAGACATGCCTAGTGGTTTCGGTTACTATGGTTATGGAAACAGTTGCCAAGGAGACTCATTCTTACCCTATAACAAGGTTGACAATACACAGGTGGTATATCTTCTTGTCTGGATCTTCATACGCAACCTGCTCCTCCTCTTTTTCGATCTTCCTCATCAGTTCCTCTGCCTGCAAAAACATGACAACAGACACTTGTGAAAACCACATACCACTGTATGCAGGGCTGCAGACAGGTGCACATACCACTGTATGCAGGGCTACAGACAGGTGCACATACCACTGTATGCAGGGCTAGAGACAGGTGCACATACCACTGTATGCAGGGCTAGAGACAGGACCACATACCACTGTATGCAGGGCTACAGACAGGTGCACATACCACTGTATGCAGGGCTAGAGACAGGTGTACATACCACTGTATGCAGGGCTACAGACAGGTGCACGTACCACTGTATGCAGGGCTACAGACAGGACCACATACCACAGCATGCAGGGCTACAGACAGGTGCACATACCACTACATGCAGGGCTACAGACAGGTGTACATACCACTGTATGCAGGGCTACAGACAGGTGCACATACCACTGTATGCAGGGCTACAGACAGGTGCACATACCACTGTATGCAGGGCTACAGACAGGTGCACATACCACTGCATGCAGGGCTACAGACAAGTGCACATACCACTGTATGCAGGGCTACAGACAGGACCACATACCACAGCATGCAGGGCTACAGACAGGTGCACATACCACTACATGCAGGGCTACAGACAGGTGTACATACCACTGTATGCAGGGCTACAGACAGGTGCACATACCACTGTATGCAGGGCTACAGACAGGACCACATACCACTGTATGCAGGGCTACAGACAGGTGCACATACCACTGCATGTAGGGCTACAGACAGGTGCACATACCACTGTATGCAGGGCTACAGACAGGTGCACATACCACTGCATGCAGGGCTACAGACAGGTGCACATACCACTGTATGCAGGGCTACAGACAGGTGCACATACCACTGTATGCAGGGCTACAGACAGGTGCACATACCACTGTATGCAGGGCTACAGACAGGGACCACATACCACAGCATGCAGGGGCTACAGACAGGTGCACATACCACTACATGCAGGGCTACAGACAGGTGTACATACCACCACTGTATGCAGGGGCTACAGACAGGTGCACATACCACTGTATGCAGGGCTACAGACAGGACCACATACCACTGTATGCAGGGCTACAGACAGGTGCACATACCACCACTGGGCTACAGACAGGGCATACCACTGTATGCAGGGCTGCAGACAGGTGCACATACCACTGTATGCAGGGCTACAGACAGGTGCACATACCACTGTATGCAGGGCTACAGACAGGTGCACATACCACTGTATGCAGGGCTACAGACAGGTGCACATACCACTGCATGCAGGGCTACAGACAGGTGCACATACCACTGCATGCAGGGCTACAGACAGGTGCACATACCACTGTATGCAGGGGCTACAGACAGGTGCACACATACCACTGTATGCAGGGCTACAGACAGGTGCACATACCACTGCATGCAGGGCTACAGACAGGTGCACATACCACTGCATGCAGGGCTACAGACAGGTGCACATACCACTGTATGCAGGGCTACAGACAGGTGCACATACCACTGTATGCAGGGCTACAGACAGGTGCACATACCACTGTATGCAGGGCTACAGACAGGTGCACATACCACTGTATGCAGGGCTACAGACAGGTGCACATACCACTGCATGCAGGGCTACAGACAAGGTAAGATACCACTGCATGCAGGGCTAGAGACAGGTGCACATACCACTGCATGCAGGGCTACAGACAGGTGCACATACCACTGCATGCAGGGCTACAGACAGGTGCACATACCACTGTATGCAGGGCTACAGACAGGTGCACATACCACTGTATGCAGGGCTAGAGACAGGTGCACATACCACTGCATGCCGGGCTACAGACAGGTGCACATACCACTGCATGCAGGGCTAGAGACAGGTGCACATACCTGTATCAGCTAACAAGTGATACTGACTGACTGAGTTTGGTTTTATGCCGCTTTTAGCAATATTCCAGCAACATCACGGCGGGGGACACCAGAAATGGGCTTCACACATTGTACCCATGTGGGGATTCGAGCCCGGGTCTTCGGCGTGACGAGCCAACGCTTTAACATTAGGCTACCCCACCGCCCCCCTAACAAGTGATAACTAACATTACGTGCTATGTATAAACTGATGATGCTGATGTCACCAATAAATAGATGCTGTTATTATATCTTACATCTTACATCCAGTTTTTTTCTCAAATTTTTTTTGTCAGGATTACAGTTATACACAATTATGTTAAGACCAGGCTGTTGGGTAGGAGTGGTCTTACCTCCTCGTTCTGGCTCGTCATGATGTAGGAGACACATAGATTGGCCAGGACGATGGCACTGACACTCAGTAGCTGCAACAGAGAGGAACACTGACAGAGTCGAGAACTCAACAACTTACAAAGGACAGGAAATAATTTTCTGTTTATTTTCAAATCACCATTTTGCCTGAAAACTGAAAAAAAAGGAAACAGATTTTCTCAAAGATAGCACAGAGATAGGTTTGAGAAACTACGTAGGTACATTTGGAGAAGGATTCACTCACATTGTCATAGTTCTTCTTGACAATGGGCTCATAGAAGCCTGTTGCCTCCTTGTATTTGTTCTCCTGCATGAAGAGCACATGTGCAACGTTCAGCTTCCACGCATCATGCTCGTTACAGAACTCAACAGACTTGCGGAATATCTTCTCCACCTGCTGGTAGTTCTCCATGTCCCAGTAGATCTTAGCCTGCTGCATCAGGATGGGGATATACCTGCAGCACACACCATCAGGATACACACACATACACAGACTATCAGGTTACACACATGATCATGAATACACAGACACACACCATCAGGATACACACACATACACAGACTATCAGGTTACACACACATACACAGACATCAGGTTACATACACAGACTATCAGGTTACACACATGATCATGAATACACAGACACACACCATCAGGAATACACAGACACACACCATCAGGATACACACACATACACAGACTATCAGGTTACACACATGATCATGAATACACAGACACACACCATCAGGATACACACACATACACAGACTATCAGGTTACACACATGATCATGAATACACAGACACACACCATCAGGATACACACACAAACACGTACTCATTATTTAGATCAACCCCCAGCTGACGGCTGATGATTCACTTCAAATTGGAAACCTGTATATATTAATTATCTCACCTCTCCAGGGCCTCATCATACTCGTTAACAGCTCGCTTGACTGCATCGGTCGTCGTGATTCTGTCTGGCTTCCTGGACCTACATAACAACATTAAACTTAGCACCAACATGCACATACCATATCATGAGGCTTTGTATCTGGCACTGATAGCCTTGGAGTGAACACATGTAAGCTGGGGTCATTATGTAAGTAGAGTATTTGTATGGGTTGCAAGTGGGTGGTGTGAGAGACCATTGTGTGTCTCTGGGATGTGAGCTTGTGGTCAATTAAGTTGTGTAATACAACTTGGGAGGTAAAGATATTTCAACTCTGAGCCTGACATACTACTAACGACACTTAAATTATTCAAATGTGAAGGTTAAATCAAGGTGAAAATTTAAAACATCACAAAGAACAACATATATCTTGAATCTACTGTCTACAAACACATAGGAATTTCATTTCAGAAAATGGGCAAACATGCATGCCACTGTGCCTCTCACTTTACCTGTTTAGTTAGCTTGCGAAGTGTTTCTGTTTGTTTGGAGGCCATCTCGTCCAGCTTGCGATATGCCTCTTCCGGGGAAGTCTGTCGTGTGATGACTGCCTCGAGGAAGTCATACAGGTACTAACAGACAAATAATCAGTGTGAGAGTTATTTTTCAACATTACCTTCACAATCTTCAGGCTACATAATAATGCTGTTCATTACCGACTATGTAATACTGTAATACTCTAAACACAAGGGGCAGATAGCACTGCATGTGACATACACCTTGGACTTGGCTTCTGTGAAACTAGAGATGCATATACATACAGTTGTCATGTGCATTGCACATATATGATTGCTTTACCAGCCATGCTGAGGTATTGTATGTGAGATGGCTAACCTCGGTCAATACAGGCACTCAATATGAGACTTACAGCTATCAGCTCGTACAAGGAAGTAGGGCTTACCGGGGTGAGGTACTTGTATGTGAGATGGGCATTCTCAGCCAAGACATCAGCTGCTAGATCATAGTACTGAAAGAAAAGATCATACTGGTGGTAAACAGGTAGATAACATGGTAACTAGAGCCCTACAGCTGCACACTGATGAAGCAGGTTTGTATATACTGAAGCATTATACCTGGAACATAGAGTCAATACACGTGCAGTCCATCAAATATCAATCTCATCCTTGATCAAGAATTACAATTTGCTGCATGAAAACAGTTTTCTAGTATCTCTGAACTCGTACTGGTTCTTGGAACTACTAAACTAGAACTTGATGAAGTGACCTCCACCCTGAACTACTGACCTCATAGTCAAAGTACTGTCATCGTACTTGTGGTACTGACCTCGTACTTGATGTAGAGCAGTAGAAGGTTGCCGAATGTCTCCGGAGGGAAGGGGTTCTGCTGCAGCAGGAACTGCATCTTCTGGAATCCCTGTGTGGCATTCTGCTCCATGTTCATTAGACCCTGGTTGTGCAGAGTCACTGCGTCCAACTCCTCTTCTGATCGTGGTGGCATATCTGTCAAGGCCTCGCAAGCTGCCTCAACTACAACAAGAAGAGTTCATTTTTCAGAACCAGAGAATAGAAAACATGTCCACACAGTATAACATAGCAAGAATTTTCTGACTTTTGTTGACTATTTAAGAAAACATTAAACACAAATCGTTACACAATTTTTCAGCAAACTATGCATTATACATTCAGGATTTTTATTGGTAATCGGGTATACTAAAGCTTAACATATGCAAACACTACAACAAAACAATTTGGTGAATGTATTTTTGACGAAACTCTTGACTTATTGAATCTACATCACCACAACCATACAGTTCCCTGATCAAAAAAGCTGCATCTGTGCCGACATGTATGCATGATGTGTGCATGATAATGTAACTCACAGTTTTTCAGTTGGTATTCAATGGCCGCCTTGAGATTGAAGGCCTCGATCAGTGCTGTCTCATGGAGGGTCAGTGTGTTACCGACGCTGCGTACATCAATACCCTCCGTTGTCATGCCAACACTAAGTTCTGAAACAATACACCAAGGATTTAGAAGTCAACCGCTAGTGAATGGTGTTGGACACTCGTACTGCGGTACTTGTGGAAGTTGTGGTACTGTACCTGGGTGTTCCCGGATGCCCCTCTCTATGATGTCTGCGATGTGTTTGAGGGCCGGGGCATACTGCTTCATCATGTAGTGACACAGAGCTATATTGTAAGACAGGTCCGGCTTGTAGCCCACAATCTGCATGGCAGTAGAGAACTTCTGACAAGCCTCCTCAAATCTCCCTTCCTGAAACATCATCATAAGAAAACAAATAACAAGTGCACAGCCATATCACTAGCCACAGCTTGTCAAACAACAATCAGTCAGTTTTCGTTGTTTTATTCTAATTCCTGCATTTTGATTGGTTGAACTGGTCGCGTATTTTTTAACCTTAAAACATTAAGCTAGGTCCACCAAAGCAGACCACTTTCATCATAACACAGTGACGGTTCATCCCAATTACATTTGAGGAATTCTGTTTTCCAAATACCTGTAAAATCCCATGTTATCAGGCCTAGATACATGTTTAGTACCAAACATACCAGAAACAGTACTGCCATCTTCTGTTGAATGGCTACTGACGTAGTGGTTGTGTCAAATGATGTATATGAATTACACAGTCACACTATTCATATCACACCACAGTGTGTATTCCTGTGTTTTTTAACCTCGTCATATTAGTCTGCTTTGATTTAATCAGGGAGACTATATAACGGGGAGTGGTCACTCCTCAAAAAGCCCCTTAGCACATGCCTCAGCTCGTCACGTGACTAGTGTAGCCAATATGGCGGCAGCTTAGTTTTTAAGATTGAGCCCGGTTTATTTTCAACAGCTCATTACATTCGCTGAGTGTTGTGACAACTAAAAACCTACATGTAGAAGATAAGTTACCTATTTTGTCACTCCATTTTAAGTCAAAATTGAAAATTTTAATATAAATTGTATATTTATATACTTATCCTATCTCACGATTTGCACTTCTCTCTCTTGCTTCGAACGCTGAGTGGAACGAATGAGAACTTTTCCTGTAGGCCTCTCTTGTCCATACGCCTGTGTACCCCAGGCTGCTCTTCTTTTGGACAGGTCCCTAGTCCCAGGCTAAGCGTGCAGCACGTTCCCCTGTCTACCCACGTGACTACCTCAGAGTGATCATTCTCTTCTTGGAGCCAATGACAGTTATACGTAACCGTCGTAATCTGAGTAGAGAGGAGGCTGGGTGGGCATCCATCTCGTGAGATAGGATAAGTACATAAATATACAATTTATATTAAAATTTTAAAACTTATCCTATCTCACGATTTGCACTTATCCCACGGTTGGACGGCGGGTCACAGATTACCCTAAGTCAAAAGACACTGACAGTATATACTGTATAGGCTAATGACAACCGTAGATAGCAATGAAAAAGGGAGGCCCGGATCTGACTAGCACAGTACTTATACTAGTGATGGATTCTCCTGAACCCCTTGGCTTACTAGGCATCATCGCTCCCAAGGAGTGGGTGCTCCTGAGCAATGTGGTATTCGGCCGCAGGATCCAACTGGCATAGTACCGATACTAGTGATGGGTTCTCCTGAACCCCTTGGCATCATCGCTACTAAGGAGTGGGTGCTCCTGAGCAATGTGGTGTTCGGACGCAGGATCCGACTAGCATAGTACCTATACTAGTGATGGGTTCTCCTGAACCCCTTGGCTTACTAGGCACCATCGCTCCCATGGAGTGGGTGCTCCTGAGCAATGTGGTGTTCAGCAGCAACCCTCGCATACGCAAGAAAACGCAACTAGGCAAGTCACCTTGCTTCGCCATATTTATCAGAGTACCCCCGTAATTACGACTAGTAATCGGGCCCGCACCTGCTTCGAGACAGCCCCCAAGACCCAACCACGAACAGGTGAAAAGGAAACTGAATCGGAAAACTCACAAGTTTAACGTTCAGTACCAAAACAACACCACATGACTTCCACTACTTACCACAGTTAGGTCACAACGGTGTGCTAAGGTACTTAGGAGCTTGAACGCTACGAAATCCATAAGGAAATCGGGAAGGTCACTACGTGCGATGGTTAGTTCGAAACAATTGCTCCCAGAGACCGGGACTCCCGAGCAATGTGGTGTTCAGTCACTACCTTCACGAAAGTGAAAGAACGCAGCTTAGCGAGTGTAATCAGTCGCATTACCACAATTTCCAAGGTACCCCTGTAATAAAAGTCTAATGGCTAGTATCGGGCCAGCCCCTGCTTCGAAACAACCCCCACAGACACCATTCCGAGGAGGGTGAAAGGGTAATTGAATCGGAAAACTCACAATTTTAACGTTCAGTACCACAACATCATCTTATGACTTCCACTACTTACCACAATAAGATCACATAGATGAGTATAGGTACTTAGGAGCATGAACGCTACGAAGTGTAACACTTCGAGAATGACTCACTTCACTGATGTAATTACTCCACAGAGCAGACGACAATAAGTGAGGTGGCAACTCTCCAGAGTCTCAAATTAAATTGAGAGGAGAAATTGAAGTCAATATTCAGATTGTACACAAAGCAGAAACGATCGCAACTGGTGATCATCTGCGCTGAAGCTCATGGTTGTCCCGAGTGGCAAACAGGTCTACCTCTGGTCGTGATAACAAGTTGATTATCGACTGGAATATCAGAGGCAGTTGTTTCCACTCCGTGAGTGACGGGCGTTTGAGACGTGACAGGGCATCGGCAATGGCATTCCTCATCCTGGGAAGAGAGGAAGCTGCAGCTGGCCCCTGTAAGTCAGCGCTTGTGCCGACGTCAACCACCCTAGTAACTTCTGCCACTGGCGAACAGTTGTGGTTTGGACCAGCTCTAGTGGTGCGTTGCACTGAATCTTGTCCCACCTCTCCTGGGGCACAAACAACATGACCTGTCGTGTTGAATATTGTCCCAATAAAAAGAAATCATCGGGTCGGTGTTACCTCCGATTTCTCCGAATTCAGCAGCCATCCTAATTGCGTGAGCAGCTTGATGAACGGCCTGTGGAGAGGAAAGACAACTGGATCCTGCTGGGCTTGAACACAGTCGTCGATAAAGTTCTCAAATGTCACGCCTCGACAATGCAGGTAGCTTGTTATCGGACTGGGTATCTGAGTAAAAAGCCACGGGGCCGTACATATGCCAAACAGCAGGACCCTCCATTGGTATCAGTGATGCCCCTTGAAAGTAAATCGAAGATACTTCCGATAGTCTGGATGTATCGGGATGTGAAGGTAGGCGTCTCGCAGGTCGGGGGGGAAATGAGAGGTCTAACAATTCTTGCCTCTGGCAAAGAGATATCTCCTGATATAAGAATGTTCAATAAGTCGTGCTACTATGTCAGTTCTAACGGGGTGCTGAATATAGTATGTTCGGCGCATGGAGATTGTCAGTCAATCTACAGGAACGTTCACATTGTAAAGGAATTGAAGAAATTCGTACGATCGGCGACCTCAGGAACGTTTCGGTTGGCCGAACAAAATGATGGTTCGCCAGGTGGAGTGATAAAGGTAGTAGATCGCTGCCTGGTGACAGTCCATGCATAACTGCAGTGACCTCTGAACTCAGTGCTTGAGCTAGTCAAACCGTTCACGGGTGTTTCTGTCTGTCACCCTCGATAAGCAGTCTCTCTCGACTGACTGTCGAAATCCCGACACAATCACTCTTACCGGGGAATGGCACCATTCATTGTTACTAGCATTTAAAGGCTGGACTTGATATCCGATTCGTTGGACCAAGACAAGTCTGCAAGGGCACTTAATAGTCACTCTAATCATCAAAATTCCGGTAAACAAACAGTAGTCCGCCATTTGCAAACGTTACACACGAGTGACAAAAAAACGGACAACACGGTGTTGAAAACTAGCAGAGTTCGACAAATTTGGCCCTATCTACATGCAAGTTCACGCACCTCGTTGAGGATGTGGAAAACCAGTGTTGACAAGTCCCTATCCTTCATGTTGAATGTAATCAATAGAACATCTGGTATCTTGCTCTAGGTAGCTGTAGGTGGTCGTCGAACCATGCGATCATGTGTGTCGAATCAACCAAAACAATTTCTGCATCTTATAGGCGACTGGCGTAGCCCGGAGGGATGGCCGTAGTGTATCATTTATTCTTTCATTCATTCACATATGTATTTCTTTCTTTTGTTCTTTTTCTTTATTTCTTTCATTCATTCACATATAATTCTTGCTCTTAATTCATTCATTCATTGTAAAATTCCGACTGATACAATAAACTGGCTGAAGTACTGTTAAACGCAGCCGAAGTTGCGCTGGGAACGAACCAAGTCACTGTGTGCGTTGGAGCATGATGAGACACACGCTAATTAGTACAAATGTTAAAGAAAGCAAGCGAGTGACCTATCCCTGTTGTAGATTATCCCTGATTTAATGATTGGTTTTGATTAAGCTATTGTTAACAAGAAGATTTGGTCATCAATAACCCCCACCACAGAGCACTGTTCCTATTTGGTTGGAGTTTTTATACATTTAACTCCACCACGACATTCAAACATGTCCTGAAAACACACTTTCACCATACGGGATACCGTGCACTAAGTCAAGAAATGCATGACAAGGGCCATAACTCTGTAACAAATTGTAACACGGTTTCCGTTTTGGAACTCCATCAAAACATTCATGTCCTGAAAAAACATACCACATTTGGATTCTCTATCTACATGTATAACGGTTTCTGAGAAAATCTGTCCCCATAGGGGATACCCTGCACTAAGCCAAGAAATGCATGACAAGGGCCATAACTCTGTAACAAATTGTAACACAGTTTCTGTTTTGGAACTCCATCAAGGCATTCATGTCCTGAAAACACATAACACATTTGGTTTCTCTATCTATAACGGTTTTCTGTGCAAATCTGTCCCCATTGGGGATACCATGCACTAAGTCAAGAAATGCATTACAAGGTCCATAACACATGACAAGGGCCATAATGCATGACAAGGGCCATAACGCATGACAAGGGCCATAACACGTGACAAGGATCAACTGTGTATTTTGTTCGGGTCATTGCGGCATGAATTAAAAAAAACATGACGATTTTAGACAGTCAATCCTCAAAAGAATTTCTGCATAACCTTGCCAACTCCACATTTATTGAAGTTGTTCAAGCCAGTGTCATTTTATGGCTCTAGCAGACTGTTAATAAACCATGTGTCATAATCGACCTGAGCTACGGATAAAACAAGTTCATTCTCCCAGTTCCCTGAGCAAACAAACTTTCACCTTTACACTTGACTTTGTCCAAAAGGAAACATTTATGAATCAAAAGAGATAGTTGGCCCTTTTTCTACCTGTTTACTGTCTAAGAAGAGAAAACATCTTGGTTCTGATGAACAACAAAGGATATGATTAAGACAGATTAAGTTGCAACCACATACTATTTTCTCGTGCAATTAAAACTGTGGCTGTCGATTAATTGAATGAATCAAGAGATGAGACACTCACCTTGAACAGGAGACAGCCGAAGTTGACCTCCGTGTCAGGGTCATCAGCAGGGCACTGCTCCACCAAGCTCTGAAACAATCAACAAGATGTCTCCACCTCTGTTTGTCACTAACACCCCAAAATAGTCACTTGTTGAACCTGTAGTGATGATTCTAACAAACAGGCAAAGTGCTTTTAATAGGAGCAAGCATTTTACACACAGGAAATAATAAGAAGGCAAATGTTTTTTAGTTAGCAAGAGTTTACCCACATTTACAGTTGGATTACTAAATGGGTTAATGTTTGGTATGAACACAAAAGAGGGTGCACACCCGAGCACCCAACCCGAGCACCCACCACCCAGATCTGTGTATAAACATGATGGGTTTGTTGTGATCTAGGTTCATGAAGAGGGTTACCTTGGCTCCAGGCAGATCCTCCTCTCCATACTTGATGGCTGCCTGCAGCTTGGTAATCTGTAAAAACAAACAGCTCACAGGCATCACATGAGACTTGAGGACTCTCATGGGTCAAGAATTATAACTAGTAGAAAATGTTATCTTCAATTTTAGCTTATTTTTGTGAGTTTTGTTTGTGAACAGTATTTCAGTCACTGAGTCAGATTATTGCATGTTAATTGACGCAGGTCTCAGCACCAACAATCCTAGGAAAGGTGCAGATAAACCTAGAAACATGAACAGGGAAAATCTGGATGTCAAGCCACAGGGCAAGTTGCTAACATACTCAAGGGACACAACTCTGCCTGAGTGAGTGAGTTTAGTTTTACGCCACACTCACCAATATTCCAGCTATATGGCGGCGGTCTGAAATAATCAAGTCTGGACCAGACAATCCAGTGATCAACAGCACGAGCATCGATCTGCGCAATTGGGAACCGATGACATGTGTCAACCAAGTCAGCGAGCCTGACCATCCAATCCCGTTAGTCGCCACTTACGACAAGCATGGGTTACTGAAGATCAATATTCCAACCCGGACCTTCACAGGTTCTGTTTGATGAATGGATGCCTACAGGCGACTAGAGGCAGGAGCCCTCTATGACAGAAAAACTAAGCACATAGTCATCACAATGATTTTCCTTGTTATTATCTTCATAAGTGGTATAAATAACACATAAAAGGTAATATGTTCACTAAACCACATACATAGGTTAATCTTATTCAAATCAACATAATCTAAAAGATTAAAGCAATCTGTCTGTTATGACTTAAACTACCGAAGACCCATCTTTAGTCTATTTTTTTAAAAAGACATAAGGGACCAATTAGCAGGCCCAGCAAAGTGAATGAAACTGCACTTATTTTGTCTGTTAGCTAGTGCTGGTGATCATCTAAACTACATACATACAATGACTTCACCACAGGCAAAACAGAACACCAAATAGTACAGCATTATCCCCCTTACTGACAGACAGACACACACATGTGCACGAATGCATGCCCACAGACACACATAATGTATCGTGCGTACCTGTCCCTGGTAAGCTGGATTGTCGATCTGACAGGCCACTTTCATGGCTTCCTGGTAGAGACAGGCTTTATGCAGGGCCTGGGCATAGTACAGACGATACTCCTCCACTTCCGGCTGCATCAGTGTCAGCTGTTCATAACTGTCAGCTGCGTTCACAAAGTCCTGCATCTGGTAGTAGCAGTAGGCCAGCAAGGACAGGGCTGACCGAGACTGGAAACAAAACATGCACATTTTTGAAGTCACCTCTGTAAATATAGTACACTGAGATCAATAGTCAGGAAAGAGAAAGAATTACACTATCAGTCTCTTGATCACAGTTGATATTGTATGGGGAGAATATAACCTATCTTCTACTTATAGTAAAACACACCTAGTGATCTAAAACATGTTGAATACGGATCAACATGATGATAAAATATTCCTAGTTTTGTCAACAGTTAAACCACATGCTCTGGGGATCAAAGAAGGGTTAATTTGAAGAGAGACCATTTCCATTCATCATACAGTTCAGGGGTTTTCAGTTAAAACCGTAGGATCCAACACATTCCCACCTTTGGATGACTCTGTAACTGGTTGTTGAGCAGTTGTACTGCTTCATTATAGCGCTGATCCTTGATCTGCAATAAATATTTCGTGATCAACAGCACAGCACGCATGTCACTATGGTCACTGACTCTCTAAATCACAATACTACATGCAATTAATATTTCTATTCATAACCAAGATAACGTACATCTTTATATGACTGAGGTATTGTTTTAACAGTGCACTTCACAATGTATATCACTTCATTTCAGCTTAATGGGGTAACAAAATCCCAATTGACAGGCAGTTCACACACTATTCGGTAAATCGTTCAACATCATCAACTGTTTACCTTAGTTACAGGCACTTACCAATCCATAAATAGTTGATGTATACTCTCCCTCCTTGAGCTGAAGATGAGCCATGGCTAGGTTGTGTTGTTGTGTCCTATCCGCTTGACCTGTTTAGAATTTCTTGCTGTCGTTTATTTCGATACACTTATGTCAAACCTTACCTACCCGAAAAGTATGCACGCTAATGCGCATGACACCAAGATACGTAACTCTTGTAACTTCCGTTTTACTTCTGAGCTGGTTCCCGTCTCGCCCTGCGCAGCTATGATGATTTATGAGTTGTCACCCAGTTTGCGATGTCTGTAAATATTTTACAGCCGCTTTAATCGGATTCAACTGCGAGAAGGAAAATTGAATACTTACGACAATAGAAAGCCTTACTATCTCCATATGCAATAATCAAAATTAAATGATATTTTTTTCAATGTATATCACGCAATGTGATGAAACGTTTTAATGTCTATTAATGTCATAATTGTTTGTGTTTGTGCCATCACTTTTCACTGTGGACTGAGAAACATTTAAGGGATTTTAAGCCACATGTCAAATGTTATATGAAATTTGACCTCTCCAAACATCTCAGCAACATTTCTGAATATGATACTGCTTGGCAAGAACTAAAACAACACTACCAATATATATTCCGTGTTTAAAACGTATCAATTTACATTCCGTACATCATACGTATCAATGTATACTCCGCCTATCATACGTATCAATGTATAGCTACATCATACATATCAATGTATATTCCGACTTTCATACGTATCAGTGTATAGGCCGGCTATCATACGCCTATCGATGTATTGTTCGTACATCATACATATCAACGTATATTACACCACTCATACCTATCAGTGTACATCCCACCACTCATACGCATCAATGTATATTCAACTGCTTATATCAGTGTATATTCCGCCTATCACGTGTACCAATGTATATTCCGCCTATCACGTGTACCAATGTATATTCCGCCTATCACGTGTACCAATGTATATTCCGCCTATCACGTGTACCAATGTATATTCCGCCTATCACGTGTACCAATGTATATTCCGCCTATCACGTGTACCAATGTATATTCCGCCTATCACGTGTACCAATGTATATTCCGCCTATCACGTGTACCAATGTATATTCCGCCTATCACGTGTACCAATGTATATTCCGCCTATCACGTGTACCAATGTATATTCCTCCTATCACGTGTACCAATGTATATTCCGCCTATCACGTGTACCAATGTATATTCCGCCTATCACGTGTACCAATGTATATTCCGCCTATCATATGTATTCCGCTGCTCAACTTAATATATCAATGCATAATCCACCTATCATACGTATCTCAATATATTCCATTCATAATACATAACAATGTATATTGATGCGAGCAATTGGTGACAGTCTAGTTGTGTAGCTGACAGTCTAGTTATGTAGCAGACAATCTAGTTGTGTAGCAGACAGTCTAGTTGTGTAGCTGACAGTCTAGTTGTGTAGCGGACAGTCTAGTTGTGTAGATGACAGTCTAGTTGTGTAGCAGACAGTCTAGTTGTGTAGCTGACAGTCTAGTTGTGTAGCTGACAGTCTAGTTGTGTAGCTGACAGACTAGCTGACAGTCTAGTTGTGTAGCTGACAGTCTAGCAGACAGTCTAGTTGTGTAGCTGACAGTCTAGTTGTGTAGCTGACAGACTAGCTGACAGTCTAGTTGTGTAGCTGACAGTCTAGTTGTGTAGCAGACAGTCTAGTTGTGTAGCTGACAGTCTAGTTGTGTAGCTGACAGACTAGCTGACAGTCTAGTTGTGTAGCTGACAGTCTAGTTGTGTAGCGGACAGTCTAGTTGTGTAGCGGACAGTCTAGTTGTGTAGCAGACAGTCTAGTTGTGTAGCTGACAGTCTAGTTGTGTAGCTGACAGTCTAGTTATGTAGCAGACAGTCTAGTTGTGTAGCTGTCAGTCTAGTTGTGTAGCAGACAGTCTAGTTATGTAGCGGACAGTCTAGTTGTGTAGCAGACAGTCTAGTTGTGTAGCAGACAGTCTAGTTGTGTAGATGACAGTCTAGTTGTGTAGCTGACAGTCTAGTTGTGTAGCAGACAGTCTAGTTGTGTAGCAGACAGTCTAGTTGTGTAGCTGACAGTCTAGTTGTGTAGCGGACAGTCTAGTTGTGTAGATGACAGTTTAGTTGTGTAGCAGACAGTCTAGTTGTGTAGCTGACAGACTAGCTGACAGTCTAGTTGTGTAGCTGACAGTCTAGTTGTGTAGCAGACAGTCTAGTTGTGTAGCTGACAGTCTAGTGTAGCTGACAGTCTAGTTGTGAAGCGAACAGTCTAGTTGTGAAGCGCACAGTCTATTCAAATGGGATAAAAATTGCTTATACCCGAAAGCGAGTGGATAATGTCATTTGTCCCGGGGCGATATCCCAGAATACATTGTTTACTGGCCATGCTGGGTGTCACAGACATTGTCTACAGCAACCCAACATCAGATAAGCAATACACACAAACATTGTATCGTGGAAGAACAATGTTTCATTTGTAATTGAATTACCTTTACAGGTTGGAGTGGTCCTGTTGTAGTGACCCTCTATGTATCACTTGGGTCACAGTGACCTAAGGGCATAGCTCTCTGTGATGGTGAATTGTTGATGCCTTGACATTATATATTAGTACCACGACTGAGAGAATTCCATGCTTCAAATATCATCAGTGGAATTTAACTTGTTCACTGAATTTGTTTATTTGTCAGATCTTCTTTAACTTCGTTCACTATCGTTTCTTTAAACGTTCCCTGAAACTCACTATCTATTGATCAGCCATTACGGTGTTGGTTTGTAATAGATAGCGGGCATTCTGGGAAGTCCCGATAAGTCCACGGCGCTCAATTCATAGAACATGATGAATTCTCGGAAATAAGGGACGGATTCCTGTTAATGAAATATGATAAGCTCCAGATCTCGGTCGACTTTCACTAGGTGAAGTTGTAATTAAAGGTATTTTTTCATTATAAAATGAGGTTGTGAGTTGTGTGTAACGCCGCTCGGGACAGTATTTCAGTGAAGCATGATATGACAGGCCAACCCGTACCCACTTTAGCTGGCTGTTCACAAACTGGCAAACCCGTACCCACTTCAGCTGGCTGTTCACTAACTGGCAAACCCGTACCCACTTTAGCTGGCTGTTCACTAACTGGCAAACCCGTACCCACTTCAGCTGGCTGTTCACTAACTGGCAAACCCGTACCCACTTTAGCTGGCTGTTCACTAACTGCCCAACCCGGGCCCACTTCAGCTGACTGTTCACAAACTGGCCAACCCGTACCCACTTCAGCTGACTGTTCACAAACTGGCCAACCCGGACCCACTTTAGCTGACTGTTCACTAACTGGCCAACCCGGACCCACTTTAGCTGGCTGTTCACTAACTGGCAAACCGGGACCCACTTTAGCTGGCTGTTCACTAACTGGCAAACCGGGACCCACTTTAGCTGGCTGTTCACTAACTGGCCAACCCGTACCCACTTCAGCTGACTGTTCACTAACTGGCCAACCCGTACCCACTTTAGCTGACTGTTCACTAACTGGCCAACCCGTACCCACTTTAGCTGAGTGCTTACTAACTGGCCAACCCGTACCCACTTTAGCTGGCTGTTCACTAACTGGCCAACCTGGACCCACTTCAGCTGACTGTTCACTAACTGGCCAACCCGTACCCACCACAACAGCTGACTGTTCACTTCAACTGGCACCTGACCCACTTCAGCTGACTGTTCACTAACTGGCCAACCCGGACCCACTTCAGCTGACTGTTCACTAACTGGCAAACCCGGACCCACTTCAGCTGACTTTTCACTAACTGGCAAACCCGTACCCACTTTAGCTGGCTGTTCACTAACTGGCCAACCCGTACCCACTTCAGCTGAGTGTTCACTAACTGGCCAACCCGTACCCACTTCAGCTGAGTGTTCACTAACTGGCCAACCCGTACCCACTTTAGCTGACTGTTCACTAACTGGCAAACCCGTACCCACAACAGCTGACTGTTCACTAACTGGCCAACCTGGACCCACTTCAGCTGAGTGTTCACTAACTGGCAAACCCGTACCCACTTCAGCTGATTGTTCTGAAACAGACTTCAGAACAGAGTTTATGGATGACAACTGCTTTATTTCATGAGTGCGACGTTTCGATACAAATTCTTATACCGTTTTCAATGATCCGATTTGACTGACATTTTAGAAAGTGGTGAGTCCGGACCCCAAGCTGCCCCAAGGTTAGGCCAATCATAAAGTTTAATTTCTTGACGGTGGGACAATTGCCGCCAGGTGGGGCTGCAATGAGAATTGGGTGTAGCAGGCCTAGAAAACATCGACTATAAAATATCATCTCATTACATTACTTACTACGCAATACTTTCTCCGTGTGCTATTAATAGAGAATGCCGTGGCATGCCTGGTATCAATACCTCATGCATGACGCTCTGAGTCATAACGTAGCATAATAGCTCCAACTTGGATACAGAAATGTTATTCTCAGAAATCTAGAAACCATTTCCCATATATGATCTGAAAGATATATACAATGGGCAGCGACAGATATAGTCATGTGATAAGTGATTCTGGGAAACCAGTATGAATGAATGTGACTTGGAACATAAACAAAAATAAATAAACACACTGCACGACATGCCTGTTGCAACACGCGCTGTATAGACCAGGTGGCCCAGCATTGTTTACACTTAATAGCTGCTGTGCAGTTAACATGTATTGTGAATAACTGAACATCTTTGTATGAATAGTCATAGATCCAAGTACACACAGTGCGTCCTATACAGAGAAATATATCTTACAAATAGGTTCAAATTTAAGTACATCGCTGTTGAAGACATACTACATTTCAGTGATGCATTTCATCTAAGTGTTTATAAACAGTGGGTACTGTCCACATTTCACTGAAGCCATTATAGGGATGTTAATGCCTGAACCAGGATCATTTCACTTGCAAGACATTGAACTCATTTTATGTCCCAATATTTTGCAGTTTGATGTAATGGATTTTGAAAGGAGGTATTTGTCCTACTTATAATATTTCGTAACAAATTCAGCTACCAACTCCTTAATAAAAGTGAAAATAGGATAAGTAACACACAGCCCAGTTTTACTCCAGTAGAGTAAACAGTCAAACCAGCGTTACACAATATAAATGCTGAAACAAACGTATACACAGACTGACTCATAGTCAGTAGTCAGCATAGTCGGTAGTCAGCCGGAATATTTGGAGAATATATACTAGGCACATAAAGAAACTGCGCATACAAAAATTTAAAGTCTAAATTGATCAAACCTGTGTAGACACATAAGGATTTAAACTCAGAGATTAGTGACATGTATCCGACATGCATGCACGTGCCACGTTCCGTGACGTCAGTGGGTTCGTCCTTGAGACGTGCAATACGTTGTTGCACGTGCATTCCGGGAAAGAGAAACAGAGCAAATGAATGCCACACAATACTGTAACTTTGGAAAGCTCAACCCCTGCCCTTGCGATCGTTCAAAACATTTAACGGCTATTGAAACGCTTAGCATGCCAAGGCTCACGTCTGCACAACGTCATGAGGCCATTGGGATGGTCCATGGGGGAATGTCTCAACGACAAATGGCTGCACATTTCCACTGCCACCGGAACACCATTTCTGCACTGGTGAGACGCTACCACAACACAAATGACGTCATCGATCGGCCACGTTCTGGACGTCCACGTGTAACAACGCCAAGACAGGACATATGGATAAGGGTGACCCATCTTCGCCACAGGTTTCAGACTGCAGTGATGACTGCCCGAACCATCCCAGGACTTCGCCGTATCAACCCCAACACAGTTCGACAACGTTTACGTCATCACGGGATCAGACCATACGGCCTATCCTGACACAACGTCATCGACAAGCTCGCCGAATGTGGTGCCGAAATCATGTCCGCAGACCCTTGTTTTGGTGGAGAAATGTTGTTTTTACAGATGAGTCCAGGTTTAACATTTCCCATAGTGATGGACGTCAACGTGCCTATAGACGCGTGGGAGAACGTTATACACAGGCCTGTGTCTTGGAGAGGAATCGCTTTGGTGGTGGTTCCGTGATGATTTGGGGTTGAATAACAGCACGCCAAAGAACTCCTTTGGTGATTGTTCAGGGCAACTTAACTGGTGTGGGCTACAGGGATCAGATGCTTCGACTTGTGGCAATTCCTTTTCTGCAACGTCAACATTTCAACAGGACAATGCCCGCCCTCATACGGCAAGGGTTGCTATGGATTTCTTGCAACACCACAACGTTGACTTACTGCCTTGTCCTGCAAATTCACCGGATCTCTCCCCGATAGAGCATGTTTGGGACGAGATGGATCGACGTCTAAGCCGTCTTCCTCATCCGCCAGATAACGTCCTTGAGCTTGCAACAGAACTTGAGAGAATCTGGCGTGACATCCCACAAGCCTTCCTTGCACGTTTGATAGGCTCTATGCGTCGTCGATGCACTGCTGTTCTCAATGCCGATGGTGGACATACCCGTTATTGAGCTTGTGACATGGTCTTTGACCCCTGTCCCGTTTGTGGACTCGTGACGTCATAGTGATTGACTTTTCAATTGAAATTCCCCCGACTTGTTATGGTCTCATGATCCCTCCATTAAAGTTTATATGTACCTGTGACATTGTTATCGTACTTATCAACTGGGATCATATTTTGACAATGCACAGTTTCTTTATGTGGATAGTATACATTTTTTTCTCTAGTAGATAATTTTGTGTACAAGCAGTTAGTGTCAACATGGTATCTGTAGTTGTACATCCGAACTCACAAACTGCTTGTTCTTCACTTTGTTATTATTTTCGGCGCTTGTTCTATTCTACAGTTAGTTACTGTTACAAATAGCGTGGCCGCAGAAAACAGTGGGGATAAATATACGTGTACTCGCCAGTATTACTATAGACATACAGACAGACATTTTATTCGGTAATAGGCCACTGGCCCAAAATACATTCATAGATATGATAAGAAATTGTATGCGTTTCACTGAAAAACATCAGAATCTCATAAATTATTCATAACATTTATGTTTGTTGAAGACATTATGTTGATAAAGCTTTGTTGTGAAATAGGATGTTTAATATATTTATCGAGAAACGTATTCCTTATATCTAGGTGGGCTTTACAGTAAAGTAAAATATGTATTTCATCTTCAATTCAATTAACATAAGGGACATTGTTATATCTACCGGCCACATGGGTGCAATGTGTTAAGCCCATTTCTGGTGTCCCCCGCCGTGATATTGCTGGAATATTGCTAAAAGCGGCGTAAAACTAAACTCAGTCAGTCAGTATATCTACCGGTCTCAGAAGTAAGTTTAAAATTATCACATCTAAAATTTGTTAAACAATTTCTTAAATATGGGGCAATATCTTAACTGAGATAAGTTTCAACATTGTATTCAATGTATTTCTACTATATCACTACAACAAACATTCATGACGTATCACGTGTCATATTTGGGATTACACTTTCTCAGTAAAGTATCAGAATCTTGTACTTTTGTTGGGTTGAGTCCCATCCGAGTCGTTACGGCGGTTGACGTTGTGTAATCCCAAATATAACATGTGTTACATTTGACCACTTTCTAAGTGGTAATGGGTAGTCACAACATTCATGACGTGAAGATCCGCGAAGATCCGGGTTACGATTGATCTTCACCAACCCATGCTTGTCGTAAGAGGCGACTAAGGGGATTGGGTGGTCAGGCTCGGTGACTTCGTTGACACATGTTTGCTTGGTCCAGACTCGATGTTTCACAGACCGCCGCGATATAGTTGGATTATTGCTGAGCGCGGTGGTAAAACTTACCTCACTCACTCACGGCGTGGATATTAAGGAAATGCAATAAGTTAATAAGGTACAGGTAAACATGTGGGTGAAAAGTCTGTTCATTCCAAGATGTTTACCAAACTAAACTACCGGGTAAAAGAAAGTTATTACTTTTAATGTAATTGTATAAATAACAAAATCGCTGGTACAGGTTTGAACTCAATCAGGAAACATT
This sequence comes from Haliotis rubra, assembly GCF_003918875.1. Taxonomy (NCBI): domain Eukaryota; kingdom Metazoa; phylum Mollusca; class Gastropoda; order Lepetellida; family Haliotidae; genus Haliotis; species Haliotis rubra. The sequence continues at coordinate 2,648,080 of NW_025767146.1, forward strand.
CGCCAAAACGCAACATGATCGAGATAACAAAACAGCTGTCCGAAAACTTCGTACGAATCGTGCATTTTTCAAAACGTGCAAAACGTAATTGCGGGACTTTGGTCCAAATACCCGTGCACTGGCCGACAGATCCACCCCCGGAACAGATTCGTGACAGCGACAGCCCCAGGACACGCCATCAGCAGACGAATATTCCTTCGACAACTCGGTATGGCTGATGGAATGGCCTTGACCCGTTTATACCGTCAACGCACACTGGACATCGTCAATGGGCACGAACTGTACGTCGGTGGCAGCAAAGTGACTGGGAGAGAGTGCTCTTTACAGATGAAAGGTTGTTCAGAAACGATGGCAGAGTTGTTCGACGTAGACGAGATCGACTGGCGTTAAAGAAATAAATCCGTTCGATGGAGGAGGTCGTAATTTTATGGGGTGCCATTTGTGGACAGAAAACAATGAGATTGGTTGTCATCCGAGGAAATCTGAATGCCAAGCGGTACTGGGATAAGTGTTGAGACTTTCTGTGGTGCCCTTACTAGCCAAGAGGAGTCATTTTGCACCACGACAACGCAAGCCCTCACACCGCCAGATTTGTTCGCGGATACCTGCACAACGTTAACGTCAACGTATTGCCTTGGCCAGCGTGTCCTCCAGACATGAATCCCATTGAATATCTCTGGGATCATCTTGATCCACCTAGAAGAAAAAGCCATAGTAACATCCCCCATAACGTCCCTCAGCTAGTTTCGGTGGATTCACTACACCTCCAACCATCCACATATAGTCAAGAAAGGAATCATCTCCACCCTAGTACGACATGCCCACAAAATCTGCTCCACCAAGCAGCACCTTGCCACTGACCTCCATCAACTCAAACAAGTCTTCACACAGTACAACTACCCCGAACAGCCTGTGTAACACACCATGCAGATATTTAACAACAAAACCGAGAAATCCACCCGTCAACAAACAGCACCCTGTATCGCCAGCCTCCCCTACTACGGAACTGTCAGCCACAAAGTCAAGAGAGAACAAACCCCCACCCCCACCCCACCCCACCCCACCCCCACCCTCCAATCAATATCACTTTAGTTACACATATTTCATTACTTCAAGGGAATACCCAGGCAAATATAGATGTAGTATTCAAGAGGAATAACAGCATCCTAAACACTATCAAAGCAGCTGGTAAACCACCAGCCAGCCAGAAACAACAACCACCGGGAATAGTCTGCCAGGTCCCATGTAATTGTGGAAAGGCTTATGTAGGTGAAACATCAAGAACCCTCACAAACCCGATCAAAAAGCATCAGATGTCAGTATCGAACTTGAATCCAAATGAGCTCTATCAGACCACAACCGATACCACTGCATCCAATGGGACAGAGTAAAACCGTAACAACCAACCTCAAATACTTTAATATCAGGAAACTCCAAGAAACTATCTACATCAAAAGACTCCAACCATCAATCAACCGCGACCAAGGCTATTACCTCCGACATTCCATCAATTCATCAAAGATCCCCATCAGTCATAACCCCTTTGTTTATACTGCAGGCTTCTTATGTTAACGTTTCCATCTGCCTCAGGCTATGTGTTATTGTTAACTGGCTTCCCTGTGCTATTTTAGTCCTAATCCCCATTGTACAGTACAGACATCTCACACTTGTATATATGTCTCTATCCCCATTGTACAGTACAGACATCTCACACTTGTATATATGTCTCTATCCCCATTTTACAGTACAAACATCTCACACTTGTATATATGTCTCTATCCTCATTCTGTTCGTCACTTGCTTGATAACGGTGTTAGAACCTACACCGAAACGTCGCTCTCACTGTTTTAAGTTGAAGTTGTTCATCCATATATTCCTTACTGCTCCAACTTATAAATGCCTCTCAAAGTAGTTATCATCTCGATCGTCACCTTTGGCAGCGTGTACCACCTCCAACGAACCGACAGGAACTTGAACAGACTCTTTTGGACCTATGGAACAGGATTCCTGCTGACGTCAATGAGGAGACGTGTGCTGGTGTGTATGGATGCCAGGGTGGTCATACTCGCTATTTATGACGTTCCCCCTGACTCCTGCATCATTATGTGACTCTTTATGCACTTTTTGAATGAACTTTGATTCAATTTTCAATTTTGACCCTTGACTCTTGAATAAAGACCAGCTTTACAATGAATTTTCAGTCAAATTATAGGAAAATAATTTCTGTTCATTCATTCATTTATCCATAAATCTCACATACATCTTTGTGTCGGTGATAACTTTCTTTTGCCCGATAGTTTATACACACGATGCCATATGTCAATAGTCAGTTCTGACCAACAAAGTCTATATATATGTATATGGTTGACATCAGGATTGTCTGTACCCTTATTTGACCTTTTACCCTAATACACCACTTTGTCTTGCACATTCTAACTTTGACTGAGAGGGTTGATAATGATTCATAATCACTGGCTGTGATGAAGTGAAAATCGCTTCGTGCACTGATATGTTGTACCGAAAAATGCTTTGACCCCTCCCAGTAACTGCTCACTCTGTCCAGACACAACCATTTTACACACATAACATCAGAAGGAAATGCCACAGTACTAGGCAAAACACTTCTGTTATAAATTCTACATTCGTTTCAACTTCACTTGGATGTACAGCGTGGATTTTGCTGGCAGATTTTCCAGGACGTCTACCACGCTGTCGAATTCCGACACTATCTGCAATCCCACGTTTTGCGTCCCGTGTTTGCTCGACAGCCTGTGGGCTACTCGTGCTGACGATCACGCTGCATCTTTGTGTAGGGTCGTAAGCCACGAGAAGCGTTCCGTTGTTCATGACTTTCGTCAGGTAGTGATCTTTGTTGTCCGTGAAAACGTGGGATGAGTCGAGCGTTATGTTGAGATTCCAGTCGATTTGAGATGGCACTAATACCCATATGAGAGTGTACTGCGTGTTTCTGGAGACGGCCGTGGTCCTGACGTCGTCCAGGTGGAACAGCCTGCCGCGGGACACTGGGGTTATCATCCATTCGTCCTCGTCGTAGCGGATGATGTCGTATCTTGTGTTGTTGACCACTCCTTCGGTATCGACGAAATCGCCTAGGTTGTTGCCACCACCACCAGCGGCAGTAGAGGTCGGCAGTTTGACGCGTTTGTAAATGCCGTTTTTCAGTTGCAATATGTAAAGTTTGTGGTCGACTCCGGCTTCGTCAAATCCGCCTGTCGCCGAGGTCGGAAATCGCTATGTTGGTGCATTTTCTAACACGTGTTCCTGAGGCACCATACGATCGTCAAGGACAAGAGGGACACGTTGTGGGACATCAACCTGAACGTGCAGGCTTGATTGATGAAAGGCATCTTGATCATTCCCGTGGCTGAATACGAGCCATTTCGAAGAGACAGCAAACACACTTGGAATCTCAAGATCACGAAAGTGGAAGTGACCGTCGAGGCTGTGCCCAACCAACTGTTCAGACAATGCATGAGAGCTTACCAGCAGTGGGACGAAATAAGAAAACTACCGGCCATCAAGCAACACTCGCCTGAAGTCAACGACGTCGTCAAAGACCTGGGTTTCACCTAAAGTGGCACTCAGTAGGTATCTGGATAAGCATTACGCGAAATAGGATGTTTAATATATTTATCGAGAAACGTATTCCTTATATCTAGGTGGGCTTTACAGTAAAGTAAAATATGTATTTCATCTTCAATTCAATTAACATAAGGGACATTGTTATATCTACCGGCCACATGGGTGCAATGTGTTAAGCCCATTTCTGGTGTCCCCCGCCGTGATATTGCTGGAATATTGCTAAAAGCGGCGTAAAACTAAACTCAGTCAGTCAGTATATCTACCGGTCTCAGAAGTAAGTTTAAAATTATCACATCTAAAATTTGTTAAACAATTTCTTAAATATGGGGCAATATCTTAACTGAGATAAGTTTCAACATTGTATTCAATGTATTTCTACTATATCACTACAACAAACATTCATGACGTATCACGTGTCATATTTGGGATTACACTTTCTCAGTAAAGTATCAGAATCTTGTACTTTTGTTGGGTTGAGTCCCATCCGAGTCGTTACGGCGGTTGACGTTGTGTAATCCCAAATATAACATGTGTTACATTTGACCACTTTCTAAGTGGTAATGGGTAGTCACAACATTCATGACGTGAAGATCCGCGAAGATCCGGGTTACGATTGATCTTCACCAACCCATGCTTGTCGTAAAGAGGCTTACTCAAGGGATTGGGTGGTCAGGCTCGGTGACTTCGCTGACACATGTTTGCTTGGTCCAGACTCGATGTTTCACAGACCGCCGATATAGTTGGATTATTGCTGAGCCGGTGGTAAAACTTACCTCACTCACTCAATGGCGGGATATTAAGGAAATGCAATAAGTTAATAAGGTACAGGTAAACATGTGGGTGAAAAGTCTGTTCATTCCAAGATGTTTACCAAACTAAACTACCGGGTAAAAGAAAGTTATTACTTTTAATGTAATTGTATAAATAACAAAATCGCTGGTACAGGTTTGAACTCAATCAGGAAACATTCGCCAAAACGCAACATGATCGAGATAACAAAACAGCTGTCCGAAAACTTCGCACGAATCGTGCATTTTTCAAAACGTGCAAAACGTAATTGCGGGACTTTGGTCCAAATACCCGTGCACTGGCCGACAGATCCACCCCGGAACAGATTCGTGACAGCGACAGCCCCAGGACACGCCATCAGCAGACGAATATTCCTTCGACAACTCGGTATGGCTGATGGAATGGCCTTGACCCGCTTATACCGCCAACGACACTGGACATCGTCAATGGGCACGAACTGTACGCCGGTGGCAGCAAAGTGACTGGGAGAGTGCTCTTTACAGATGAAAGGTTGTTCAGAAACGATGGCAGAGTTGTTCGACGTAGACGAGATCGACTGGCGTTAAAGAAATAAATCCGTTCGATGGAGGAGGTCGTAATTTTATGGGGTGCCATTTGTGGACAGAAAACAATGAGATTGGTTGTCATCCGAGGAAATCTGAATGCCAAGCGGTACTGGGATAAGTGTTGAGACTTTCTGTGGTGCCCTTACTAGCCAAGAGGAGTCATTTTGCACCACTCTAACAACGCAAGCCCTCACACCGCCAGATTTGTTCATGGATACCTGCACAACGTTAACGTCAACGTATTGCCTTGGCCAGCGTGTCCTCCAGACATGAATCCCATTGAATATCTCTGGGATCATCTTGATCCACCTAGAAGAAAAAGCCATAGTAACATCCCCCATAACGTCCCTCAGCTAGTTTCGGTGGATTCACTACACCTCCAACCATCCACATATAGTCAAGAAAGGAATCATCTCCACCCTAGTACGACATGCCCACAAAATCTGCTCCACCAAGCAGCACCTTGCCACTGACCTCCATCAACTCAAACAAGTCTTCACACAGTACAACTACCCCGAACAGCCTGTGTAACACACCATGCAGATATTTAACAACAAAACCGAGAAATCCACCCGCCAACAAACAGCACCCTGTATCGCCAGCCTCCCTACTACGGAACTGTCAGCCACAAAGTCAAGAGAGAACAAACCCCACCCCACCCCACCCCACCCCACCCTCCAATCAATATCACTTTAGTTACACATATTTCATTACTTCAAGGGAATACCCAGGCAAATATAGATGTAGTATTCAAGAGGAATAACAGCATCCTAAACACTATCAAAGCAGCTGGTAAACCACCAGCCAGCCAGAAACAACAACCACCGGGAATAGTCTGCCAGGTCCCATGTAATTGTGGAAAGGCTTATGTAGGTGAAACATCAAGAACCCTCACAAACCCGATCAAAAAGCATCAGATGTCAGTATCGAACTTGAATCCAAATGAGCTCTATCAGACCACAACCGATACCACTGCATCCAATGGGACAGAGTAAAAACCGTAACAACCAACCTCAAATACTTTAATATCAGGAAACTCCAAGAAACTATCTACATCAAAAGACTCCAACCATCAATCAACCGCGACCAAGGCTATTACCTCCGACATTCCATCAATTCATCAAAGATCCCCATCAGTCATAACCCCTTTGTTTATACTGCAGGCTTCTTATGTTAACGTTTCCATCTGCCTCAGGCTATGTGTTATTGTTAACTGGCTTCCCTGTGCTATTTTAGTCCTAATCCCCATTGTACAGTACAGACATCTCACACTTGTATATATGTCTCTATCCCCATTGTACAGTACAGACATCTCACACTTGTATATATGTCTCTATCCCCATTTTACAGTACAAACATCTCACACTTGTATATATGTCTCTATCCTCATTCTGTTCGTCACTTGCTTGATAACGGTGTTAGAACCTACACCGAAACGTCGCTCTCACTGTTTTAAGTTGAAGTTGTTCATCCATATATTCCTTACTGCTCCAACTTATAAATGCCTCTCAAAGTAGTTATCATCTCGATCGTCACCTTTGGCAGCGTGTACCACCTCCAACGAACCGACAGGAACTTGAACAGACTCTTTTGGACCTATGGAACAGGATTCCTGCTGACGTCAATGAGGAGACGTGTGCTGGTGTGTATGGATGCCAGGGTGGTCATACTCGCTATTTATGACGTTCCCCCTGACTCCTGCATCATTATGTGACTCTTTATGCACTTTTTGAATGAACTTTGATTCAATTTTCAATTTTGACCCTTGACTCTTGAATAAAGACCAGCTTTACAATGAATTTTCAGTCAAATTATAGGAAAATAATTTCTGTTCATTCATTCATTTATCCATAAATCTCACATACATCTTTGTGTCGGTGATAACTTTCTTTTGCCCGATAGTTTATACACACGATGCCATATGTCAATAGTCAGTTCTGACCAACAAAGTCTATATATATGTATATGGTTGACATCAGGATTGTCTGTACCCTTATTTGACCTTTTACCCTAATACACCACTTTGTCTTGCACATTCTAACTTTGACTGAGAGGGTTGATAATGATTCATAATCACTGGCTGTGATGAAGTGAAAATCGCTTCGTGCACTGATATGTTGTATCGAAAAATGCTTTGACCCCTCCCAGTAACTGCTCACTCTGTCCAGACACAACCATTTTACACACATAACATCAGAAGGAAATGCCACAGTACTAGGCAAAACACTTCTGTTATAAATTCTACATTCGTTTCAACTTCACTTGGATGTACAGCGTGGATTTTGCTGGCAGATTTTCCAGGACGTCTACCACGCTGTCGAATTCCGACACTATCTGCAATCCCACGTTTTGCGTCCCGTGTTTGCTCGACAGCCTGTGGGCTACTCGTGCTGACGATCACGCTGCATCTTTGTGTAGGGTCGTAAGCCACGAGAAGCGTTCCGTTGTTCATGACTTTCGTCAGGTAGTGATCTTTGTTGTCCGTGAAAACGTGGGATGAGTCGAGCGTTATGTTGAGATTCCAGTCGATTTGAGATGGCACTAATACCCATATGAGAGTGTACTGCGTGTTTCTGGAGACGGCCGTGGTCCTGACGTCGTCCAGGTGGAACAGCCTGCCGCGGGACACTGGGGTTATCATCCATTCGTCCCTCGTCGTAGCGGATGATGTCGTATCTTGTGTTGTTGACCACTCCTTCGGTATCGACGAAATCGCCTTAGGTTGTTGCCACCACCACCAGCGGCAGTAGAGGTCGGCAGTTTGACGCGTTTGTAAATGCCGTTTTCAGTTGCAATATGTAAAGTTTGTGGTCGACTCGGCTTCGTCAAATCCGCCTGTCGCCGAGGTCGGAAATCGCTATGTTGGTGCATTTTCTAACACGTGTTCCTGAGGCACCATACGATCGTCAAGGACAAGAGGGACACGTTGTGGGACATCAACCTGAACGTGCAGGCTTGATTGATGAAAGGCATCTTGATCATTCCCGTGGCTGAATACGAGCCATTTCGAAGAGACAGCAAACACACTTGGAATCTCAAGATCACGAAAGTGGAAGTGACCGTCGAGGCTGTGCCCAACCAACTGTTCAGACAATGCATGAGAGCTTACCAGCAGTGGGACGAAATAAGAAAACTACCGGCCATCAAGCAACACTCGCCTGAAGTCAACGACGTCGTCAAAGACCTGGGTTTCACCTAAAGTGGCACTCAGTAGGTATCTGGATAAGCATTACGCGCTGTGGCTGGACATGCGATCCATGGACGATGACAGACTACACGGCAGCGGACGTGTTATCGACAATGGCAGCGAGGGGATCAACATCCAGATCACCAAAAAAGCTCAAAATCCTGCCGGCAAGTTAAATTTATATTTGTGATTATGGACGCGCAACTCAATTTAGAACATGGAAGATTCGTGCAAGCCATTTATTGATTTACCTCACGATCCCCACTGCTCCATTGTGTGTGGTCGGACGGGGTGCGGCAAGATGGCATTCATGCTGGACATGCTGGAAGGTTACTATCAAGACGTGTTCGACCACATCGTCATTCTCTGTCCAACTTTACAGGTGAACAAGATGTACACGGAGAGGCCGTGGGTGATGAAGGACCCGGACGAGTACAAAGATCCTGGAACTCGTCTGAAAGGAGAATCGACGCTGTTCATCCTGGAAGACGTCAACAAGGAGATGGTTAAAAAACGAAATGTGCTGTCGTACCTGGCCTTCTCGGGCCAACACACGAAGCACAGCGTTTGGGATTTGACGCAGAAATTCAACTCGGTGCTGAAAGATTTTCGGGAACAGATGCGATGGGTCGCCCTGTTTCACTGCAAGGACAGGGATTCGTTCGAGGACTGCTTGCGAGAAAACGACGTGATCCCGACCAAACAAGAACAAGAACGAGAGAAGAAACAGCTCGTCGAAACGAAACAAGCCAAACTTTTGTTGAAAACTGAAAAATTCTAGCAAAACTCTAGCAAAATTCAAGGAAAACTTCTAGCATAACTCAAGCAAAAACCGATGTTCAAATCTATCATTGTGTGCAACTTGACTTTCATCTCGCTGTGTTTCGCGTGCATCGCATGTTATTTTATAGGACTTAAAAATCGCTTGTTACGTTATAAGATGGAGTGCGATGAACTGCTCAAACAAATGTTGGAAGACAATGATAATAATAATATAAACGACAAGCGAGAGAGACTGCTGGCGCTCGTGGACAGCGTCAAAACTAAACAATACCTGGGTGGTGGGGGCGACCACACTACCGATAAAATTCACAAAATGCCAGCCGAAGAAATCGACAAGGTGTACGCGAGCTGGAACGTCTACTTTACCTGTGGGAAGATCTCGAGAAAGATCTGTTCATCGACCACGCTTTGAGCGCCGTCAGCTGCGTGCTGTACCACAGATACGGCATGTTTTTAGCTCTGATGACCATGGCGATCATTACGGCAAAGCATTGTCAATTTAAAGAAGAAAAAAATAATAATGATAATAATATACAACATGGATGCGCACTCGGAGGAGAAAACACCAACACTAACGGAGGAGGAAGCAAGGACGACACCGATACGACAAGTCACCACCACCAAGAATCCTAAAAAAGTCGCCGCCAGTAGAAAAGGTGGTTTAGCCAAGCACCACAAAAATAATAATACTCTATGGATTGTTGCCGCCGTGGCAGCAACGGGATTAAGCGTGGTCGTCGTCATCGTTATGCTGCTATATAATAATAATAACAAGCAACCACCACCAACAACACAACAGCAGCAATCACAATTAAAAATATATCCGCATGTTATGTTATAAAAAATATATATATATATATTTTATATATACACACACGATGTCGTCTGAAGGAAAAACATTCGTCAACGATGCATATCACGCCGCCGTGGTCGCCGGACTAACCGTAGGTTAAGCTCGCTTAACGAAAATTGTTCTCAAACAGCCTACGATCAAACTCGATTTCAACATGCAGGACATCGCCATGCTCGTCATGGACTTAGGGATGGCGATGGCCACCAAGGACATTCTCGTGAAACAAGGAATTATACCGGAAAACATTTTGAAGTAATATTATAATATTTTTTTAAAAATAAGAAAGAACTGGCTACGATCGCCATCATGGTCGGTGGTGCATTAGTCAACGCTCTCGCATTTTCATTCAGCAATTATCCCTTCTCCAAATTACGAAGTCGAACGCGGTCGAAATGGAGCGGAACGTAAACGTCACGATTTGGCCTTGGAGAAACTGCAAGCCGCACAAGCCGAGTACACCCAAAAATGTGTGCAGAGAATACAGTTCATCAACGACCAACTCTCGCACAAAAACCATGCCATTCAAACGTTCAAGAACGTCGACGACGCCAATGCGAGAATACTACCTGCTCACCGGCAAACAGCTCAAACCTCTCGGCAAGGAACCCACCCTCCCACAGTTTTACACGCCTTCCACGGAACAGAAAGACCGGGAACTGATTTTCGTGGCGCTGGGTCTAGCGACGACCGTGTTGATCGCCAAACAATTAGACTAAATATATTTATGTTGTACACCATCGTCCCCATGCGTATGACCCAAGACGACTGGCGAACTCATAAGAAAGCTAAGAATTGCCACGAGTGCGACGAACCACTGAACGGGGATGTTGTGAGAGATCACTGCCACGTCACCCGCAAGTACAGAGGTGCCGCTCACAACGCTTGCAACTTGAAGCTCAAGATCAATCCAAAGACCATCAAAATCCCTGTCGTGTTTCACAATCTTCGTGGTTACGATTCTCACCTGATCATGCAGGCCATTGCGAAGGTCGACGGCAACATAACGTGCATCCCCAACAACATGGGAAAATACATCTCGTTCTCGTTAGACGGTCTGAGATTTATCGATAGCTTTGAGTTCCTGCTGTCGTCTCTAGACAGTCAGGTGAACGCCAACGTCACGGACGACTTTGACATCACCAGTCGATACAACGACGCCTTTGAGTACATGGACGATTGGTCTAAGTTCGACGAGACGCGATTACCTCCCATCAAAATGTTTTACAGCAACTTGACCAATTCCAATATCTCTCACACGCATCTAAACATGCACGCGATTAAAGTGTGGGTCAAACTGGGATGCAAACCACAACCTGTACTTGAAAACTGACGTGCTGCTGCTGGCCGACGTGTTCGAGATATTCAGAAAAACATGCTCGAAACAGTACAGCCTGGACCCCGCGTGGTATTTCTCATCCCCAAGTCTCTCTTGGGTTGCCCTGTTGAAAAAGACCGACGTGGAGCTGAAACTACTGATGGATTATGACATGCACCTGTTCGTAGAAAAAGGCTTCATGGAGGCGGGATTTCCATGACCTCCAAACCATACCCCAAAGCAAACAACAAGTACATTCCCGGTCAAGACCCAGACAAACCGAACAAACACATACTCTATCTCGACGCCAACAACCTGTACGGCTGGGCCATGAGTCAGTTTCTCCCCACCGGGGGATTCGAATGGGTCTCCTCACCCGAGATGATTGACGTGAATAGCATTGCGCCGGATTCGCACAAAAGGCTGCATGCTCGAAGTGGACTTGGACTATCCCGCAGAACTACACGAATCACTCAACAGCTATCCGCTAGCTCCCGAACGATTGACGGTGAACCCGGACTGGACGTCTGAATATCAACGAAGTTTGCTGGGAAACAACAAGCTGGCTAACGTCGAAAAATTCATGCCGAACTTGATGAACAAGTCAAAATACGTCGTTCACTATCACAATCTGCAGATGTACTTGCCGCTGGGAATGAAACTCACTAAAATACACAGGGGGCTCCAGTTCGATCCAAGTCCATGGATGGAACCTTACATTCGGTTGAACACGAATCTGCGAAAACAAGCCACGAGCGACTTTGGAAAAAACTTGTACAAGCTCATGAACCACTCGGTGTTCGGCAAGACGATGGAGAATTTGAGAAAGTGCGTTAACGTGAAATTAGTCAGATCCATCGAGGAAGAAAAAGTCAGGAAACTCATAGCCAGCCCGGCGTTCAACCGAAGCAAGATATTCGACGACGACAACTTGCACAAGAACAAAAGCCACATCACATTCAACCCGCCCGTTTACGTGGGGATGAGCATCCTCGACTTATCCAAACACTTGATGTACGATTTCTACTACAACGAGCAGAAAAAGCAGTACGGCGACAGGTGTGAAGTGCTGTACATGGACACGGATTCCCTGCTGATGGAAATTCGCACCGAGGACGTGTACGAGGACATGAAGAAACACATGCACCTGAACGACACTAGCGACTACCCTAAAGATAACCCTATGCACAGCCAAGTCAACAAAAAAAGTGCTTGGCAAGATGAAGGACGAATGAGCGGGCATGCCGATCGCCGAGTATGTCAGCCAAGATGTATTCCATCAAGAAAGCCGACGATGCTGAAATCCGAAAGGCGTGAAAAAACACGTGATGACAAAAACACATCAAGCACGCCAGATTCAAGGAAGCCCTGTTCAAGAATAAAACGTTCAAACACCAAATGAACATGCTGAAAAGCGATGGACACAGGATATACAGACTGAGCATCAACAAGACCTCGCTGTCTCCCATGGACACGAAACAATGGATCGCCATCAACAGAGTCACCACTTACGCATACGGGCACAAATGCATATCGAATAATTGAATGCTTACGCACACATGCGTACATATATCATGAAGAAAATGTATTACAGCCCGTGAGGGTACTGGAAAGGCGCGGACGCCATCCCAAAACTCGCCAAACCCGCTCAAGTCTCGGAAGAGAAAGCCAAAGCTTGGCTTGAAAAACAAGCTATCTGGCAAGTCTACCTGCTGTCGCCTCGATACATCCTGAGAAGAAAATTCGACATTTCAACGCCGAATCGCGTCCACCAAGCCGACCTCCTGTTTCTCCCTCATGACAGGGTGAGACGCAAAATCTACAAATACGCCCTGACCGTCGTAGACGTCGGCAGTCACTACAAGGAAGAAGAACCGTTGACAACGAAAGATTCGAACGAAATCGTCAAAGTCTTTGAACGCATATACAAACGCAGTCGCTTGACATGGCCTACCGTATTGCAAGTCGATCCCGGACGCGAGTTCATGGAAGCCGTGTCGCAGCTGCTGGCCAAGCACAAAGTCCAAGTGAGACGAGGTATAGCGGGAGCTCACCGTAGCCAAGCCATTGTTGAAAAATTCAATCGCATCCTAGCCGAAAGCCTGTTCTCGCACCAATACTCGAAGGATTTAATAGATCCCAGAAACAGAAACACGGAATGGGTCATACGCTTACCGCGAGTGGTGGATGTCATCAACAACGAAGTCACCAGACTTGTGGGCAAGAGACCCGTCGAAGCCATCAAAATGAAATCTGTCAAATCGTCGTCGGCAGCAGCAGGTCGCAATAAAACAGAAAAAACATTACCGGATCGTGTCAGCGTTAGGTACTTGTACCAGCCGGGAGAATACGAGGGAGACAGGAGAAAACGTGAAACCAATCCGATATAATCCGATATGAAAACGTACAACGTAGACCTTGTCGACACCTTGTACTACTTGAAAGACGGACCGCCGAGAGCATTCGTCAGAGAGGAGTTGATGATCGTACCTCACGACACACTCCCTTACACATCACCCACCGTGTGATGATAGTTTCATGATTTTTTTTTCATCAGTCTTGCATGACAATTTTTCTGCTTAATGTAGCCAGACAGCCTGCCACCCGTACACAAAGCCGAGAGAGAGACACACGCACTGCGATTCGTCCGCCCACAGCGCTCGGAGGAGCAACCGCCCCCCGAGGCTACCCGAGCCTTTTTCCCGACCGACCCCATGCTCACTGAAAAGTCAATATTTCAGAAACTATTCGACCGATTTTCATCAAATTTTGCATGCACCTCAGTAGCAGTATACACAATGGGTCTACGGGATTAGGGACTCCCCAAGGGCTCAGAATTTGTTTCTAAATTGAGCCCTTGGGAGGGACCTGGTCCCGTAGCCCCATTGTCTATACTACTGCTTTGGCTATTGACCAACCATAATTCGACAAATTTCTCACACGGTGTTTGCAAAGGGTGTACGGGACTGTAAGACCTCTTGAACTTCCGTATTTACTGATCAATTCACATGTATACATACCAATAAATCAAATATTGCGTAAAATCTCTCTAATACCTACTATCTCATCTGGAATGCGACTGTGAACAGCGTCAGCAGTATTTAACCTATAGATTTACACCCACAGAACAATGCAAGCCTGCCTACAACTGGTATCACATAGAGGGTGCAGTCTTTCAACATTGAAACTAAAACTGAAATTACGGAAATTAAACACAGTGCATGCCTATATCATAAGGAAGTGAAAATGGCCATTCGTCGAAAGGAAATAATGACGACTAGAGTGTAAATTCTCAGAAACAAGTTGGCTAGTTATATATAAAGTGTCCGTTGGGCGTTCTCAGACAGACACACAACAGAGACGCTTGGGAGAACACTTGGCGCTATACTTCCACAACATACGACGGTATTAAACTTTGGAACAGACGGAACACTTCTGCAAACAGGTACGCTATGACCTAATTACCGATCTGTTTGTATTCCAGGTTATTCAATCAACAGCGCAGCAAATATACGTGTACCGTTATCAGTTGACTCCTAATATATTACAGGAAAACAGCAGACATGTACTGACCTATAACACTATTGGGAGAAGTATTTATGTCGGGTATGGTTGTTCAACGATACATCGTAGTACTATTTCCAACATATATCTTAACATATTCGTAACAGTGGATATATATAAAGCGACTGTCTAGAGGCCAGATCGCCGGTGGCTGAATCATTTGATAGGTCATTCCAAAAGACGTTAACCAGTGGTACTTGTGGTTGCTATGCCTGGCGCTCGGCACTCCGGGAATGTTTACCGACCTGGGATGACTGGCCGGCTGGGACTCAACTTCATGTGTCCAGGTTGGGTAGCCATGTTAAGCAGCAGCGGGCTCGCACAGTTTCATCGGCGTCAGGCCGGACTAGTAGCCACACATCCTCAACACAAGCCACCTTCCGTGTCCCTTAATTTACAAGCTTTAAGGTCTAAAGATGTTTGAGAGCTGAACGTGTTAAGTGTTAAGTGTTGGATAGACAAGTTTTCCACATTGATACTTATTGAAGGTAATTGTAAAAGTGGGGCTCTCCATATGCTTCTGGGGCGCTAAGAGGGTTTACTATTGTATGGGAAGCTGGGTAAGTTAGGGACAAAGGTAAATGTCTGTCGTAATATTCACACCAGCGTTCATTGTGAGGCTTAGTGTCAGGTGTGACAGAAATACTATCACTCCTACAGCAACAACACAACACTTCACACGTAGGCGTTGATATTCTTGCTAACAACATCTACATTAATAGTTCTTCATGCTACCGCCTATGATGTGGAGACAGCTCCATCTAGTCCCTTTAGCCTGCACGTTTGGTATATGTGTACAGTTTAATGATAATATAGTAGGCTACTACGAATTCGCTGTGGGCCCTGGTGATTTTAGCGTTATGCATGCACAAACACGTACACACACTTGCACAACAGACACGCACACATACACTAACACACTCGCACTAACACATATATGCATACACATGCTATATTTAGTACACTCAAGACACTGGCTATAATTGTTTACAAACTGGAAATGTTGGGAAAATGAGGTTGAATACTAAACAGAATGGAAAATAACTTCTCTTTTTTTGTTTCTCGTGAATTGTTTAAAAGATTAAAAACTTTAAAACAACTGTGATGACTAGTTCTTGCCACGTTTGTGTCTGGAAACCATAGCGACCACAAGAAGGAGTCCCCACGACTCTGACACACCAATGAGTTTCCTTGTAGCTAAGTAACGATACATATTTTTACAGCAAAATGTCTGACAGAAGTGGCAGCAAAGGGTACTCCGGAACTGGAACAAAAGCTGACCTTGGCAACCACTCCAACCAGATGAACCCAAACAACCCCGAGTATCGAGGGGGGGTCCAGCAGTTACTCTGGGGCAGGTACAAGACCGGACCTCAACAACCACTCCAATCAGCTCAACCCAAACCACTCCCAGTATGGTGGGGGCACGCCTGGAGGCAAGAAGTGATGACGTGTCAACTGATGGTTGGCTTGCACAGACACTACAGACACATCACGTGACATTGTGTCAGTAAGGCTACTACTGTGCCATGGTTGTGAAGTCATATACTGACCAGATAAAATATAATAATAATAATAATTCCATTTGATGTATAGTAAAGATATATAGTATGAAATAAATATGTTATAACTGCAAACAGTGCTGTGTTATTGTTGATATGTCGGACAGAGGTGGTAAAACTGAGACCTTGTTAAACCGGGCACCCGTGGTACTAGAAAGTCTTCCTTTCGAGGAGGCTTGTTAAGACATGTAATATACCGCCTTGTCAAAGACTGGTTATTCCAGAACATTGTATATCAGAGCGATTCCAGAGCCATTGGGATTAAGGAGGTTTCCCTGTGTTCGTAGATGCAACCTGGCACAAGACCCTCATCAGTGAGTTACAAGGAAACTATACCACTGTTAGCTATTCTTGAGGACCTCGGTCGTGCTGGAACACAGGCGCCTCTTATGACGAGATGTTGGCCAAAATATAGATTTCTATTGAAACTGTATTTATGTAAAGCTTACTTATAATCTTGAAACATTATTAATGTTATACAGTTCAACTATCAGCTAAATAGCATAGATAAAACCATTTCCACAGCCAGAGGAAATCCTCGCTTTAAGCAAAGTCCTCTTTACGATCGTACTGTTTGAGGACTGTTGAATAATGACACCAGGTGGAGCATGCCCTCCTCCATCATTTGAACCCTCCACGTGGACAGACAAGTCAGTCATTCACCTAGGAAAACACAGGGACACATGACACAAATTATGAAACGGAATTTCACCTGACATCACTTTTCTCACTGATGAGGTCAATTTAGAAACGTCTTCAGTGAACATGACATGTCCTCCATAAACCTTTTTGATAAGCTTGTATGTGACCTACAACTTTCGTGAATCTCGTGCATCAGTGTAGCTACGAACACCGTTATCAGGAAGGATTATGTCATTGTATCTACAAGTTCGTTTCAGCCTATGTATGACTTAGTTGTAGAATCCAGTAGTGAATCAGATAACCTCCTTGTCACGTGCAAAGCTTCAGTTTTATTTTGTGAACAATTTTGATGTTGCATGGCCTACATGTGAGTTGATGACAGTACCTGTTTTGAAATTTCGATTGAATGTAAATTTCCTTCGAAGATATAAAACGGATTTTAATTTAACACAGTATCTTGAACATTAAAAAGTACTTCGTGGCGCTTGTAATGTTAAACAACAACGGTATAAGGATCGTCTCATGGGTGAGGTCAAATCTACAATTGCTGCTAAGGATTGTAAAGTATTTCGGCGTAAAATCAAATCTCTATTACATGTGAAAGATCATGTTTCATCTGTAACACTTGGCGTTTGCTTCGATTATAATTTTTTGGGTTCAATCCAGGAAGTTTAGATGAACAATCTTTATTTGACACTACTGTTGCTAATTTCATTGCAAATCATGACATTGAAGATTGTACAATTTGCAATAATTCACCTGCTTTATCTGACGCAATTACTTAAGGAAAGATCTTCAAGGCTCATTAGTCCTCAGGTGCAGATGGAATACCTCCTGAATTCATTAAAAAGGCACCTATTCTGATTCCATATTTGGAAATTATATTTAATGCTGTTCTCGACAGTGGTGTTTTCCCAGACATTTGGAATACTGGTATGATAATTACCTTGTTTAAAATAGGAGAATCATCTGATCCCCAAAACTATCGAGGCATATCTTTGTTGAATATCCTTGTAATGTCTTCACATCAATTTTGGAAGTCAGAATCAGAAGTTGGATGGAAGTTAATTATATAATCCAAGAATCTCAGGCTGGCTTCAGAAGTAATTACTCAAAAGTGGATAATATATTTACCCTGCAATCACTCTGTCAAAAGTGGATAATATATTTTTACCCTCCAATCACTCTGCCAAGAATATCTAAGAAAACATAAACATCGATTTATTGATTGGGGCCGATTTGGTAAATAGACAAAAGTTGTTATATTTTTTTGCATAATGGAGGAATTCGTTGGAAGATATTTAATGTTTTGATTGTTATGTATTCAAAGGTAATGCTGGTGTTAAATCTGGTAATAGAAGGTCAGATACATTTTGTACAAACGTCAGGTGTTAAGCCCAGTTTTGGGGGGTTTTTTCGGGGTTTTTTTATAAATACGTTAGTGTTGGAGTATAAACAGAGCCGTTTGAAGGCTATATTTGTTCTTGAAACTATAGAGGAAAATCTGTTACTTTTATTGGCAGATGATCTTGTTTTGTTAGACGATTCTGTGATTGGCCTACAAAAATAACTAAGTGTTTTGGAAGTTTATTGTTTGAAATGAGGACTGAAGGTAAAGCTGGCGTTGTGATGCGTGGACGTCCACTTCTTGGTCTGTCTACGGGGACCCCAGTCTGTCTGAAGCCCTGAATACGTCTTATAACCGTGATACGATGGCATTCGAGGGCGTTGGCAGCAGCATTGTATGTCGACCCCATCTACACCATTACAATGGCTCTTTCTCTCTCTTCAGCTGTTAATCGTGGCATATTTCTCGTACTTGTGTATCATGTCATGCATTCTAGACTCTCTTTATACCCTTGGAATCATTCTACATGGGAAATGGATGCAAATACTGCTTGCATATTGCTGCGTTTTGGCGATTGATATTGCTCAAGCAAAAATGTTCACAAAGATCAGTTTAGATGTTCCTAAACATTTTTTCACAATATCAAAGACACGTTTTACTTGTTTTCACTAATGCAAATCAGCAACAAATGTTTTAAAAGACTGAAATCATAGGAATGATTATTTAAAATTTAACACACTCTACAACAGTTGTTTCTTGTTTTAATACTTGAAAAATGGTGTCTTTAAATGGTTTATCTTTGTCCCAAACCAGAATTATATTTTAACCTTTCATTTGGACATCTAAATCACTGTTGTTGGTTTATTTCGGCATTATAACATAAATATATCCTGAGAAAATGATACATTTACACATACCTTTACACACATAAATGTAGAACACACAAAAATATATCAAAGATCTCAACTTGCTTGCAGCTACAATATATTTAGCGCTTTCAAAGAATATAGATTCATGAAGTTGTCTATGCTTGAGAGGGGATTGTTCATCCAGGGTAAATAAGTAGTTCTTAATTCTTCAAGTGAGGACAAATGAATATAAAATATGTTTCATCCTCAATATTTTTTTGTCCTTCTTGTTGTAAACAATAGATACAGTATCTTTCATTTTTGTCAGTTCTCGCCCATCTCCCAGTTTCAACTGCAAGCTTATGATTTGAGCATCTAGAGCGGTATAGGGCTATTCTCAGGGTTTTCTCCCTGATCTGTATTAAATATTCTACTGATCCGAACAGCGATTTGAGGAGTCTGTAGTGTGTGAGCCTGCTGTTTGCCTGTAAATTACTGGAGAATTGATGACAGAAATTGTCAGTAAGCCTCTGTTTAACAAGAGATAGAAAGTAGGTCACATCCCCTACACCCTGCTGTAGCCAGGAGTAGCTCAATCCTAGGTGGTCAAGCAGTGTCCTCACATGAGTAGACCAGGTTATCCTCCCCACTCTATCCAGCTGTACCGACATACTGTAGCAGGCTTTAGGGTATCTACGGTTTGGCATATGTAGTAGAGTTAGCCAGAACTTGATGCACTTAGTCATGTACAAGACATAGAAGGGGGTATCTACCAAGCTCTCCATAAATAACTGTAGTGTTTGAGCTTGAGCTGAAACACAGTAGCTTTCTACAGAATTTGATATGAATCTCCCCGGTGTTGTACACTGGCTGATAACCCCATATATCTGCTGCATAGGTAAGTGTGGGTACCACCATCCTGTCAAACAAATACAGTGCATCCTTATGATTAAGGTGTGTGCTATATATAAACCTCAGCAGCATGTCCATTGCATTCTCATCTTGTTGAGATAGTGCTGATGTGGCCAGACTCCAGGATAGTTCAGGTGCGAAGCATGCTCCAAGATACTTATAAGAGTTAACCACTTCCAGTCTTTCACCTTTATAGTACCATCGCTCATTTTCTTTTAGTTTCCCTCCTCTTCTAAACGCTATAACACTTGTCTTTTCCAGATTCACTTTCATCTCATACAGGTCACATAAATGTTTGGAGTGTCCAGCTGTTGGTTCAGTCTCCCAACTGAAGAGCTAACGTTAGCAATATCATCAGCATACATAAGAGCTGTGATATTATCAATATCATTGTTCACAAATATGCCTCTGCAGTTTGTAGCTTCATACATCTGTGACAGCTCCTTCAGAAACATTGTAAATAAGATAGGACTCACCATACAACCCTGCCGGGTACCCACTTTGCAGGCAAGATACTCAGATAAAGTTAATCTGTTAATCATAACACAGATAATCATAAAATTCCTACTTTTTAAACTCTGTTTTCTAAATAACTGTCGAACCATTTCAGATAACCTTGGATACCATAAGCGTTAAGTTTAGGATGATACCTTCATGCCATACAATATTAAAAGCTTTCCTTACATCACAAAACTACCCAGCTCTCATTTCCATACCTTTGTCTAATGCACTATCGATAACATTGTGAGTAGATGTGATGTTGAGTCGGTGTCGGCTCAGGAAGTGGACCTTTGGATTTTTTATAAGGCTCAGGAAATCGACAAGCGGCACGCTTTGAAGTTATTGGGTGTTATTTCAGCACATGATTCAGATTCAGCGTCTACATCTTTAATAAATTTATAATGTACTTGTATAAATGTGTATGTATTTTTACAAAATTTGTAATATTTTGTAAACTTTCGTTATATTTTGTAATATAACTATTTATAATTCCTGTAAAATGTAGTATGTTGTAACATGGTTAGATCAAATCTGTCTATATAGTCTCTCGTTACCACTCGTGGCTTCTATGTATTTTATGATCTGTGTTATGTGTAAAGGTCAGGTTAATATACAGAGCTGACATTTCACCATGTTCAGCTCGTAACTTATCTCTACCCGTGCAATGTCACACGATGTTGTGGGATTCAGCAACAGGCTTGGTTTTTACCACATTACGAGTATTACTGTTTCAAGGGTTACAGGAATTAAAGATAATACATGCCCATATATGGAAATGGAAATGACCATTCGTCGAATGCAAATACAGTTGACTGACGTGCAAATTCTCAGAAACAAATTGGCTGGTTATATATAAAGTGTCCGTTGGGCATTCTCAGACAGACAAGCACCAGAGACGCTTGGAAGAACACTTGGCGCTATACCTGCACAACATACGACAGTATCTAACTCTGGAACAGACGGAACACTTCTGCAAACAGGTACACTGTGACCTAATTACCGATCTGTTTGTTTTCCAGGTTATTCAATCAACAGCACAGCAAATATACGTGTACCGTTTTCAGTTGACTCCTAATATATTACAGGAAAACAGCAGACATGTACTGATCTATAACACTATTGGGAGTAGTATTTATGTCGTGTATGGTTGTTCAACGATACATCATAGTACTATTTCCAACATATATCTTAACATATTCGTAACAGTGGATATATATAAAGCGACTGTCTGGAGGCCAGATCGCCGGTGGCTGAATTATTTGAAAGGTCATTCCAAAAGACGTTAAACAATGGTACTTGTGGTTGCTATGCCTGGCGCTCGGCACTCCGGGAATGTTTACCGACCTGGGATGACTGGCCGGCTGGGACTCAACTTCATGTGTCCAGGTTGGGTAGCCATGTTAAGCAGCAGCGGGCTCGCACAGTTTCATCGGCGTCAGGCCGGACTAGTTGCCACACATCCTCAACACAAGCCACCTTCCGTGTCCCTTAATTTACAAGCTTTAAGGTCTAAAGATGTTTGGGAGCTGAACGTGTTAAGTGTTAAGTGTTGGATAGACAAGTTTTCCACATTGATACTTATTGAAGGTAATTGTAAAAGTGGCGCTCTCCATATGCTTCTGGGGCGCTAAGAGGGTTTACTATTGTATGGGAAGCTGGGTAAGTTAGGGACAAAATTAAATGTCTGTCGTAATATTCAGACCAGCGTTCATTATGAGGCTTAGTGTCAGGTGTGACAGAAGTACTATCACTCTTACAGCAACAACACAACACTTCACACGTAGGCGTTGAGACTCTTGCTAACAACATCTTCATTAATAGTTCTTCATGCTACCGCCTATGGTGTGGAGACAGCTCCATCTAGTCCCTTTAGCCTGCACGTTTGGTATATGTGTACAGTTTAATGATAATATAGTAGGCTACTACGTTTGCTGTGGGTCCTGGTGATTTAATCGTTATGCATGTTATGTTATGCATGCACAAACACGTACACACACTCGCACAACAGACACACACTAACACACTCGCACTAACACATATATGCATGCACATGCTATATTTAGTACACTCAAGACACTGGCTATAATTGTTTACAAACTGAAAATGTTGGGAAAATGAGGTCGAATACTAAACAGAATGGAAAATAACTTCTCTTTTTTTGTTTTTCATGAATTGTTTAAAAGCTTAAAAACTTTAAAACAACTGTGATGACCAGTTCTTGCCACGTTTGTGTCTGGAAACCATAGCGACCACAAGTAGGAGTCCCCACGACTCTGACACACCAATGAGTTTCCTTGTAGCTAAGTAACTATACATATTTTTACAGCAAAATGTCTGACAGAAGTGGCAGCAAAGGGTACTCCGGAACTGGAACAAAAGCTGACCTTGGCAACCACTCCAACCAGATGAACCCAAACCACTCCGAGTATCGAGGGGGGTCCAGCAGTTACTCTGGGGCAGGTACAAGATCGGACCTCAACAACCACTCCAATCAGCGCAACCCAAACCACTCCCAGTATGGTGGGGGCACGCCTGGAGGCAAGAAGTGATGACGTGTCAACTGATGGTTGGCTTGCACAGACACTACAGACACATCACGTGACATTGTGTCAGTAAGGCTACTACTGTGCCATGGTTGTGAAGTCATATACTGACCAGATAAAATACATAATAATAATACTTCCATTTGATGTATAGTAAAGATATATAGTATGAAATAAATATGTTATAACTGCAAACAGTGCTGTGTTATTGTTGATATGTCGGACAGAGGTGGCAAAACTGAGACCTCGTTAAACCGGGCACCCGTGTTACTAGAAAGTCTTCCTTTCGAGGAGGCTTGTGAAGACATGTAATATACCGCCTTGTCAAAGACTGGTTATTCCAGAACATTGTATATCAGAGCGATTCCAGAGCCATTGGGATTAAGGAGGTTTCCCTGTGTTCGTAGATGCAACCTGGCACAAGACCCTCATCAGTGAGTTACAAGGAAACTATACCACTGTTAGCTATTCTTGAGGACCTCGGTTGTGCTGCAACACAGGCGCCTCTTATGACGAGATGTTGGCCAAAATATATATTTCCATTGAAACTGTATTTATGTAAAGCTTACTTATAATCTTGACACATTATTAATGTTATACAGTTCAACTATCAGCTAAATAGCATAGATAAAACCATTTCCACAGCCAGAGGAAATCCTCGCTTTAAGCAAAGTCCTCTTTACGATCGTCCTGTTTGAGGAGTGTTGAATAACGACACCAGGTGGAGCATGCCCTCCTCCATCATTTGAACCCTCCACGTGGACAGACAAGTCAGTCATTCACCTAGGAAAACACAGGGACACATGACAAAAATTATGAAAGGGAATTTCACCCTGACATCACTTTTCTCACTGATGAGTTCAATTTAGAAAAGTCCTCAATAAACATGACATGTCTTCCATTAACCTTTTTGATAAGCTTGTATGTGACCTACAACTTTCGTGAATCTCGTGCATCGGTGTAGCTAAGAACACCGTTATCAGGCAGGATTATGTCATTGTATCTACAAGTTCGTTTCAGCCTATGTATGACTTAGTTGTAGAATCCAGAAGTGAATCAGATAACCTCCTTGTCACGTGCAAAGCTTCAGTTCTATTTTGTGAACAATTTTGATGTCGCATGGCCTACATGTGAGTTGATGACAGTACCTGTTTTGAAATTTCGATTGAATGTAAATTTCCTTCGAAGATATAAAACGGATTTTAATTTAACACAGTATCTTGAACATTAAAAAGTATTTCGTGGCGCTTGTAATGTTAAACAGCAACGGTATAAGGATCGTCTTATGGGTGAGATCAAATCTACAATTGCTGCTAAGGATTGTAAAGTATTTCGGCGTAAAATCAAATCTCTATTACATGTGAAAGATCATGTTTCATCTGTAACACTTGGCGTTTGCTGCGATTATAATTTTTTGGGTTCAATCCAGGAAGTTTAGATGAACAATCTTTATTTGACACTACTGTTGCTAATTTCATTGCAAATCATGACATTGAAGATTGTACAATTTGCAATAATTCACCTGCTTTATCTGACGCAATTACTCAAGGAAAGATCTTCAAGGCTCATTAGTCCTCAGGTGCAGATGGAATACCTCCTGAATTTATTAAAAAGGCACCTATTCTGATTCCATATTTGGAAATTATATTTAATGCTGTTCTCGACAGTGGTGTTTTCCCAGACATTTGGAATACTGGTATGATAATTACCTTGTTTAAAATAGGAGAATCATCTGATCCCCAAAACTATCGAGGCATATCTTTGTTGAATATCCTTGTAATGTCTTCACATCAATTTTGGAAGTCAGAATCAGAAGTTGGATGGAAGTTAATTATATAATCCAAGAATCTCAGGCTGGCTTCAGAAGTAATTACTCATAAGTGGATAATATATTTACCCTCCAATCACTCTGTCAAAAGTGGATAATATATTTTTACCCTCCAATCAGTCTGCCAAGAATATCTAAGAAAACATAAACATCGATTTTATGTGTCATTTATTGATTTTCGCAAAGTGGTTGATTTGGTAAATAGACAAAAGTTGTTATATTTTTTTGCATAATAGAGGAATTGGCGGGAAGATATTTAATGTTTTGATTGTTGTGTATTCAAAGGTAATGCTGGTGTTAAATCTGGTAATAGAAGGTCAGATTCATTTTGTACAAACGTCAGGTGTTGAGCCCAGGTTTTTTTGGGTTTTTATTTTTTTATAAATACGTTAGTGTTGGAGTATAAACAGAGCCGTTTGGGGGCTATATTTGTTCTTGAAACTATAGAGGAAAATCTGTTACTTTTATTTGGCAGATGATCTTGTTTTGTTAGACGATTCTGTGATTGGCCTACAAAACTAACTAAATGTTTTGGAAGTTTATTGTTTGAAATGAGGACTGAAGGTAAAGCTGGCGTTGTGATGCGTGGACGTCCACTTCTTGGTCTGTCTACGGGGACCCCAGTCTGTCTGAAGCCCTGAATACGTCTTATAACCGTGATACGATGGCATTCGAGGGCGTTCGCAACATCATTGTATGTCAACCTTATCTGCACCATTACAATGGCTCTTTCTCTCTCTTCAGCTGTTAATCGTGGCATATTTCTCGTAGTTGTGTTTCATATCATGCATTCTAGGCTCTCTTTATACCCTATAGAATCATTCTACATGGGAAATGGATGCAAATACTGCTTGCATATTTCTGCGTTTGGCGATTGATATTGCTGTGTGTAAACAGAAAATGGAAAAATGTTACTTTGCAAGCAAAAATGTTCATAAAGATAATTTTAGATGTTCCTAAATATTTTTTAACAATATCAAAGACACGTTTTACTTGTTTTCACTAATGCAAATCAGCAGAAAATGTTTTAAAAGACTGAAATCATAGGAATGATTAGTTTACAATTTTACACATCCTACAACAGTTGCTTCTTATTTTAATACTTGAAAAATAGGGTCTTTCAATGGTTTATCTTTGTCCCAAACCAGAATTATATTTCAACCTTTCATTTGGACATCTAAATCACTGTTGTTGGTTTATTTCGGCATGGACGAAAATAGGACAATTTAACTCTTCTGAAAAGGATGCATTTCAGCTAAATTTCAATGCATTTGAGAATTTGTTTTTCGTGATTTGCATAAAGCTGTGTTGTTAAGTTTTCTTGTAAACTAATACCTTGTAACATATCTTTGCTAGTTTATAAGTAATTCAGAAATGGAGTAGGCTTGTTTATATATATAAACAAGTGATTTCTGCAGGTGTATAAGCAATAAATATATAAAATATGAGTCCAGATATTAATCTCTTTTATGTCTTTATATCTTTATATCTTTATAAAGGAGATTTGGCAAGAAGAAATATCTGGACTCATATTTTTTATTATAACATAAATATATCCTGAGAAAATGATACATTTACACATACCTTTACACACATATATGTAGAACACACAAAAATATATCAAAGATTTCAACTTGCTTGCAGCTACAATATATTTGGCGCTTTCAAAAGAATATAGATTCATTGCTTTGATGAAGTTGTCTATGCTTGAGAGGGGATTGTTCATCCAGGGAAAATAAGTAGTTCTTAATTCTTCAAGTGAGGACAAATGAATATAAAATATGTTTCATCCTCAATGCTTTTTTGCCCCTCTTGTTGTAAACAATAGATACAGTATCTTTCATTTTTGTCAGTTTTCGCCCATCTCCCAGTTTCAACTGCAAGCTTATGATTTGAGCATCTAAAGCGGTATAGGGCTATTCTCAGGGTTTTCTCCCTGATCTGTACTAAATATTCTTCTGATCCCAACAGCGATTTGAGGAGTCTGTAGTGTGTGAGCCTGCTGTTTGCCTGTAAATCACTGGGAAATTGCTGACAGAAGTTGTCAGTAAGTTTCTGTTTAACAAGAGATAGAAAGTAGGTCACATCCCCTACACC
This sequence comes from Haliotis rubra, assembly GCF_003918875.1. Lineage (NCBI taxonomy): Eukaryota > Metazoa > Mollusca > Gastropoda > Lepetellida > Haliotidae > Haliotis > Haliotis rubra. The sequence goes on from NW_025767146.1 coordinate 2,675,021, forward strand.
CTGCTGTAAGCATGAGTAGCTCAATCCTAGGTGGTCAAGCAGTGTCCTCACATGAGTAGCCCAGGTTATCCTCCCCGCTCTATCCAGCTGTATGGACATACTGTAGCAGGCTTTAGGGTATCTACGGTTTGACATAAACTCTGTCAAAAAAAGAAACGCAACCCCTGTCCTCAGATATGAAAAATTCGTTTGAATGAAGTTATTGCTTCCAAACTAAATTTTATTCGAATGTATTGAAATGATACACGTAATTAATGAAGATTACCATCCAAACAACTGCATTTGTACGCATAAGTGTATTTTATTGCTTATTCCGTCACAACGCATGAAATGACCCTCATGGTGACTTCGCACAAAAAAAACACATGCAAATCATGAAAATGGCAGTTAATGTAGGGGTGTATAAAAGCCCATGTGCTTCCGTATTATATTCATTCATTTGTCGCCGAAAAGCTGTGTTAAAAATGCCACGATTGAGTGCTGCCGACCGAAATATCGCCATTGGTCGTGTTCAAGCCGGAGAAAGTTTTGGAACTGTTGCACGGCACCTAAATGTTCACAAAACAACGATATCCCGACTTTGGAGCCGCTACAACAACTTCAATTTGACCAACGATCGCCCGAGAAGTGGAAGGCCAAGAATCACGGCCCCCCTTCAAGATCGGTACATCCGGGTCCATCACCTGCGTAATCGGCATGCCCTACCAACCGTGACTGCCACACAAATACCAGGTTTGAGGAGAGTGTCAGCTCAAACGATTAGGAACCGTCTGAAAGAAGCGGGTTTACGTGCCTGTAGACCAGTTGTTGGACCTGTACTACGCCCCCTACATCGACGCCGACGACTCAGGTGGTGCAACAACGTAAGGATACGGACTTTACAAAACTGGAGGCGAATCTGGTTTTCTGATGAATCACGTTTTCTTTGCAACGTCACGACGGAAGACAGCGTCTGTATAGGAGACGTCATAAACGTTTTGCGCCCATCTGCGTCCGACAGGTGGACAGATTTGGCGGAGAAAGCGTCATGGTTTGGGGAACCATCTCATACAACCAGAAATCAGACTTGGTGATCGTTCCAGGGAACCTGACAGCCCAACGTTACATCAACCACGTGTTAGAGCTTCACCTTCTCCCGATTATTGACCAACAGACACAGATTTTTCAACGGGACAACGCCCGGCCTCATACTGCACGTGCAACAATGAACTTTCTGCAGAATTCCAACGTCAATGTCTTGCCATGACCCTCTAAATCACCAGACCTCAACCCTATTGAACACCTGTGGGATACTCTGGATCGACGCGTACGTCAACGTCAGCCGCCGCCACAGACGCTGCAACAGCTCGCCGTTGCACTGCAGGAGGAGTGGAGAGCCATTCCCCAGGAAAGAATCCGGCGTCTTATCCGTTCTTGTCCAAGGAGATGCCGTGCAGTGATTGCAGCGCGTGGTGCTCATACGAGATACTGAGAAAGACGCCCCCCCTGGTGACAAACTGGTGTCTGTGAGATGACTTTTGAAAGGACAATTTTAAACATGCCCATCTGGGTTATTATTCTGCCAAATTTCAGACTTCTGTCTTAAATAATAAAAATGCCGTGTCGTCCTAAAACTTCAGATCAAAATCTCTAAAATACAGGGGTTGCGTTTCTTTTTTTGACAGAGTTTATGTAGTAGAGTAAGCCAGAACTTGATGCACTTAGTCATGTACATGACATAGAGGGGGTATCTACCAAGCTCTCCATAAATAACTGTAGTGTTTGAGCTTGAGCTGAAACACAGTAGCTTTCTACAGAATTTGATATGAATCTCCCCGGTGTTGTACACTGGCTGATAACCCCATATATCTGCTGCATAGGTAAGTGTGGGTACCACCATCCTGTCAAACAAATACAGTGCATCCTTATGATTAAGGTGTGTGCTATATATAAACCTCAGCAGCATGTCCATTGCATTCTCATCTTGTTGAGATAGTGCCGATGTGGCCAGACTCCAGGATAGTTCAGGTGCGAAGCATGCTCGAAGATACTTATAAGAGTTAACCACTTCCAGTCTTTCACCTTTATAGTACCATCGCTCATTTTCTTTTAGTTTCCCTCCTCTTCTAAACGCTATAACACTTGTCTTTTCCAGATTCACTTTCATCTCATACAGGTCACATAAATGTTTGGAGTGTCCAGCTGTTGGTTCAGTCTCCCAACTGAAGAGCTAACGTTAGCAATATCATCAGCATGCATAAGAGCTGTGATATTATCAATATCAGTGTTCACAAATATGCCTCTTCAGTTTGTAGCTTCATACATCTGTGACAGCTCCTTCAGAAACATTGTAAATAAGATAGGACTCACCATACAACCCTGCCGGGTACCCACTTTGCAGGCAAGATACTCAGATAAAGTTAATCTGTTAATCATAACACAGATAATCATAAAATACTACTTGTTAAACTCTGTTTTCTAAATAACTGTCGAACCATTTCAGATAACCTTGGATACCATAAGCGTTAAGTTTAGGATGATACCTTCATGCCATACAATATTAAAAGCTTTGCTTACATCACAAAAATACCCAGCTCTCATTTCTATACCTTTGTCTAATGCACTATCGATAAAATTGTGAGTAGATATGATGTTGAGTCGGTGTCGGCTCAGGATTTTTTATAAGGCTCAGGACGTCGACAAGCGGTATGCTTTGAAGTTATTGGGTGTTATTTTAGCACCTGGCTAATCACCTGTGACTCTGATTCAGCGTCTACATCTTTAATAAATTTATAATGTACTTGTATAAATGTGTATGTATTTTTTAAAATGTGTAATATGTTGTAAAATTTCGTTATATTTTGTAATATAGCTATTTATAATTCCTGTAAAATGTAGTATGTTGTAACATGGTTAGATCAAATCTGTCTATATAGTCTCTCGTTACCACTCGTGGCTTCTATGTATTTGATGATATGTGTTATGTGTAAAGGTCAGGTTAATATACAGAGCTGACATTTCACCATGTTCAGCTCGTAACTAATCTCTACCTGTGCAATGCCACACGATGTTGTGGGATTCAGCAACAGGCTTGGTTTTTACCACATTACGAGTATTACTGTTTCAAGGTTTACAGGAATTAAAGATAACACATGCCCATATATGGAAATGGAAATGACCATTCGTCGAATGCAAGTACAGTTGACTGGCGTGTAAATTCTCAGAAACAAATTGGCTGGTTATATATAAAGTGTCCGTTGGGCATTCTCAGACAGACACGCAACAGAGACGCTTGGACGAACACTTGGCGCTATACCTGCACAACATACGACAGTATCTAACTCTGGAACAGACGGAACACTTCTGCAAACAGGTACACTATGACCTAATTACCGATCTGTTTCTTTTCCAGGTTATTCAATCAACAGCACAGCAAATATACGTGTACCGTTTTGTGGTTGCTATGCCTGGCGCTCGGCACTCCGGGAATGTTTACCGACCTGGGATGACTGGCCGGCTGGGACTCAACTTCATGTGTCCAGGTTGGGTAGCCATGTTAAGCTGGGTAGCCGGGCTCACACAGTTTCATCGGCGTCAGGCCGGACTAGTTGCCACACATCCTCAACACAAGCCACCTTCCGTGTCCCTTAATTTACAAGCTTTAAGGTCTAAAGATGTTTGGGAGCTGAACGTGTTAAGTGTTAAGTGTTGGATAGACAAGTTTTCCACATTGATACTTATTGAAGGTAATTGTAAAAGTGGCGCTGTCCATATGCTTCTGGGGCGCTTAGAGGGTTTACTATTGTATGGGAAGCTGGGTAAGTTAGGGACAAAGGTAAATGTCTGTCGTAATATTCACACCAGCGTTCATTGTGAGGCTTAGTGTCAGGTGTGACAGAAATACTATCACTCCTACAGCAACAACACAACACTTCACACGTAGGCGTTGAGACTCTTGCTAACAACATCTTCATTAATAGTTCTTCATGCTACCGCCTATGATGTGGAGACAGCTCCATCTAGTCCCTTTAGCCTGCACGTTTGGTATATGTGTACAGTTTAATGATAATATAGTAGGCTACTACGTTCGCTGTGACTGACTGCCTGAGTTTAGTTTTACGCAGCTTTTAGCAATATTCCAGCAATATCACGGCGGGGGACACCAGAAATGGGCTTAACACACGTTCGCTGTGGGTCCTGGTGATTTAATCGTTATGCATGTTATGTTATGCATGCACAAACACGTACACACACTCGCACAACATACACGCACACACACACTAACACACTCGCACTAACACATATATGCATACACATGCTATATTTAGTACACTCAAGACACTGGCTATAATTGTTTACAAACTGGAAATGTTGGGAAAATGAGGTCGAATACTAAACAGAATGGAAAATAACTTCTCTTTTTTTGTTTCTCGTGAATTGTTTAAAAAATTAAAAACTTTAAAACAACTGTGATGACCAGTTCTTGCCACGTTTGTGTCTGGAAACCATAGCGACCACAAGTAGGAGTCCCCACGACTCTGACACACCAATGAGTTTCCTTGTAGCTAAGTAACGATACATATTTTTACAGCAAAATGTCTGACAGAAGTGGCAGCAAAGGGTACTCCGGAACTGGAACAAAAGCTGACCTTGGCAACCACTCCAACCAGATGAACCCAAATAACCCCCAGTATGGTGGGGGGTCCAGCAGTTACCCTGGGGCAGGTACAAGATCGGACCTCAACAACCACTCCAATCAGCTCAACCCAAACCACTCCCAGTATGGTGGGGGCACGCCTGGAGGCAAGAAGTGATGACGTGTCAACTGATGGTTGGCTTGCACAGACACTACAGACACATCACGTGACATTGTGTCAGTAAGGCTACTACTGTGCCATGGTTGTGAAGTCATATACTGACCAGATAAAATACATAATAATAATAATTCCATTTGATGTATAGTAAAGATATATAGTATGAAATAAATATGTTATAACTGCAAACAGTGCTGTGTTATTGTTGATATGTCGCACAGAGGTGGCAAAACTGAGACCTCGTTAAACCGGGCACCCGTGTTACTAGAAAGCCTTCCTTTCGAGGAGGCTTGTTAAGACATGTAATATACCGCCTTGTCAAAGACTGGTTATTCCAGAACATTGTATATCAGAGCGATTCCAGAGCCATTGGGATTAAGGAGGTTTCCCTGTGTTCGTAGATGCAACCTGGCACAAGACCCTCATCAGTGAGGTATAAGGAAACTATACCACTGTTAGCTATTCTTGAGGACCTCGGTCGTGCTGGAACACAGGCGCCTCTTATGACGAGATATTTACCAAAATATATATTTCCATTGAAACTGTATTTATGTAAAGCTTACTTATAATCTTGACACATTATTAATGTTATACAGTTCAACTATCAGCTAAATAGCATAGATAAAACCATTTCCACAGCCAGAGGAAATCCTTGCTTAAAGCAAAGTCCTCTTTACGATCGTCCTGTTTGAGGAGTGTTGAATAACGACACCAGGTGGAGCATGCCCTGCTCCATCATTTGAACCCTCCACGTGGACAGACAAGTCAGTCATTCACCTAGGAAAACACAGGGACACATCACACAAATTATGAAAGGGAATTTCACCCTGACATCACTTTTCTCACTGATGAGTTCAATTTAGAAAAGTCCTCAAAAAACATGGCATGTCTTCCATAAACCTTTTTAATAAGCTTGTATTTGACCTACAACTTTCGTGAATCTCGTGCATCAGTGTAGCTAAGAACACCGTTATCAGGCAGGATTATGTCATTGTATCTACAAGTTCGTTTCAGCCTATGTATGGCTTAGTTGTAGAATCCAGAAGTGAATCAGATAACCTCCTTGTCACGTGCAAAGCTTCAGTTTTATTTTGTGAACAATTTTGATGTCGCATGGCCTACATGTGAGTTGATGACAGTACCTGGATTGAAATTTCGATTGAATGTAAATTTCCTTCGAAGATATAAAACAGACAAATCACGTGACATTGTGTCAGTAAGACTACTACTGTGCCATGGTTGTTTAATATTTACCAGATAAAATACGTCAGATGTATAGAATGAAATATATATGTTTTAACTACAAACAGCGCTGTGTTATTGTTGATACGTCTGAGCCATTTCAGAGCCGTTTGATGATTATGGGACGATTTCAGGTCATCGATGTACCTGAAGCTTATGTTAAATGTCTTGGCCAAATTTTGGATTTGCCAATCATAGCATTAATTCGTATTCACAAAGAAACAGGACAGTAGGAGGGGGAGCACAGTTGGTGTTCATTAAGATGGCTTCTTCCAGCCTTTATATCTTACCGGAACTTTTACAGATAGTGTTTTTTCACTTAACTTCAGATTTGGACAAATTATACTGAACGTGTGAAGAATGTCAACTACATGTATATACTGTACTGTTCACTATGATCATTATCCACCTGATGAAGGGACACGAACTAGCCCAGAAACGTTGTGGAAAAATAAATCAAGAAGTTGTTATCCATAAGATTTGCCTTGTAATACATCAAAGGTCATTCATAAATTATTTCGCTTACCTCGAGCGAGGCAAAAATATCCACGCATCATGGTTTAGTCATTTTAATAATGAATGAGTCTTTTTATGTGGCATGTTGAACCTGTTAGCTGGATAATATTGAATAAGGTATGTAGACACATATTTGTGGCGGATGTCTGCGTTTCTGAGTCTTTTACATGTAAACAATTAACTACTTGGCGTACTTGCAACCCATGTTACACCTCACATTCTTAGCTGCCGACAGTTGACACCTTGTGAGTTTTCAGTGTAAGTTTTGTCCACAATCTCAAACAACAATCTCCTTAATAATATACTAACAAACACATTCAATTAATTCTTCATTTATTAGTCATGTGATCAAAGCGGGTCCGGGTAATGTGATGGGTACCCAGGTCCAACTCTTTACCCACCCGTCCCGGGTATCCTGGTTACCCGTCCCAGCCCTAACTGGTAATATCTTCCACGTCATCATACAAAATGAAACGACGTATTTTCGGTGTGCTTTTCGATATACTTGTTAGCCAGTCGCCAACACACCTTAGTAACATTTGGACTATTTATTATTATTATTTTCTATGTTTAATTCATAAGCTCTTTTGGCTTTTCTAACTTACTTTATTACTTTATTCATGCATTGTCTGAATTTGTAACCACCTGCGAGTCTATGTCCATAGCAAGTTTAGGAATACGATTTATCATTATTTAGCCACATGGCATCTTTTTTACTGAGGGCGACAACCCTATTCGGTATATTTATATCGATAGTGTCTTTACTTTACAAGTAAAATCTTCTGTGATAGTATTAATATCAGTTGAAAATAGACTATCAGAGTCTATGGCATCAATATCGTGACCTATACCATCCAGTACTGCCACACAGTAGTTATATGGTTTTCTCTTAATGTGTGATTTTGTTGCATCATTTCTTTTATAATAACAAACTATTGGGGAGTGATCACACCACAGCTGTCAGTGTACCTTTCCCAAGCAATCCATGTAAACGAAGTAAGAAACAGTTTTACAATGCAGTGACATAGATCAGTAAAGGTTGACTTGGGTTAAACGTTAAACCATGCACTGACATAGATCAGTAAAGGTTGACTTGGGTTAAACGTTAAACCATGCACTGACATAGATCAGTAAAGGTTGACTTGGGTTAAACGTTAAACCATGCACTGACATAGATCAGTAAAGGTTGACTTGGGTTAAACGTTAAACCATGCACTGACATAGATCAGTAAAGGTTGACTTGGGTTAAACGTTAAACCATGCACTGACATAGATCAGTAAAGGTTGACTTGGGTTAAACGTTAAACCATGCACTGACATTGATCAGCACAAGACTTTGGCGACGTAGATGTATTCATGGCAGTACATGTGTATTGGTAGTACATGTCTTGGTAGTGGTACATGTCTTGGTAGAAGTACATGTCTTGGTAGTACATGTCTTGGTAGTACATGTCTTGGTAGTACATGTCTTGGTAGTACATGTCTTGGTAGTACATGTCTTGGTAGTACACGTCTTGGTAGTACACGTCTTGGTAGTACATGTCTTGGTAGTACACGCCTTGGTAGTACACGTCTTGGTAGTACATGTCTTGGTAGTACATGTCTTGGTAGTACATGCCTTGATAGTACACGTCTTCGTAGTACATGTCTTGGTAGTACATGTCTTGGTAGTAGATGTCTTGGTAGTACACGTCTTGGTAGTACACGTCTTGGCAGTAGATAAGTCTTGATAGTACATGTCTTGATAGTACATGTCTTGGTAGTACACGTCTTGGTAGTACACGTCTTGGTAGTACACGTCTTGGTAGTACACGTCTTGGTAGTACATGTCTTGGTAGTACATGTCTTGGTAGTACACGTCTTGGTAGTACATGTCTTGGTAGTACATGTCTTGGTAGTACATGTCTTGGTAGTACACGTCTTGGTAGTACATGTCTTGGTAGTACACGTCTTGGTAGTACACGTCTTGGTAGTACATGTCTTGGTAGTACATGTCTTGGTAGTACATGTCTTGGTAGTACACGTCTTGGTAGTACATGTCTTGGTAGTACATGTCTTGGTAGTACACGTCTTGGTAGTACACGTCTTGGTACACACGTCTTGGTAGTACACGTCTTGGTAGGTACATCTTGTCTTGGTAGTACACGTCTTGGTAGTACATGTCTTGGTAGTACATGTCTTGGTAGTAGTACACGTCTTGGTAGTACACGTCTTGGTAGTACATGTCTTGGTAGTACATGTACACGTCTTGGTAGTACACATGTCTTGGTAGTACATGTCTTGGTAGTACATGTCTTGGTAGTACATGTCTTGGTAGTACATGTCTTGGTAGTACATGTCTTGGTAGTACATGTCTTGGTAGTACATGTCTTGGTAGTACATGTCTTGGTAGTACATGTCTTGGTAGTACATGTCTTGGTAGTACACGTCTTGGTAGTACATGTCTTGGTAGTACATGTCTTGGTAGTACATGTCTTGGTGGTACATGTCTTGGTAGTACATGTCTTGGTAGTACATGTCTTGGTAGTACATGTCTTGGTAGTACATGTCTTGGTAGTACATGTCTTGGTAGTACATGTCTTGGTAGTACATGTCTTGGTACATACATGTCTTGGTAGTACATGTCTTGGTAGTACATGTCTTGGTAGTACATGTCTTGTCTCTGTACATGTCTTGGTAGTACATGTCTTGGTAGTACATGTCTTGGTAGTACATGTCTTGGTAGTACGTGTCTTGGTAGTACATGTCTTGGTAGTCTACATGTCTTGGTAGTACATGTCTTGGTAGTACATGTCTTGGTAGTAGTACATGTCTTGGTAGTACACGTCTTGGTAGTACATGTCTGGTAGTACATGTCTTACATGTAGTACATGTCTTGGTAGTACATGGTAGTCTGTCTTGTAGTACATGTCTTGGTAGTACATGTCTTGGTGTCTTGGTAGTACATGTCTTGGTAGTACATGTCTTGGTAGTACATGTCTTGGTAGTACATGTCTTGGTAGTACATGTCTTGGTAGTACATGTCTTGGTAGTACATGTCTTGGTAGTACATGTCTTGGTAGTAGTACATGTCTTGGTAGTACATGTCTTGGTAGTACATGTCTTGGTAGTACATGTCTTGGTAGTACATGTCTTGGTAGTACACGTCTAGTACATGTCTTGGTAGTACATGTCTTGGTAGTACACGTCTTGGTAGTACACGTCTTGGTAGTACATGTCTTGGTAGTACACGTCTTGGTGTCTTGGTAGTACATGTCTTGGTAGTACATGTCTTGGTAGTACATGTCTTGGTAGTACATGTCTTGGTAGTACACATGTCTTGGTAGTACATGTCTTGGTAGTAGTACATGTCTTGGTAGTACATGTCTTGGTAGTACATGTCTTGGTAGTACATGTCTTGGTAGTACACGTCTTGGTAGTACAGTCTTGGTACATGTCTTGGTAGTACACGTCTTGGTAGTACATGTCTTGGTAGTACATGTCTTGGTAGTACACGTCTTGGTAGTACACATACATGTCTTGGTAGTACACGTCTTGGTAGTACACGTCTTGGTAGTACACGTCTTGGTAGTACACGTCTTGGTAGTACACGTCTTGGTAGTACACGTCTTGGTAGTACACGTCTTGGTAGTACACGTCTTGGTAGTACATGTCTTGGTAGTACACGTCTTGGTAGTACATGTCTTGGTAGTACATGTCTTGGTAGTACATGTCTTGGTAGTACATGTCTTGGTAGTACACGTCTCTGGTAGTACACGTCTTGGTACACATGTCTTGGTAGTACACGTCTTGGTAGTACACGTCTTGGTAGTACATGTCTTCGTAGTACACGTCTTGGTAGTACATGTCTTGGTAGTACACGTAGTACACGTCTTGGTAGTACACGTCTTGGTAGTACATGTCTTGGTAGTACACGTCTTGGTAGTACACGTCTTGGTAGTACATGTCTTGGTAGTACACGTCTTGGTAGTACATACATGTCTTGGTAGTACACGTCTTGGTAAGTACACGTCTTGGTAGTACACGTCTTGGTAGTACACACGTCTTGGTAGTACATGTCTTGGTAGTACATGTCTTGGTAGTACATGTCTTGGTAGTACATGTCTTGGTAGTACATGTCTTGGTAGTACACGTCTTGGTAAGTACATGTACACGTCTTGGTAGTACATGTCTTGGTAGTACATGTCTTGGTAGTACACGTCTTGGTAGTACACGTCTTGGTAGTACATCTTGTCATGTCTTGGTAGTACACGTCTTGGTAGTACACGTCTTGGTAGTACATGTCTTGGTAGTACATGTCTTGGTAGTACATGTCTTGGTAGTACATGTCTTGGTAGTACATGTCTTGGTAGTACATGTCTTGGTAGTACATGTCTTGGTGGTACATGTCTTGGTAGTACATGTCTTGGTAGTACATGTCTTGGTAGTACATGTCTTGGTAGTACATGTCTTGGTAGTACACGTCTTGGTAGTAGTACACATGTCTTGGTAGTACATGTCTTGGTAGTACACGTCTTGGTAGTACACGTCTTGGTAGTACATGTCTTCGTAGTACACGTCTTGTTAGTACATGTCTTGGTAGTACACGTCTTGGTAGTACACGTCTTGGTAGTACATGTCTTGGTAGTACACGTCTTGGTAGTACACGTCTTGGTAGTACATGTCTTGGTAGTACATGTCTTGTAAGTACATGTCTTGGAAGTACATGTCTTGGTAGTAGTACATGTCTTGGTAGTACACGTCTTGGTAGTACATGTCTTGGTAGTACACGTCTTGGTAGTACACGTCTTGGTAGTACATGTCTTGGTAGTACACGTCTTGGTAGTACACGTCTTGGTAGTACATGTCTTCGTAGTACACGTCTTGTTAGTACATGTCTTGGTAGTACACGTCTTGGTAGTACACGTCTTGGTAGTACATGTCTTGGTAGTACACGTCTTGGTAGTACACGTCTTGGTAGTACATGTCTTGGTAGTGCATGTCACGGTAGTACATGTCTTGGTAGTACACGTCTTGGTAGTACATGTCTTTACAGCGATGTTTCAAAAGATTTAGAAACAATTCACAGTTTCCAACATGCTGATATATCAATACATATGCAAAACCATGTTGAAATAACATTGATCGTACTGCCGAAGCCCAGTTAACATCTCCATTATCGTCTAAACGTTTCAACATACGAGCGACGTGCATTTTTCTCTTTCTGCTATCTTGCCATCCTTTTTAAAAGCTATAACGTTTGTCTTATTTGTATTAATTGACAATCTCCATTCGGTACAATACTGTTCTAAGATATCAATCTTTCTCTGTAGGTATGAATTTTATTAAAAGCCTTCCATCTGAAGAGAAACCTGTTTGACTGCTATATAGTCATGCATTGATGCATTATGTTTATGTATATGTATTGTATGCGCACAAACAAACAAACAAACAAACATGTATTATTTTGTACTCTGGGCCATGAGGCCATTATGCGAAATAAATCTCTCACACACAATACGGGGATCTGTCTGCAAGCGGTATCACTGAATGTGATCAACAACATCTGCACAATGCAGGGTGTGACTAGCGCTTCCCGGCAATAGATCGGGTTTTCCAGGAACGTGGCTTCCTTTCTATTTGAATATGATATGGTAATTTATCTCACTCAACCAATAGGCAGACTAGGTCACATGACTGGCTTATGATATTTAAAGTGGTCGCGAAAAGCCCTCAGTTAAATCGCTAAATCTCCCTCCAAATCATCAACAATCAGCGAATTTTGTCACCGGATCTTGTAGAAAGTACCGTACGTTTGAACCCTGCAAGCAGGTGAGTTTTTATGGTGCTTTATGCTGCGTAGTAAATGCACATGTGTTGTGCTTAGGTATATTTGTCATTAGTACATTTTTCATTGTATAAAGGAGGAAGAAAAATGTCTTATCTACCTTAAAAGGTTTTATCATCGGGAGTGTCACCCCTTGTGTATTTTATGTAATGAGTGAAGCGAATCCCGGATGGGACTCAACCCCCAAAAGTACTAGAATTTGTACTTTACTAAGGAAGTGTAATCCCAAATATAACATATGTTGCATGAGTGAAGCGGTAGAATTTTCTTAAATTTCTATTTCTTCACCTAATTCGTTCACATTTGAACTATATGTTAATCATGTTAACAATATACTATTGCAAAAGTCTAGATTTTTAAAATTCATTGTCCAAACAGTGATTCGAACCCTATGGTCTTACCACTTAACTACCTTACCACATGTCTGGGCCATATCCAGAGCTTCCAACCCCAAGGGAGAGAAGAGTTTTAGATACCGGGATCCAAGGGCCGTTCAGGTACAGGGTGGAAACAAAGGGTGTGAAGTTGAAGTCGATGCATAATTGCAAATTCCCTTTTCAAAAAAGTCACTGAAAATGGTGTATTCAGACCTATTTATGTGATTTTATGTGGTCCAAATGTACATTTTTCATGTGAACTCAGTTTTGCGTGAGATGTATAAGTTTTGTTGTGGCAGCGTGAGATGAATAATTAATGTGTGAGTCTCAAGCCATATACGCGATAGTTGGCAGGGAAACATACCGGGCTTACTCAGTGTGAGGTCGTCGTGTGCGTCCTCCATAATCCTAGTATACTGAAATTACATTATGACGTAATATGATGGAGTGTGTATCGCTTTATGCCGCTTTTAACAATACTTCAGCAATATCAAGGGGGGGAAGCGGGGAAGCCACCACAAATGGGCTTCACACATTGTACCCATGTGGGGAATCGAATCCGGGTCTTCAGTGTGAAGAGTGAACGCTGTAACCACTATGCTACCTCACCGCCTCGTGACTTGAAATGAAACCCCTTAATGCAGAACAAACAACATCCACACACACACACGTCATTGAGTGAGTGAGTTTAGTTTTACGCCGCCCTCAGCTTTATGGCGGCGGTCTGTTAATAATCGAGTCTGGACCAGACAATCCGGTGATCATCAGCATGAGCATCGATCTGCGCAATTGGGAACCGATGACACGTGTCAACCAAGTCAGTGAGCCCGAATAGTCAGTGACCTTGCCAGCGGGGTTGTGATGAATAACGAATGCACCCATTAATCATTATATGATTATGTTTTAGAAGTATAACTCTGTAAATTAGTTTCAGTTGTTACAGTTTTGTTGATATGGTAATCTCACTCAATACTTGATGATTCCGAAGTTTCATTGTGTACTTGCTCAGAAAAACCATCCTGCAACTAGACGCCGGGATGTATTAAAGAGAGTTTCGTTCAAGACACATACTAGTATGTGGCAGAAAATAATATTTGAAAATCTGACAAATTATATAACGTTTTTACATATTCTCCTAATCAGTTCACTTCCATATTTGGTTGCTGGCATCACCAGATATAAACTGTCAACGACAGGGACAATAGGCCAAGGTTATCTGCCCTACATATGTCATTCCACAATTTGCATAAAAATGCAATAAGAATTAAATTTGTAATTTCTGTAGATAATAGATCTCAAACAAAAAGGCTTTGTTTGGCTGCTGTTTTTGTCAAGCTATATGGGCTGTAATGTGCTACTGAATTTGTTTTTCAACTATACGTTTCATCTTGCAACTGGTTTTGTTTGTCTATGGGTTGTCTTGTACTGCTAGTTTTGCCTCTCTGTAGGTTGCATTGTGCTTCTAGTTTCGTTCGCCTATCGGTTATATTTTGCTGCTAGTTTTGCTTGTCTATGAGTTATATTGTGTTACTTGCTTCGTTTGTCTATGGGTTGTATTCTGCAGTTAGTCTTGCTTGTCTGTGAGTTGTATATTGCTGCTAGTTTTGTACTTCCTGTTGGTGACTGTTGGCTTTAACCGTTTATCATACACCTATGAAAAATATGGACCATTTTGCACATGCATTACTGGCTCTCGGCATATGTGCATACTGACCACCCAGGCTGAAAATGCATATCAGCCATATCAGCACTATGGCCGAAAATCCATATCAGCCATTTTGCCCGGCTACTAAACGGGTACGGAATGAATACACGCAAGCGCTCGAAACTTCAATAGACGGAGCCTAGTTTATTTCAGAGTTACATCCCTTGCGTGGTCTGGAAATGGTGGAAGTATGAGTTCTAATCTTGGCAACGATGTTTTGGCTGCTCTTGACTCTTTTTTGACCGTTAGACTATTTACAGATGTGGTATATGATGAAAAGGTTATGATATGACCTTTCCTATCCTATCGCCAGTCATATCAGCCCGAGACTACCATATCAACCCGAGGGCTGATTGAGTTTACTATTGCTTAACAGTTTATGGCCTACATCTGAGTATTGCTTAACAGTTTATGGCCTACATTTGTGTTCTGCTTAACAGTGTAATGCCTACATTTGTGTTCTGCTTAACAGTGTAAGGTCTACATCTGAGTATTGCTTAACAGTGTAAGGTCTACTTTTGAGTATTGCTTAACAGTGTAAGGCCTACTTTTGAGTATTGCTTAACAGTGTTAGGTCTACATCTGAGTATTTCTTAACAGTGTGAGGTCTACATCTGAGTATTGCTTAACAGTGTAAGGCCTATTTTTGAGTATTGCTTAAAAGTGTAATGCCTACATTTGAGTATTGCTTAACAGTGTAATGCCTACATTTGTGTTCTGCTTAACAGTGTAATGCCTACATCTGAGTATGGCTTAACAGTGTTAGGTCTACTTTTGAGTATTGCTTAACAGTGTAAGGCCTACTTTTGAGTATTGCTTAAAAGTGTAATGCCTACATTTGAGTATTGCTTAACAGTGTAATGCCTACATTTGAGTATTGCTTAAAAGTGTAATGCCTACATTTGAGTATTGCTTAACAGTGTAATGCCTACATTTGAGTATTGGTTAACAGTGTAATGCCTACATTTGTGTTCTGCTTAACAGTGTAATGCCTACATCTGAGTATTGCTTAACAGTGTTAGGTCTACATTTGAGTATTGCTTAACAGTGTAAGGCCTACATTTGTGTTCTGCTTAACAGTGTAATGCCTACATCTGAGTATTGCTTAACAGTGTTAGGTCTACATTTGAGTATTGCTTAACAGTGTAAGGCCTACTTTTGAGTATTGCTTAAAAGTGTAATGCCTACATTTGAGTATTGCTTAAAAGTGTAATGCCTACATTTGAGTATTGCTTAAAAGTGTAATGCCTACATTTGAGTATTGCTTAACAGTGTAATGCCTACATTTGTGTTCTGCTTAACAGTGTAATGCCTACATCTGAGTATTGCTTAACAGTGTTAGGTCTACATTTGAGTATTGCTTAACAGTGTAATGCCTACATTTGTGTTCTGCTTAACAGTGTAATGCCTACATCTGAGTATTGCTTAAAAGTGTTAGATCTACATTTGAGTATTGCTTAACAGTGTAAGGCCTACTTTTGAGTATTGCTTAAAAGTGTAATGCCTACATTTGAGTATTGCTTAAAAGTGTAATGCCTACATTTGAGTATTGCTTAACAGTGTAATGCCTACATTTGAGTATTGGTTAACAGTGTAATGCCTACATTTGTGTTCTGCTTAACAGTGTAATGCCTACATCTGAGTATTGCTTAACAGTGTTAGGTCTACATTTGAGTATTGCTTAACAGTGTAAGGCCTACATTTGTGTTCTGCTTAACAGTGTAATGCCTACATCTGAGTATTGCTTAACAGTGTTAGATCTACATTTGAGTATTGCTTAACAGTGTAAGGCCTACTTTTGAGTATTGCTTAAAAGTGTAATGCCTACATTTGAGTATTGCTTAAAAGTGTAATGCCTACATTTGAGTATTGCTTAAAAGTGTAATGCCTACATTTGAGTATTGCTTAACAGTGTAATGCCTACATTTGTGTTCTGCTTAACAGTGTAATGCCTACATCTGAGTATTGCTTAACAGTGTTAGGTCTACATTTGAGTATTGCTTAACAGTGTAAGGTCTACTTTTGAGTATTGCTTAAAAGTGTAATGCCTACATTTGAGTATTGCTTAACAGTGTAATGCCTACATTTGTGTTCTGCTTAACAGTGTAATGCCTACATCTGAGTATTGCTTAACAGTGTTAGGTCTACATTTGAGTATTGCTTAACAGTGTAAGGCCTACTTTTGTGTGACACCTGGTGTTCCACATTCCAGGTTAACTGAAACATGGCGATTATCCTTTATAGGCGTAAAATTCACATTCGAGACGAGCTTTACATCACGTATTCATTTTTAAACATGCGTTACTGTAAAACGTTTACAGTTGTTAAATGTTTAATTTTTATAAGCTTCGTTACATTTTGCAGCAATATGTCGGACAGACCAGATCAAAAAGCCGCCGACAACCGCAGCAACCAGTGCAACCCAAACAATGAGAAATATGATGGTCACAAGAAGGGGTACCCCGGAACGGGCGACAAAGCGGACTTGGATAACCATGGCAAGCAGTTAAACCCAAACAATCCTGAATATGGAGGGGGCTCTGCTGGAGAAAAGAAGTGATGTTCTTGCTTGACTTATTCGCACAGAAAATGTAGACGTGTTTAATACACGCAGTGATTAGTAGGGTTGTCTTATTAAATTCAAGTAACGAAATACGTGTAATAAATACCATAAAATCTCCGTCAGTGTTGTGTTGATAATGGTTCCAGCTTGCCACACCATTACAAGATGGTACTTGTTGTTACCGTTCCTGGCATTCCGGGAAGACAATAGGAATTGGTCGGCAGGGAGACAAAGTTTTTTACCCCCTGTTACCGTTCCTGGCATTCCGGCAAGACAATAGGAATTGGTCGGCAGGGAGACAAAGTTTCTTACCCCCTGTTCCCGTTCCTGGCATTCCGGGAAGACAATAGGAATTGGTCGGCAGGGAGACAAAGTGTCTGCGTGTTACCGTTTCTGGCATTCCGGCAAGACAATAGGAATTGGTCGGCAGGGAGACAAAGTGTCTTCGTGGGATGTCCGTGTTACACATGCGACTTTGCAATCCCAGCGGACTTGGACAATGAACCAGACATACGTCCGGCCTAATAACAGAACTAAGCCATATGCAATACACTTGAACACCACCATCATACACCATCTCCTCGCCTCACCCCACACCGCCTCACCCCACACCGCCTCACAGCACCTCACTACCTCACCTAAACGTCACGCCATTTCCCGCTTTGACTCACCTCCAGTAATTTCGCATTGACTCATCCCATTTCATCTCACCTCACTTCATCTATATAGCCTCTGATTCTCATAGGTGAGGTGAGGTGAAATGGGGTTTAACGTCGTGCTTGAGAATATTTCGCTCATATGTCGACGTGCATGCGTGTGTATGTGCGTCTGATTGTACTAGCCCAGACCGAAGATGGTTTTATAGTGCTAGCCCACTGAGACACCATGCCGCAGTGAAGCATGAATACCGCACTCAGACACATTATACTGACTCCGAGCCGACTAGTCCTTGTTGTACCCATTAATGCCGAGCGCCAGGCGGGGACCAACAAGTACCAAATTTTAACGTCTTTTTGGTATGACGCGATCGGGGATCGAACCCGCGACCTTCCGCTTTCCGGGTGGACGCTCTAACCACTACACCACGGAGGCGGTCGATTCTCATAGGGAAGATATCTGTTTCTGAATGTGTAAGTATACTCGGCACATAAAGAAACTGTGCATACAAAAATTTAAAATCTAAATTTATCAAACCTGTGTAGACACATAAGGATTTAAACTCAGAGATTAGTGACATGTATCCAACATGAATGCACGTGCCACGTTCCGTGACGTCAATGGGTTCGTCCTTGAGACGTGCAATACGTTGTTGCACGTGCATTCCGGGAAAGAGAAACAGAGCAAATGAATGCCACACAATACTGTTGCTTTGGAAAGCTCAACCCCTGCCCTTGCGATCGTTCAAAACATTAAACGGCTATTGAAACGCATAGCATGCCAAGGCTCACGTCTGCACAACGTCATGAGGCCATTGGGATGGTCCGTGGGGGAATGTCTCAACGACAAGTGGCTGCACATTTCCACTGCCACCGGAACACCGTTTCTGCACTGGTGAGACGCTACCAGAACACAAATGACGTCATCGATCGGCCACGTTCTGGACGTCCACGTGTAACAACGCCAAGACAGGACATATGGATAAGGGTGACCCATCTTCGCCACAGGTTTCAGACTTCAGTGATGACTGCCCAGGCCATCCCAGGACTTCGCCATATCCACCCCAACACAGTTCGACAACGTTTACGTCATCACGGGATCCCGCCATACGGCCTATCCTGACACAACGTCATCGACAAGCTCGCCGAATGTGGTGCCGAAATCATGTCCGCAGACCTTGTTTTGGTGGAGAAATGTTGTTTTTACACATGAGTCCAGGTTTAACATTTCCCATAGTGATGGACGTCAACGTGCCTATAGACGCGTGGGAGAACGTTATGCACAGGCCTGTGTCTTGGAGAGGAATCGCTTTGGTCGTGGTTCCGTGATGAGTTGGGGTGGAATGACAGCACTCCAAAGAACTTCTTTGGTGATTGTTCAGGACAACTTAACTGGTGTGGGCTACAGGGATAAGATTCTTCGACCTGTGGCAATTCCTTTTCTGCAACGTCATGGCCCTGGGTCAACATTCCAACAGGACAATGCCCGCCCTCATACGGCAAGGGTTGCTATGGATTTCTTGCAACACCACAACGTTGACTTACTGCCTTGGCCTGCAAATGCACCGGATCTCTCCCCGATAGAGCATGTTGGGACGAGATGGATCGACGTCTACGCCGTCTTCCTCATCCGTCAGATAACGTCCTTGAGCTTGCAACAGAACTTGAGAGAATCTGGCGTGACATCCCACAAGCCTTCCTTGCACGTTTGATAGGCTTTATGCGTCGTCGATGCACTGCTGTTCTCAATGCCGATGGGGACATACCCGTTATTGAGCTTGTGACATGGTCGTTTGACCCCTGTCCCGCTTTTGGACTCGTGACGTCATTGTGATTGACTTTTCAATTGAAATTCTCCCGACTTGTTATGGTCTCATTATCCCTCCATTAAAGTTTATGTGTACCTTTGACATTGTTATCGTCCTTATCAACTGGGATAATATTTTGACAATGCACAGTTTCTTTATGTGGCTAGTGTACATTGTTTCGGATATCTATATGAAGGCATTGGAACAAGTCTTATCGAAACATTTTACAGTTTGTAAAATGTTTAACATAAAGTGGATATCTACCAGATTCGCCATGTATATAAACGTTTGGAAATGATTTACCAACATTTAAATCAAATCTATAAAATGATTGGTGTACAATTTCAATTTCTTGCAATCCTTTATAACCCCACAATCCACTGCCATACATCATTACAAGTACATTTTTTTAAATCGAATATCTTATTATTTATTTTGTTGACAGTTACATAGACAGATTCTTTAATACAAATGCATAAAATCGGTGATTTACAATGTGATTAGGTTATCTTACAAAACATCCACTTGCACAGTTTGATCATTGGGTGTAGAGATATTTACCAAAAAAACCGGGTCCACATGCATTTCATGCCAAACTATACTTGCAGTACTAGTGAACCATGTAAAAAGTAGCTACTAGTTCTACTGATGTTACGGCTACTACAAGTAACACAACTACTCATTAAACTTAGTAAATCTTAGAAATTGGATATGAATATGTTAAAATAATCTTAATTGAAATAATAGCGTGGTCAGACTGTTCGTGTCTGTTGATTATTTGCATTTACATGTGACACTGCCTGTCAACCCGACCTGCGGGTTGCCATGTATACAACATGGTAATCGTGGTTATAATGATGCTCCTGTTGATGTACCATCAAAAGGACCGCAGGCAGATCATATCTTTATTTTCGCTTCCGCGAGTTCAAGGACAAATTGCAACTAGAGTTCCAGGAACTGCGCGGCGGGAGGCGACACAAAGCACACACAAGCTGCCTTAATCGACTTGTATTTCCACGAAGACTGCCACATATATGGTGAAGTTCGCCTGCTCTAGCTGGTAGTGGGAGTACAGATAACAACAGACTAAGGAACCGTTCATAGGTTATGGCTTGGGGATGATGTTGATTCTAAAAAGAGAGAGAGAGAGAAGGGGGAGGGGGAGGTGTATTGATAAATTTTGTACATTAAAATATTTTACAATTCAGATTCAGAACTCTGGACTTGCTTCATTTAAGGCTTTAACATTGCAGGGAGGGCTCGGCTGTAGGGAAAATAATATGGATCAGGAACTAGTTCAGACTACAAGTGCTAGCTAAATTTAATTATGCCCATATCTGCGAGGCAATGCGGCCATCTTCTGTTCCAGGTAACTGTGTTTGAGAATGTAATGTTCTCTTTAGCAAGCCATGTTGTATGTACGTTATTATCTGCCGACACAACATCGTTTAGTTATTACGTTGGTTTTTGCAGATTCCAAATTGAAGATAGTGTCAGTTGTGGTAGTGTCAGTAGTGTAAGTAGTGGTAGTGCATGGTAATGTCAGTAGAGGTAGTGTCAGTAGTAGTAGTGTCAGAGGCGGTAATGTCAGTAGTGGAAGTATCAATCGGGGTAGTGTCAGTTGTTGTAGTGTCAGTAGTGGTGGTAATATCAGTGGTGGTAATGTCAGCGGTGGTGGTGTCAGTAGTGGTAGTGTCAGTAGTGGTAGTGTTAGTAATGGTAGTGTCAGTAGTGCTAATGTCAGTGGTAAGGTCAGTATTTGTAGTGTCAGTGGTAGTGTCAGTAGTGGTAGTGTCAGTAATGGTAGTGTCAATAGTGGCAGTGTCAGTGGTAGTAGTTTCAGTGGTGGTAGTGTCAATAGTGGTAGCGTCAGTAGTAGTAGTGTCAGTGGTGGTAGTGGAAGTATCAATCGGGGTAGTGTCAGTGGTTGTAGTGTCAGTAGTGGTAGTGACATTGGTTGTAGTGTCAGTGCTTGTAGTGTCAGTAGTGTTGGGAATATCAGTGGTGATAATGTCAGCGGTGGGGGTGTCAGTAGTGGTAGTGTCACTAGTGGTAGTGTCAGTAATGGTAGTGTCAATAGTAGTAGTGACAGAGGTGGTAATATCAGTAATGGTAGTGTCAGTTGTGGTAGTATCAGTAGTGGTATGTCAGTGGTAATTTCAGTATTGGTAGTGTAAGTGGTAGCGTCAGTGTCAGTGGTAGTGTCAGCATTTGTAGTGTCAGTGGTAGTGTCAGTGGTAGTGTCAGTAATGGTAGTGTCAGTGGTAGTGTTAGTGGTGGTAGTGTCAGTGGTAGTGTCAGTATTGGTAGTGTCAGTGGTGCTAATATCAGTGGTGGTAATGTCTGCGGTGGTGGTGTCAGAAGTGGGAGTGTCAGTAGTGGTAGTGTTAGTAATGATAGTGTCAGTAGTGCTAATGTCAGTGGTAAGGTCAGTATTTGTAGTGTCAGTGGTAGTGTCAGTAGTGGTAGTGTCAGTAATGGTAGTGTCAATAGTAGTAGTGACAGAGGTGGTAATATCAGTAGTGGTAGTGTCAGTAGTGGTACTGTAAGTGGTAATACCAGTAGTGGTAGTGTCAGTAATGGTAGTGTCAGTAGGGGTAGTGTCAGTGGTAGTGTCAGTATTGGTAGTGTCAGTGGCAGTGTCAGTTGTGGTAGTGTCAGTGGTGGTAGTGTCAGTGGTGGTAGTGTCTTTATTAGTATTGTCAGTGGTAGTGTCAGTATTGGTAGTGTCAGTAATGGTAGTGTCAATAGTAGTAGTGTCAGTAGTGGTAGTGACAGTAGTGGTAGTGTCAGTGGTAGTGTCCGTAGTGGTAGTGTCAGTGGTAGTGTAAGTAGTGGTACTGTCAGAAATGGTAGTGTCAGTGGTAGTGTCAGTGGTGGTAGTGTCTTTATTAGTATTGTCAGTGGTAGTGTCAGTATTGGTAGTGTCTGTAGAGGTGTCAGTATTGGTAGTGTCAGTGGTTGTGTCAGTAATGGTAGTGTCAGTGGTAGTGTCAGAGGTAGTGTTAGTAGTGGTATTGTCAGTGGTGGTGTCAGTAGTGGTAGTGTCAGTAATGGTAGTGTCAGTGGTAGTGTCAGTTGTGGTAGTGTCAGTGGTGGTAGTGTCAGTAGTGGTCTTGTCAATAGTGGTAATGTCAGTGGTAGTGTCAGTAGTGGTAGTGTCAGTAGTGGTAGTGTCAATAGTAGTAGTGTCAGAGGTGGTAATATCAGTAGTGGTAGTGTCAGTAGTGGTAGTGTCAGTAGTGTGGTAGTGTCAGTGGTAGTGTGTCAGTAGTGGTAGTAATGTAGTGTCAGTAATCGTAGTGTCAGTGTTAGTAGTGAGTGTCAATAGTGTCAGTAGTGTGGTAATATCAGGTGGTGGTAGTGTCAGTAGTTGTAGTGTCAGTATTGAAGTGGTGTCAGTCAGTGGTAGTGGTAGTGTCGTGGTAGTGGTAGTGTCAGTGGAGGTCAGTCAGTAGTGTCAGTGGTGTGGTAGTGTCAGTAGTGGTAGTGTCAGTGGTAGTGTGGTCAGTAGTGGTAGTGTCAGTGGTAGGACAGTAGTATCAATATAGAGTAACAATTGGTGCAAGAATCAAATTATAGTATCAGTAATTTATGATGAAAATAAATATTAGTAGAAAATATCCGAAGTTGTAAGAGAAGTAGATGATAACAGGTAATATCAGTGGTAGTAGAAGTATCAGTAACAGTAGTATAATAGAGTAGGAAAGTATTAAACGTAGTAGAAAGTAGTCAGTGGTAGGAGTGTCAGTAATGGTGGTATCAGGAGTGGTGGAAGTATCGGTGGAATGGAAGTAGTATCAGTAGTAGAAAAGTCGGTCAGAACAACGTAGTGGAAAATCAGTAGTAGAAGAGGACCAGGAAAATGGTAGGAAAATGATGGACAGTTGTCATCAGTAGTGGAATGGAATGTCCAGAGAGTGGTGAAAGTAAAGAGGAATCCAGGAAAATGGTGAAAATGTAAAATGGTGGTGGTGGAAAAGTAATGGTGGAAGGAATGGAATGGAATGGAATGGTATTGAGAAAATCAGTAGTGGAATGGTATGGAATGGAAATGGTGGTGGAATGCAGAAAGTAATGGAGTGGAATGGTGGTGGTGTGGAATGGTAGTTTGTTAATGTAATGGAATCAAGAAATGGAATGGAAGGAATGGAATGGGAATGTCAGTGGTGGAATGTCAATGAGTGGTGGTCAACAGTGGGTGCAGTGTCAGTGGTGGTGTGTCGGTATGTCAGTAATGATAGTGTCAGTAGTGGTAGTGTCATTGGTGGTAGTGTAAGTAGTGGTAGTGTCAGTGGTAGTGTCAGTAATTGTTGTGTCTTTATTGGAAGTGTCGGTGGTAGTGTCAGTATTAATAGTGTCAGTAATGGTGTCAGTATTGGTAGTGTCAGTGGTAGTGTCAGTATTGGTTGTGTCAGTGGTAGTGTCAGTAGTGGTAGTGTCAGTGGTAATGTTAGTAATGGTAGTGTCGGTAGTGGTAGTGTCAGTGGTGGTAATATCAGTGGTGGTAATGTCAGTGGTAGTGTCAGTAGTGGTAGTGTCAGTGGTAGAAATGTCAGTGTTGGTAGTGTCAGTGGTAGCAGTGTCAGTAGTGGTAGTGGCAGTGGTGGTGTCAGTATTGGTAGTGTCAGTGGTAGTGTGAGTAGGGGTAATGTCAGTAATGGTAGTGTCAGTGGTTGTAATATCAGTGGTGGTAGTGTCAGTGGCGGTAGTAGTGGTAGTGTCAGTGGTAGTGTCAGTAGTGGTAGTTTCAGTCATGGTAGTGTTAGTGGTGGTAATGACAGTGACTGTAGTGTCAGTAGTGGTATTGTCAGTGGTTGTAGTGTCAGTGGTTCTAATGTCAGTGGTGGTAGTGTCAGTAGTGGTAGTGTCAGTAGTGGTAGTGTCAGTAATGGTAGTGTCAGTCATGGTAGTGTCAGTAATGGTAGTGTCAGTAGTGGTAGTGTCAGTGGTGGTAGTGTGAGTGATGGTAATATCAGTGGTAGTTGTGTCAGTAGTGGCAGTGACATTGGTGGTAGTGTCAGTTGTTGTAGTGTCAGTAGTGGCAGTGTCAGTAGTGGCAGTGTCAGTAGCGGCAGTGTCAGTAATGGCAGTGTCAGTAGTGGCAGTGTCATTAGTGGTAGTGTCAGCGGTGGTAATGTCAGTGGTGGTGGTATCAGTGGTTGTTTTGTCAGTAGTGGTAGTGTTAGTAGTGGTAGTGTCAGTGGTGATAGTGTCAGTGGTGGTAGTGCCAGTAGTAGTAGTGTCAGTGGTGGTAGTGTCAGTAGTGGTAGTGTCAGTAGTGTGTCATTAGTGGTAGTGTCAGTGGTGGGAGTGTCAGTGGTGGTGGTGTCAGTAATGGTAGTGTCAATAGAGGTGGTAGTGTCAGTGGTGGTAGTGTCAGTAGTGGTAGTGTCATTGGTGGTAGTGAGAGTAGTGGTAGTTTGAGTAGTGGTAGTGTCAGTAGTGGTAGTGTCGGTAGTTAAAGTGTTGGTAGTTGTAGTGGCATTCGTGGTTATGATGTTTCGGTTTATCGTTGACTGTCAAACTGAACTTGTAATCAATGTACATAACGGAAAAATACTGCGTTAGCTCTCAGTTCTGCGAGGTCAAGGACGACCTGCAATGGGGTTTCTTGGAACAGGTCAGCGCGAAGCTGTATGACGTCACCGATCAGTGTGGCGGGACTTGCTGCATGTTCACTTTACTTTATCTGCGAAGCTGATAAGACTCGGCTTTACTTGGGGACGGTCAATGATTACCTGGCAGTCTACACGTATTGTTGGGGCTTCATGTTAATAGTGTGTGTATTCACCAGCCTCTAAGATAATAATTAGTAGTTGTGTGTGTGTGTGTGTGTGTGTGTGTGTGTGTGTGTGTGTGTGTGTGTGTGTGTGTGTGTGTGTGTGTGTGTGTGTGTGTGTGTGTGTGTGTGTGTGCGCGCGCGTGTGTATCTGTTTGTGTGCGTGCGTGCGTGCGTGCATGCGTGTGTGCGTGTGTGTTGGCCCTTCAGGTGGCACCCATCATAACCATATGCAAAGTCTGGTCAATTACTCACCTGATACAAGTCGGGAATATGTGGTGCAAGTTAAAATAGGGAATAGCATCAGACATCATGTCCTCCTCGTATCTACCATAAAACAGTTTGAAGTCTTTACTGAGGCCTTGGATGTTATAACCCTGATCAAACATCTTCCGAGCTACGTTTGTAATGAACACCCTCATAGCAAATTAGCGGATATATGCAATTTGCTGTATAATCTTAGTCGAAATGCGTGTAACGAACTAAACTTTGTGGCCCTGTTAAGTTCCTATTACGGTGCATAAACAATGTCTTTGGAGATATGATGTGGCAATAAAAAGGATCACATTTTAGATCTTAGATCCCCTCCCTCTCTCTCTCTCTCTCTCTCTCTCTCTCTCTCTCTCTCTCTCTCTCTCTCTAACGCACACACACTGACACACGCGCAAACACGGTGCACATACACAATTGTCGATCAACGACAACACAACTCTCTCTGGATTCACATCCTGTTTATTACATATACTACTTTTTTATTACATCTACAAACATATCTTTTCACTTTTTAATATTTTGACTGGACAGCCATGCCACAGAATAATCACTACTGTTCGCCATGCCACGTGCTCCACACACGTGTTTACATTGGCTGTGCTAACCAGTCAGCGACTGCCACGTCATCACTTGCCACCAGACCCACCGTAGCCTGACTGGTGGCCCTGATACTCGGAGTTGTTGGGGTTGCACTGGTTGGCGTGGTTGTCGAGGTCGGCCTTGTCGCCGGTCCCGGAGTAACCCGAATCGTGGCCACTGTATTCCGAGTTGTTTGGGTTGCACTGATTGGCATGGTTGTCCAAGTCTTTTTGACCTCCACTGTCAGACATTGCTGTAAGATGAAACACATCCACTGTCAGTCTCAATACAATGATCATCTCTTGGATACATTACTTTATACACTGAATACATTATCTTGGATACATGACTTTATACACTGAATACATTATCTTGGATACATTACTTTATATACTGAATACATCATCTTGGATACATTACTTTATACACTGAATACATTATCTTGGATACATTACTTTATACACTGAATACATCATCTTGGATACATTACTTTATACACTGAATACATTATCTTGGATACATTACTTTATACACTGAATACATTATCTTGGATACATTACTTTATACACTGAAGACATCATCTTGGATACCATTGGTTAAGTTCCTCAGCACATTATGTTAGCTTTGGTCTTAGTCAACATTACACTGGATGATATTGGATGTATCACCCTACAGGAATCCTGTTTTGTATCGATATCACAAATCCTATTTAACGGTTTATAAAGCATGGGTATGTCAACAGAGATTAAACGTTGACTGTGTTTCAGTATCACAGATATCATATACTGGGAATAACAGTTCTACCATGTTCTGTTGACGAACCTAGTACGAACTGTGTACGCCGAAAAACGTTGTTTTTCAGTATAAAAAAACGAGTAATTACATCCGAGTAATCTTAATCCATGCGGTGAACAAGCACTCAAAACGAGAAAAACGTCGCGGCTAAAGAACTGCCCGATACAAACTCAGACAGTACATGCAATACACGTAAGAGACACGTAAGTGAAAATCCTTCACAACTGTCTTTTAAGATATTTACTATCATGATTTGAAAGGTCAATATTGCCGCCAATATTCACAAATATACTACTGTAGAAATCAAAAGGATATAAAGTTTATATGTATATCGAAACTTTTATCGATAATATATTAAACTATTTCAAACTTAATTACCATATCTCTGACCTGTGTTATGAATTTAGATTCCTTACTATGAAGTCGATAGCTGATTTGGGCATTCGTTCAAGCTTGAAAATTGTAATTACTGATAAGAACTCGTTTGTTAAACCTCTGTGAGGTATAAAACCAAATGCTACAGACGTCAATTTTCCAGCCCCATTTGTTTTGTCAGGATAGAAGATTCCACAATAACTCCTCAGAGGATATTAACAAGGTTCCACAATAACTCCTTAGAGGATATTTACAGTGT
This sequence comes from Haliotis rubra, assembly GCF_003918875.1. Classification (NCBI taxonomy): domain Eukaryota; kingdom Metazoa; phylum Mollusca; class Gastropoda; order Lepetellida; family Haliotidae; genus Haliotis; species Haliotis rubra. The sequence continues at coordinate 2,702,571 of NW_025767146.1, forward strand.
TATACACTAACCCCTTAGAGGATATAAACAAGGTTCCACAATAACTCCTTAGAGGATATAAACAAGGTTCCACAATAACTCCTTAGAGGATATTGTCAGTGTTATACACTAACTACTTAGAGGATATTAACAAGGTTCCACAATATCTCCTTAGAGGATATTTACAGTGTTATACACGAACTCCTTAGAGGATATAAACAAGGTTCCACAATAAATCCTTAGAGGATATAAACAAGGTTCCACAATAACTCCTTAGAGGATATTTACAGTGTTATACACTAACTCCTTAGAGGATATAAACAAGGTTCCACAATAACTCCTTAGAGGATATTTACAGTGTTGTACACTAACCCCTTAGAGGATATAAACAAGGTTCCACAATAACTCCTTAGAGGATATTTACACTGTTATACAATAACTCCTTAGAGGATATAAACAAGGTTCCACAATAACTCCTTAGAGGATATTAACAGTGTTATACACTAACTCCTTAGAGGATATAAACAAGGTTCCCGGTAAATTAATTGGAGGATATTTACAGTGTTATACACTAACTCCTTAGAGGATATTTACAGTGTTATACACTAACTCCTTAGAGGATATAAACAAAGTTATACACTAAATCTGTGAAACAATAATTTACACTCACACTAAGGTTGTTGTTCCGAACGTTTAATTGCCTCAGATTTGATAGCTTAATGCTGAGAGAGGTACTCACCTGTTTGCAGTATATACTTGAGTGTACGCCTTCAACAATCTGGAAAGGATGGACAGTGTATATGTATCTTGCATCATTCTTCCAATCTTTGTAATTTCCCCATACATGATGTTAGAGTAACGACCCTATGGTGTTATACACTAACTCCTTAGAGGATATAAACAAGGTTCCACAATAACTCCTTAGAGGATATAAACAAGGTTCCACAATAACTCCTTAGAGGATATTTACAGTGTTATACACTAACTCCTTAGAGGATATAAACAAGGTTCCACAATAACTCCTTAGAGGATATTTACACTGTTATACAATAACTCCTTAGAGGATATAAACAAGGTTCCACAATAACTCCTTGAGGATATTTACAGTGTTTTACACTAACCCCTTAGAGGATATAAACAAGGTTCCACAATAACTCCTTAGAGGATATTAACAGTGTTATACACTAACTCCTTAGAGGATATAAACACGGTTCCCGGTAAATTAATTGGAGGATATTTACAGTGTTATACACTAACTCCTTAGAGGATATTTACAGTGTTATACACTAACTCCTTAGAGGATATAAACAAAGTTATACACTAAATCTGTGAAACAATAATTTACACTCACACTAAGGTTGTTGTTCCGAACGTTTAATTGCCTCAGATTTGATAGCTTAATGCTGAGAGAGGTACTCACCTGTTTGCAGTATATACTTGAGTGTACGCCTTCAACAATCTGGAAAGGATGGACAGTGTATATGTATCTTGCATCATTCTTCCAATCTTTGTAATTTCCCCATACATGATGTTAGAGTAACGACCCTATGGTATTTTTCATGGTTTGTTTTACTCCTACACAGAATCCATATCATCATCTCAAGTCCATAGTTCTTTGGGAGATATTCTGCTTTGAGAATATTGTTCAATAGAATGGTAAGTTTCTTGAGAAGGCAACATACCTATTCCTCAGCAGATATTAATAAGGTTATAAACTGACTCCATAGAAGATATTAAACGAGTGTATACTAAGTCTATGGATGATACAACAAGGTTGCACAATAACAACATGGTTGTTATTCTAAACATTTACTTGTCGCATAGTTCATAGAGTAATGGCAATAGAGGTACTCACCTGCAAGCTTCACGGTGAAATATGAGTTTTGAACACCACCTCGCACATTATATAGCGACAGCCAATCTGTTTCCGAGAACGACCGAGGCCACGTGACTAATATTATCGACTCGGTATTCCCAGAAGTACTTAAAATAAAACCAACTCAGATATTCTAAAATATCAATAACAATCACGTGTCGCCGTACTGACACGGACTCAGCATGAGTGAAATGATGCGAGTATCATTTGTAATTTATTATTTGTAATGTTCAATACAGCTCAGGTTTGAATGGTTATTCTTGTGAACTGTGTATAAAGTAGCTACTAGTTCTACTGATGTTACGGCTACTACAAGTAACACAACTACTTGCAGTGAACTTCTAGTGTAGTTCTACTGATGTTGATCAATTTTGTACATTAAAATATTTTACAATTCAGATTCAGAACTCTGGACTTGCTTCATTTAAGGCTTTAACATTGCAGGGAGGGCTCGGCTGTAGAGAAAATAATATGGATCTTTTGGGCAAGCAACTTTGTATGTACGTTATTATCTGCTGACACAACTTCGTTCAGTTATTACGTTGGTTTCAGCAGATTCCAAATTGAAGATAGTGTCAGTTGTGGTAGTGTCAGTAGTGGTAGTGTCAGTAGTAGTAGTGTCAGTGGTAGTGCCAGTGGTGGTAATGTCAGTGTTGGTAGTGTCAGTAGTGGTTCTGTCAGTATGGTAGTGTCAGTGGTGGTAGAGTCAGTAGTGGTAGTGTCAGTAGTGGTAGTGTCAGTGGTGGTAGAGTCAGTGGTTGTAGTGTCAATAGTGGTAGTGTCAGTGGTAGTAGTGTCAGTACTGGTAGTGTCAGTGGTGGTAGTGTCAGTGGTGGTATTGTCAGTAGTGGTAGTGTCAGTAGTGGTTGTGTCAGTAGTGGTAGTGTCGGTGGTGGTAATGTCAGTACTGGTAGTGTCAGTTGTGGTAGTGTTAGTAGTTGTAGTGTCAGTAGTGGTAGTGTCAATGGAGGTATAGTGTCGTTAGTGGTATTGTTAGTAGTGGTAGTATCATGGTAATTATGGTGGTGTCAGTGGTGACGGTAGTGTCATTGGTAATGGTGTCGGTAGTGGTAGTGTCAGTATTAGTTGACAATGGTGAGGTGTCAGTAGGGTGGTGGTGACGGTGGTTGTGAGTGTCAGTGAGTGGTGGTGTCAGTGGTGGAGGTGGAGTGGTGGTGTCGAACAGGTGGTGGTGTCAGTGGTTGTACTTTCACTGGTGGACAGGTCCGGAGTGTTTCTGAGATGTCAATCGGTGGTGTCAGTGGACGTGGCGGTGTCAGGGTTGTGCACGGTCATTGAGTCGAAGGTGTCACCGTGGTGAGCTCAAGTGGCATGGGACCCGGGAACAACGGTGTCAGACGGCAGCTCGAAAATGGTGACAAGTAAACAAATGATGACAATCAGGATCAAGACGTGGTGTCGTGTCAGTGAACAGTGTTAAATGGCCGACCAAGTCGAACGTCAACATAATCAATTGGCCACAAATGGTTTCATCCATCACACAATCATCAAATGATGATGATTATGGAAAATGATCACGATGATCAGATCCATCATCGATGATCGATATCCATGAATTCGGAATCATTCCATTCATGGACAGATGGGATCACGAAATGGCCGGCCCGAATCATCAAATGACACGGATGACGATCCCACAATGATATTCAAACATATATGATGGAATGGTTCTGAATGGAGTCCATTCAGAGTCATCAGTAGTAGTTATTAATCGATAATGGTCACCAATCAGACAAGAATTAGCAGTGAGGATGGTTGTAGAATCCAGTGATGGAGTGGACAATTGTCAGCGGTAGTGTCAGTAGTGGTAGCGTGTGTGTCAGCCGGTGTAGTGGTAGTGTCAGTGGTGGTAGTAGTGTCACCGTTGGTGGGGTGTCAGTGGTGGCGTCGGGAGTGTCAGTGGTGGTAGTTAGTCAGTAGTGGTCAGGTGTCAGTGTCAATAGTGATAGTGTCAGTAGTGGTAGTGTCAGTGGTGGTAGTGTCAGTAGTGGTAGTGTCAGTGGTGGTAGTGTCAGTAGTGGTAGTGTCAGTGGTTGTAGTGTCAGTAGTGGTAGTGTCAGTAGTGGTAGTGTCACTGGTGGTGGTAGTTAGTGGTCGTTAGTGGTAGTGTCATGTGGTAGTGTCAGCAGTAGTAGTAGTGTCAGTAGTAGTAGTGTCAGTAGTGGTAGTGTCAGTGGTAGTGTCAAGTGTCAGTAGTGGTAGTGTCAGTGGTGGTAGTGTGTCAGTGGCGGTAGTGTCAGTGGTGGTAGTTGTTCAGTGGTGGTAGTGTCAGTGATGGTAGTGTCAGTTGTGCAGTGTCAGTAGTTTCAGTAGTGGTAGAGTCAGTAGTGATAGTGTCTGTAGTGGTAGTGTCAGTGGTAGTAATGTCAGTAGTGGTAGTGTCAGTGGTGGTAGTGTCAGTGGTGGTAGTGTCAGTAGTGGTAGTGTCAGTGGTGGTATTGTTAGCAGTGGTTAAGTCAATAGTGGTAGTGTCAGTGATGGTAGTGTCAGTGGTGGTAGTGTCAGTTGTAATAGTGTCAGTAGTTTTAGTGCCAGTAGTGGTAGTGTCAGTGGTGGTAGTGTCAGTGGTAGTGTCAGTGGTGGTATTGTTAGCAGTGGTTAAGTCAGTACTCGTAGTGTCAGTAGTGGTAGTGTCTGTGGTGGTAGTGTGAATGGTTGTAGTGTCAGTGGTGGTAATGTCAGCACTGGTTGTGTCAGTGGTTGTAGTGTCAGTAGTGGTAGTGCCTGTAGTGGTAGTGTCAGTGGAGGTATAGTGTCAGTAGTGGTATTGTTAGTAGTAGTGGTGTCAGTGGTAGTGTCAGTAGTGGTACTATTATAAGTGGTAGTGTCTGTAGCGGTAGTGTTAGTAGTGGTAGTGTCAATGATGGTGTTGTTAGCAGTGGTAGTGTGAGTAGTGGTAGAGTCAGTAGTGATAGTGTCTGTAGTGGTAGTGTCAGTGGTGGTAGTGTCAGTAGTAATAGTGTCAGTGGTGGTAGTGTCAGTAGTGGTAGAGTGAGTAGTGGTAGTGTGAGTTGTGGTAGTGTGAATAGTGGTAGTGTCGGTAGTGATAGTGTCAGTGGTGGTAGTGTCAGTAGTGCTAGTGTCAGTAGTGGTAGTGTCAGTGGTGGTAGTGTCAGTAATAATAGTGTGAGTAGTGGTAGTGTCAGTAGTGGTGGTGGTAGTGTCAGTTGTAGTGTCAGTAGTGGTATTGTTAGCAGTGGTTAAGTCAGTAATGGTAGTGTCAGTAGTGGTAGTGTCAGTGGTGGTAGTGTCGGTGGTGGTAGTGTCAGTGGTTGTAGTGTCAGTAGTGGTAGTGTCAGTGGTGGTCGTGTCAGTACTGGTTGTGTCAGTGGTTGACGTGTCAGTAGTGGTAATGTCTGTAGTGGTAGTGTCAGTGGTGGTATAATGTCGTTAGTGGTAGTGCCAGTGGTGACAGTGTCAATGGTTGTATTGTTAGTAGTGGTAGTGTCAGTGGTAGTGTCAGTAGTGGTATTGTTAGAAGTGGTAGTGTCAGTGGCGGTATTGTTAGCAGTAGTTTTATCGTTGGTGGTAGTGTCAGTAGGGGTAGTGTCAGTAGTAGTTTTATCGTTGGTGGTAGTGTCAGTAGGGGTAGTGTCAGTAGTGGAAGTGTCAGTAGTGGTAGTGTCAGTAGTAATAGTGTCAGTGGTGGTAGTGTCAGTAGTGGTAGTGTCAGTAGTAGTTTTATCAGTAGTGGTAGTGTCAGTAGTGGTAGTGTCAGTAGTAGTTTTATCAGTGGTGGTAGTGTCAGTAGTGGTAGAGTCAGTATAGGTAGTGACAGTAGTAGTTTTATCAGTGGTTGTAGTGTCAGTGGTGGTAGTGTCAGTAGTGGAAGTGTCAGTAGTTGTAGTCTCAGTAGTAGTTTTATCAGTGGTGGTAGTGTCAGTAGTGGTAGTGTCAGTAGTAGTTTTATCAGTAGTGGTATTGTCATTTGTGGTAGTGTCAGTAGTGGTAGTGTTAGTAGTAGTGTTATAAGTGGTGGTAGTGTCAGTAGTGGTAGTGTCAGTCGTAGTATCGGTTGTGGTAGTGTCAGTGTTGGTAGTGTGAGTAGTAGTAGTTTCAGTAGTAATAGTGTCAGTGGTAGTATCAGTAGTGGTAGTGTCAGTGGTAGTCGTGTCAGTAGTTGTAGTGTCAGTAGTGGTAGTGTCATTGGTGGTAGTGTGAGTAGTGGTAGTGTCAGTAGTGGTAGTGTCGGTAGTAAAGTGTTGGTAGTTGTAGTGACATTCGTGGTTAGAATTCTTCGGTTTATCGTTGACTGTCAAACTGAACTTCGGATTGTAATCAATATACATTGTCGCAGATGACTTTTGGGTAGCGGAAAAATACTGCATTAGCTCTCAGTTCTGCGAGGTCAAGGACGACCTGCAATGGGGTTTCTTGGAACATGTCAGCGCGAAGCTGTATGACGTCACCGATCAGTGTGGCGGGACTTGCTGCGTGTTCACTTTACTTTATCTGCGAAGCTGATAGGACTCGGCTTTACTTGGGGACGATCAATGATTACCTGGCAGTCTACACGTATCCTTGTCGGGGCTTCATGTTAATAGTGTGTGTATGAAGCCAGGTTACCACAGGCATCCAACACATATTTCAATTCCCTATGTCACATGAAACATGCACTGCTATTCAACTGGCCGAGTTTAGTGTGTGTCCAGGTGTGTTGGTAAAAGTATAGACTAGCACAAGCCTCTAAGGTAGTAGTAGTAATTAGTAGTTTAAATGGTAATTTCTAAAAATATAAATGTTCCTTTAACAGACTGGCGTCCTCTTAACTAGACTTGCCTCGCTGGAGGATTGAAATACTATACATCGGTGGGTCTCAGCATTCAGTAAAGCCTTGGAGCAAGGCTAGGAAAAGTATTCCTTCATCATTATCGTTTCCAGTAAGAAAAATGAATCACCTGATGAAAATCTAGAGTTTCCACATTTCAGAATGGGTTGGGCGGAAGGGGAAATAATGTGGGTTTATAGGGACTTTGAGACAGACTAGGGAGACGGGTCACCTGTCTTTTCAGATATCATGCTTGTCGTAAAAAAGGACTACAGGGACCGGGTGATCAGGCTCGCTGCATTGTTTGATGCAGGTCAAGGCTTCCCAACGTCGTATATCAATTCTCTTGCTGACAATCACCGGACTCTCATCCAGACTCCATAATGTATTGTTACGGTGAATAAATTAAATTGCCGTGACAAAAGGTTTAAGAGTCCCCTTCGAGACCCAATAACAACTATCACTTAATCAATTATTTTACAAATTACAAAAAACACTCTCTCATAACAGTATAAACCGGAATATCGCAATGACAAACAATTTTAAGTAACCATTACACACATCAGAAGAATGGAACCTCGAGAATGTCTCCTTAATACATTCCGTACATTCACTATAGTGTAAGGCGTTGGTTGCTGGGAGTGAACCTGTGTGTGAAGGTACATGTACTATGTTCGGTTACCAGTCGAATTGTCCCAGCTACAAACTGCTCCAGCAAATTTGGTCAAAATTGTCCGGATCTTTTGTCAAATCGCCCCAGGGTAGGTCAAATTGCCCCAGAGGGATAGTCAAAACAAGGTAACTGGGCCAGTCTTGGCATCGTTCTGGACTGTACCGTTGGTACTGGCATAATGTAGCCTACGACATACAGCAAAATAGTACAGGCCCAGTTCCGGAATGCCTTAAATGGGCCTGATGTTACGTGATGTTAGCTGGGTTCTCTGTCATCATGTTTTCCACACGTCCACGAAATGATCCATCAGAGTGGTCAGTTCGACTGCTTTCCCTGGGTGTCTCTTTGTAAGATGGTGGATGTAAAGGGTATATATAGCGGTGCACACCACCACTCGCATTCAATTGAAGGGAAAAAAACTACATACGGGTTCGGTTTTGTGTTCGGAATATCGGCTCGTCGCTACCTGTTACGTTTCTGTAGTTAACTTTGTTTAGGGTACATATCTGTTGTACCTGTGCTGACATGACACCTTCAGCAACAGTAATTGGTAGGGTGAACTGTCTGTCAATCTACATGCTAATGATGCTGAAGGGGTCGTTGTCGGCACTGGTACCACAGATACGCACCCTAGATATGTATACAGAAACGAGTCCATTCCAAATTATGGTGTTTTCTTGTTCGGAACTGTCATAATGTTGTTGTAGATGCAATTGATTGCATTATATAAGAAATAAACATATACAGTAATTCGTGATGCACAATACCACTAGCAATCAGTTGAACGGGAACTACATACTGTCTCGGGAAACAATGTGTACAGCTACAGCTTCTCGGTAAATGTTCGAGGCGATCACACATAATAATCTTAATCTTTGACTTTATAAAAACGACTGGCAAAATGGCAATAACATTATGTGTGCATATTGCCTTTTAATGAAAGGGCATTATGTGGCCATATTGCTTTTTGATGGAAGGACCTTATCTGGGCATCTTGTCTTTTGATGGAAGGACCTTATGTGGGCATATTGTCTTTTGATGGAAGGACATTATGTGTGCACATTGTCTTTTGATGGAAGGACATTATGTGGGCATATTGCCTTTTGATGGAAGGGCATTTATGTGGGCATATTGTCTTTTGATGGAAGGACATTATGTGGGCATTTTGTCTTTTGATGGAAGGACATTATGTGGTATACTGACTTTTGATGGAAAGACATTATGTGGGTCTATTTTCTTTTGATGGAAGGACATTATGTGGGCATACTGACTTTTGATGGAAAGACATAATTGGTATACTGACTTTTGATGGAAGGACCTTATGTGGGCATATTGCCTGTTGATGGAAGGAGCTTATGTGGCCATATTGTCTTTTGATGGAAGGACATAATGTGGCCATATTGCTTTATGATGGAAGGACCTTATGTGGGCATATTGTCTTTTGATGGAAGGACATAATGTGGCCATATTGCTTTATGATGGAAGGATATTATGTAGGCATACTGACTTTTGATGGAAAGACATTATGTGGGTCTATTTTCTTTTGATGGAAGGGCATTTATGTGGGCATATTGTCTTTTGATGGAAGGACATTATGTGGGCATATTGTCTTTTGATGGAAGGACATTATGTGGTATACTGACTTTTGATGGAAGGACATTATGTGGGCATATTGTCTTTTGATGGAAGGACATTATGTGGTATACTGACTTTTGATGGAAGGACATTATGTGGGCATATTGTCTTTTGATGGAAGGACATTATGTGGGCATATTGCCTTTTGATGGAAGGACATTATGTAGGCATATTGTCTGATGGAAGGACATTATGTAGGCATATTGTCTTTTGACAGGACATTATGTGGGCATATTGTCTTTTGACAGGACATTATGTGGGCATATTGTCTTTTGATGGAAGGACATGTGTTTATGAAACCGCCATGTGCATGTAGGCCCGACGTTTGTGTCAGTTAATAACAGTTCAGACATGCAGGTGATATATTGCTAGCCCACCGAGATATTACTGAGCAGTTTAATATTGATACACACTGACTCTGAGTTTACCGGTCATTGTTTGCACCCCTTCCCATGGGCATGGTTAACAAGCACTAGCCTGTAACATCTTGTGATATAACCCGCTAGGGTAACACCCCACCCAACTTTCACTCTAATAACTACACCGCTGAAGTGATAATTACAAAAATATAACTCTTGAAAAGAAATAAATAATGTTTAATAACATTTCACAAGAGACATACTTCATACACAAACAATAGACGGGCATGTACAAGCTGTGAAAACAACCTGTCAAAACATTACATTCTGTCTAAAGTACAAGTGTTGTTGGGCTTAAAAGTAGTTTTGAATCAGGACAAAATTTAGGAAAATACCTACTAACGGTAAGATGTGGACATTCCCAACAAAAGTACACAGGCATGAGTCACCCTGATACCGAATGTCTACAATCAGTTGTACTTCAGACAAGAGTGTGTGATATGTGTTATCACCTGTTTTTTAAAACAGATTTCAGAGATATGTATATACATGTATCACGGGTGTGAGCTTGATGTGAGGGGAAACAGGAAACAGAAGCTGGTCTTTGACCTAAACCAAACTTGGGTGATACCAGCACAGGTATGACACCAACAAACCTAGTCCCATAATGAAGGAGAGCATGGGATTCAAATCCACATTCATGTTTCTGGCATGTCCAAGAGAGGCAGGTCAGCACAGTGAATTGGAGGGTATGACCACTGGTAAAGTAGGGAAACATGCAACATCGGGACTTCTCAGACTGAGGTTAGACTGTGAACCTCAGGCCTGGTCTCATGGAATGTTCCGAGTCCATCAATAGTTCAACATGTAATGGTGAAGATGCCTTGTGACCAGCCACATGGGCTGTAGTTCTTTACATACCACTTCCATCACTACAGCAGCAGACATCGGGGTAAAACGTAACACAGCTCACTTCCAGCTGATGGTTTCAGTAACAAAACTACATATTGGAACAGACAGCTTATCCTTGTAGCTCTTTACTGGTGGCATACCAATCCTGCATAAGTGACTGTGTCATGCTGGCTTGCTGGCTTCATTTCAAATAGAGCTCAGCTTAGGATGATGTGTTTTAGAACACACGACTACTGGTGGTCCTTTGTTTCCATCCATCAAACAGCCCACCCCAGTAGTATAGGGAATAGCTGGACGGGACCACAAAGGTGCATAAAGCCTGTAAGCTCCAAACCAGCCAAATCGGCTCCCAGCGTCACAAGTTTTTTTAGTGTTTTGCACAAAACTGCATTTGAGTTTTTTGATCACTTTTTGTTTGCATTGTTTTTTCTTTGTGCTTCCCAGTAGTCTATCCAACCCCAAGACAGGTATACCGAAACAAAAACACCAGTATGTCGATGCAAGTGCACTCGAATTCGAGATACACTAGGTATGGAACACAACAAAATGCCCGGAACCAAGCTATCGCACGAAGCCTATGCCGAGATTAGATCGGGTCGTTTGTCCCTTCAGGAACCGAAGAGGAAGTTTTCAGTATACCTGTCTTGGGGTTGGATAGACTACTGGGAAGCACAAAAAAACCCAATGAAAACGAAAAGTGGTCCATAAACTCAAATGCAGTTTTGTGCAAAACACTAAAAAAAATTGTGACTCTGGGAGCTGATTTGGCTAGTTTGGAGCTTACAGGCTTGGTGCACCTTTGTGGTCCTGTACAGCTATTACCTATACTACTACTCACCCCATTAAGCCACCCACCACCCAACCATGTGTTTATGCTAAAGACTGAAACAGCTGTACTCTTTCCTTGTACAGTTTGTGGTACTCAGCAGCCAGGTAGAAGAAGGGTGTGTCCACATTCTGCATCTCCTTCTGTAAACAGCAATACAAACAACTCTGAACCATACAGGAACATGTAAACCTACAAACATGAGTCATGTCTGAACCATACAGGAACATGTAAACCAATACAAACATGAGTCATGTCTGAACCATACAGGAACACGTAAACCAATACAAACATGAGTCATGTCTGAACCATACAGGAACATGTAAACCAATACAAACTCAAGTCTGAACCATACAGGAACATGTAAACCAATACAAACATGAGTCATGTCTGAACCATACAGGAACACGTAAACCAATACAAACATGAGTCATGTCTGAACCATACAGGAACATGTAAACCAATACAAACATGAGTCATGTCTGAACCATACAGGAACATGTAAACCAATACAAACTCAAGTCTGAACCATACAGGAACATGTAAGCCAATACAAACATGAGTCATGTCTGAACCATACAGGAACATGAAAACCAATACAAACATGAGTCATGTCTGAACCATACAGGAACATGTAAACCAATACAAACATGAGTCATGGCTGAACCATACAGGAACATGTAAACCAATACAAACATGAGTCATGGCTGAACCATACAGGAACATGAAAACCCATATAAATCATTGACAGACAAGACAACATCCCTCAGAGCGAGGAGAGAAGTTATACAGGTAAAGTACTCACAGCTGAACACTCAAAGTACTCCAGTTGATGTGTTGTGGCCAGGTCCTTCCCTGCCTTGGGGCTGACCACTCGCCTCTGGTCAAGGTCTACCTTGTTGGCAATCAGCACACCTGTGACAGGAATTGCAAAAATTGGGAACAATGCAATACAATACATTATCACAAAGTGGCTCTCATAAGTTATATCAATATATAGAGAGAAACAGAGGTGGTCACATGATGACTGTTACCTATCATCAGGAAACAGGTGTATCCTACAGTATACTACTCAAAGTTTGCTAAGGATAATGGTTTCTTGATATAAAATAAAACATCCCACAAAGACAGATTAAATATCCTGGTACACAATGACTGGTAACCACAGATGATCTCTATGGATGGTGCTTTATCAAAATTAGGGGTTGGATCAGTAGAGCTAGAAGAACTGATCACCATGTCCTACAGCGGGTCACGACAGGTGTGCAGTGCAGGGACGACATTCTGGAGGAGTATGAGACCGTATGCTGGTGCAACAGAACAAGACTTGCACAAACTCAACATGAAGTGCCATGCCCAGTCACCCTATTGAAAACATGTGGAACAAGCTGTATATCCTCCTCTCACAGTGCACTGTCCTTCCAGCAACATCCTCCTCTCACAGTGCACTGTCCTTCCAGCAACATCCTCCTCTCACAGTGCACTGTCCTTCCAGCAACATCCTCCTCTCACAGTGCACTGTCCTTCCAGCAACATCCTCCTCTCACAGTTCACTGTCCTTCCAGCAACATCCTCCTCTCACAGTGCACTGTCCTTCCAGCAACATCCTCCTCTCACAGTGCACTGTCCTTCCAGCAACATCCTCCTCTCACAGTGCACTGTCCTTCCAGCAACATCCTCCTCTCACAGTGCACTGTCCTTCCAGCAACATTCTCCTCTCACAGTGCACTTTCCTTCCAGCAACATCCTCCTCTCACAGTGCACTGTCCTTCCAGCAACATCCTCCTCTCACAGTGCACTGTCCTTCCAGCAACATCCTCCTCTCACAGTGCACTGTCCTTCCAGCAACATCCTCCTCTCATAGTGCACTGTCCTTCCAGCAACTCTGCAGGAACTTCACAGCTCTTAATGAACCAGCCAGACACTTAGGGTGTGATTGCATCATGCAGATGCACTTCAGAAAGTTGGTTCTTTGGACGATGAATTTGTTTTTGAGACATTTTAGTTGTGGTCAGATACTTCTATTTTAACAGGTGGCCTGACCAATTACAGGTAACATGTTGTTTGTTGTCATGGTGTGGCATATGATAATACACTTTTGTTTATTACACATCTCAACATGGTCAATGTAATATTGTCTTTGGCTGTTCTAACAGTTGCACACAATTTGACATTTTACCTTTACCTTAAAAGTGGTGACACCCGTGAAGGTCTGGGTTAGAATTGATCGTCAGTAACCCATGCTTATCGTAAGAGGCGACTAACGGGATCAGCTAGTCAGGCTCGCTGACTTGGTTGACTCATGTCATCGGTTCATAACTGCACAGATCGATGCTCATGCTGTTGATCACTGAATTGTCTGGTCCAGACTCGATTATCTACAGACCGCCAACATATAGCTGGAATATTGCTGCATGCGGCATAACACTAAACTCGCTTACTCATTAAAAGTGATGAACCATAGCAAAATTTGAGTAGTATGCATAATTCTGATAAAACAAAGATCATCAAGCGGGGTAATTCATCGTGAGGTTTGTAACCCAACTTTTACCAATTAGGAATATTAAAACTACTTAAGAACTGGTCTTTCTCTTCTGATCAAGCCTGTTCATAACAGTAATAGAGCCTCCAAACCAGTCACAAGAAAGGGGAAGTAACTCTTCAAAACAATTCAAGCCAAAGATTTGTTTTACTTTATTTTTAACACTAAGCTGTTAACTGAATACTGAACAACACCTGAACATCATGAGATGGACATCAAAACTGTTATGTGTAGAATGGAGCCAAACAGCTCTCGAAACTTGAGGATGAATGTAATATGAAGAATTACTGATGCAGGTGTACCTGGCAGAACTACATCTGGACACTGGGAGCGAACCCTCTCCAGCCACTTTTCACAGCTGGAGAAAGAGGTCTCGTTGGTCACATCGTACACAGCCATCACCATGGACGGGTTCTCCCACTGCAGGAATACACAAGTCAATAAGGTATACAAGGCTTACACTCAGTCAACAGACTGCTTGACGATGGCCAGAATTGGAAATTTTAATATAAATTGAATATTTTTATATTTATCCTATCTCACGACTTGCACCTCTCTCTCTTGCTTCAACTTTTAGTGGAACGACTGTAAACTTTTTTCCATAGGCCTCCTTGTCCATTCGCCCGTGCACTCCATGCTGATCTCCTTAATTAGCTTCCTAGTTCCTAATGAAGCTTGCAGCATGCCCCACTAATTGCCCACGTGACTACCTTGAATGATCATTCTCATCTTGGAGCCAACATTGTAATCTGAGTAATGGGGAGGCCGGGCGGCATCCATCGCGTGAGATAGGATAAGTATATAAATAAACAATTTATATTATAATTTCCAAACTTTTAAACTTATCCTATCTCACAACTTGCACTTATCCCACGGTTGGACGGTGGGCCGCAGATTACCCTTCTGTCTGGACAGTGCGAACAGCTTGTCTTGGAGCTGTGTGGACTGATGACAACCGTAGATAGCGATGTACAAGGGAGGCCTGTTACGCATGCACGCAACTCCTATGCTTGTAGTGGGTTCTTCGGAACCCCTTGGCTTACTAAGCACAACGACTCCCAGGGAGATGGGTGCTCCCGAGCGATGTGGTGTTCGGCCTAAGCTTAGTCAAAGGATGTGCCCGGCAACTTTGGAGGCAGAACGCAACTAAATCCACTGGAATTTGGGAGTGTCACACTTCACTGATGTAACTGCTCCGTGGAGTAGAGGTCAGTAAGCGTGAATGTCGAACACCTCTGCATCGTCATACTGATTGTGCCTCAGGTCCATAGGGCCACGCTAGGTGGCCGTTTTCCGATGCCTTGGTATGGAGGCCAAGTGAAGTAGTTCTTAAACCCATATAATGAGAACAAAAGGTTGAGGTCCAGTTCAACTCTTATTCAGTATATACAAGGAAGTAGTAACGCGAATGCGGAACCGTCCCTCATCTGCGTTGTTGGGCCGATGTAAGCTGCTGAGCCAGTACAAGAGGTCCGAACTGGTGTAGTCCCTGGACATCCGTGACAGACAGGTCTCGCAGGTAATGTGTAGAGAAGACTGTATCAGAACGCCAGAAGCAACCTTCCATGATAGTGGTCAAGGAGCAGAGGGCCATCGTCCAGGCTAGTGCACGAGTCTCATGAGGATTGGAAGCGGCTGGAGGAGGCAACCCTGCAAAGGGGTAGGCTCGCAGGATCATGACACGCATCCAGAAGGCCAATGTGGTCCGGGAAACCTCAGTTCTTGAAGCGTTCGACAAGGGTATGAAGAGGCACTTCCGTAGCCGTCGACGGTCCCTGGAGGCAGCAAGGTAAACGTGTAGAGCCCTAACAGGGCAGAGTGTCAAATCTTCATTATCATCAGGCCCAAGAATGGTGGACAACGGGAGAATGGTAAACATCCGGTCCGGTTGCCCTGGCAGTTGGTTTTCGCAATGAAGTCCCAGCGGAGACCCAGGAAAGCCTTGGCATGCCTCTTCCACTCGAACTGCACCCGATTGACATCAAGCGCATGCAGTTCAGATATACGAGCAGCGGTAGCCAAAGCTACCAGGAAGAATGTCTTGAATGTCACTTGTCAAAGTCCTTGTCTTCTAAGGGTTCATAATCTGTAGAAATTGTATGACGAAGGACAACGGACAGGTCCCAGGCCGGAGGTCTGAACTTCCTGGACTGGTCAGAGAGTCTATAGGAGTGTAGTAGACTCTGCAACTCGGGAACAGTGGAAATCTCAGTGCCCGTGGTAGCCAAAACCGAGTTACTGGCGGCTAAGTAGGTAGCTAACGTAGTACCCTTGAGTTTCTTCGTAGTGTGGAGATGCTGGAGAAACTCAGCAACAACCTGAGCCGAGGTGGAAGTGGGAGATGCAGTTCCCCTAAGCTTGCAATAGTCTTCAAACTTCTTCCACTTGTTGTCGTACAAGGAACGTGTCGAAGTGATAGCTGTGGCTACTCGGCAAGAGTAGCCCTTAGCTATGAGAGACCTCGGAAGATGCGCCAAACATGTAGATGGAGGGTCTGAGGTGACCCGTGGCGCAGTTCCGAGTGAGGGTGAAGAAGTAGGTCGTCCCGGTTGGAAAGCGGTACTGGGTTTGGCTCTGCCAGGCTTCTTAGGTTGACGAACCAACTTCTCACTGGCCAGAAGGGTGCGACCAAAAGCAGTAGTATGTTGCTGGTGGCCAATAGTGTCTGTATTACTTTTGGTAGCAGAGCTTGAGGGGGAAACGCGTAGGCATTGAGACCCTCCCATGATATTGCCAACGCGTCGAGGTCCCACGCCAAGGAGTCTGGGATTGGTGATACGAACTTTGGAAGTTGGTTGTTGAACCTTGTGGCGAACAGATCTATTTGCGGCCGTGAAAACGGGTAGATCATCGACCGAAAGATCTTGGGCAGTGACTTCCACTCTGTAGGGGACGGTCGGTTGGATCGAGACAAGGCATCGGCGATCACATTTTTAACCCCGGGAATGTGTCTGGCTCTGGCTACGATGTTGAGTGAGTCGATGAGATGGAAGAACCTGATCGCCCATTGTAGCAGATACGCCAAGCCTGTCGAGCCTAGATGATTTATATACCAAACCACTGTTGAATTGTCTGATTGGATCAACAGACTGGTTGATTGAAGCTCTGTTGCCCAATGTGAGATGGCTTGAATTACCGCCTTGAATTCCAGCTCGTTTATATGAAGTACCCGTTCGTCGGATGACCATAGCCCGGCCACTTGGTGGTCGAGGAAGTGAGCTCCCCAACCCATGAGGGATGCATCGACGAAAAGGTGATGAGTCGGTGCAAAGGGCATCATAGAGACTCATAGAGGCGCAAACATTCCGTTCATCGAGCCACCATTGAAGGACTGGAAGAAGCAGTTCTGGAAGGCAAATGAGTTCCTTGGGGTTGTCGGCCTGAAGGTACGGGCGTAGAAATCGCTGTATCGGCCGAAGTTGGAGCTGGCCTCTGTACGTTAAGGCTTGAGCTGAGCTGAGCTCCTACCACTGTCGTAAGGTTCTCGCCTGAGACAGTGCTGGAGGAATGCATTGCTGAATTTTTATCCACCTGTCGTGAGGTACGAACATCATCCCTTGACAAGTGTCGAACAGTGCTCCGATGAATTGTTAGTTCCGATTTAGCGATGTTCAACAGCCACCCTAACTGTCTGAGCAGCGTGGTGTTTAACTGTAGCTGGCGAAGCAATACGATCAGATCCTGTTGAGCCTGGATGCAATCGTCTATGTAGCTTTCGAAGTGGGCTTGGTAATTCGTGTAAAAAGCCACGGGGCTGTGGAAATTCCAAATGGTAGGACTTTCCATTGGTAGTGATTCCCGTTGAACACGAAGCGAAAGTACTTCCGGTGTTCTGGATGTATCGAAACGTGAAGATAAGCATCCTGAAGATCTAGGCTGATGAGGAAGTCTCCCTTCAAGATGGTGCGTAAAAGGTTGATCGACACCATCCTGAAGTGAGGAGGTGGAAGCAGGAATCGGGCATTGAACAACTTCATATTGAAGATGAGCCGGAGTTTGTTGGAATTTTTCTTTGGAACCAAAAAGATGGGGGAGTAGAATCCAGGAGTGACGGGCGATGGACCTAGGAGCTCTATCTCAAGTTTGTCTAATATCGTACCTATTGTGGATTGCAGAGTCTGAATCTGGTCCACAGGATATGAGCGATGAGCCGGATGCGACGTCAGAGGTGGACTGCCAATAACGGGTAGCTGATAGCCATGAAGTAGCAGGCTGGTGACATACTGATCTTTAAGGATGGTCCAATTCGGGGCGAAGATCTCCAATCTCCCGCCTACCGAAGTATTGTAAATCGGAACGACTGGGGGTGGGAGGTCCCAGTCGTGCGATTGTCTCAAGCCATCACTGCTTCTCGGCGCTGGTCCCTGGGCCAGAGTTGGTCCTGGGGGGGTAGACGGGGGAAACCACCACGGCCAGATCTCTTTCCTCTGCCACGGCCTTGAGTGGATGCGCCAGGAAAAAGATTGTGTAAGTCCGGATTTGTAGTAGTGAACTGTGCAGTTCGACGCTGTTTTAATGAGTCCTGGAGCTGTGACTTCTGTATCTTTAACAGTTCAATCGAGACTTGAAAGTGGGTTTCTTCTTCAACTTTATTAGATACTTCTTGGATGCTACCATTGAAGAGGGAGTCAGTAAACCAAGTCGGCGAACAGCAAGAGTGTAGCCAAAAAACGAGACAACTGATCCAGGATAATTTGGAACTGGTCCAGAGCTAAAGTCATGCATCCTCGGAAGCGTAAGCGTCTTGATCGGAGTAAGTATGCTCCAGAGCAGTGTTAACAACGTCGACTGCTGCAATCACGCAACTAATAGATGGCAACGTCTTTCTCACGGCTGAATCCATGTGAGCCAACTCTCGGTCCTCAATAAGGTAGGGCGAAGCAGCTCGTTTGCCACACAGGGTTCCAATATCCTCATCAACTGTTGGAGCCGTAGAGATTTTTGTTAGGCCGTGGACATGAGAGGTAGGATTATATCTGGGAGCAGAGAATCCGTCCTTAATTCGTTTCAGGCTCTTGAAACCATCATTTAGCGTACTGGATAATTTCAGAATACAAGGTCGAGATGGTAGGGTGATGGTAGACCAATCCCGGTTCCTAAGAGTACAAGAGTGATCCAGGTCATCTGCTGAAGTACTCAAGGAAAGTTGGAGCTTCTCAACAATCCAAAGGAGTACCTGAGGTGTCTCAACTGCTGCAAAGCTACCCCCAGGGGTAGATAACTCAGAGTGAGAGGGAGATGCAGTCATGGCTATTTGGACTGGATCAATCTCAGGAGGTGGACCAGATGAAGAGCCAGGAGCTACTGAAGCCGGATGGACTGGAGTAGAAGGCTGTATTTGGTTCCAGGCTGAGGTTATGGCCCTGATCATCATATTTAGATCTGGAGTCGCTGTAGGAGTGGGATTGTTATCAGGTTCCCATGACTCAGCGATGATCCTAGAGTGAGTCGAAGGATTCTCAGAACGTGTAGACGGAACATCATAAGAGGCTGTAGGCCTATTAGTGGTATCAGATCAATGATCGCCCGAACGTCGGTCAGAGGAGCTGTATCGAGATCTCGACGTGGTAAGTACCGAAGTAGGTTGGTAAGCCGGTGATCTGGATTCCCTAGTATGGCTAGGTGATCCGGTATGATATGAAGAACTAGTCCGGGGTCGCTGTAGTTCTAGTTGGTAATCTGGTTTTGACTGGAGCTCTGGTTCGACCATCTGAATAGGATCGGCCATGAGATGTGGATCTGTACTGTGATCCCGATTGGTCAATGGCTCTGTAAGGTGATCTAGATCGTATAGGTGACCTGGGTTGGTAAGATGATCTGGACTTGTAAAGTGATCTGGATCGATTCGATGCACTAACTGGAAACTGTGATCGTGATCTGGATCTATAAGGTGATCTGGATCGAACAGGTCATCTGGTTTGCAGTTGCGATCTGACTTGATTTGGTGATCTGGATCAGTTAGGTCATCTGGATCGGTCTGGCGATCTGATTCGAGGTTGTGATCTGGATCCATTTGGTGATCTGATTCGAAGTTGTGATCTGGATCCATTCGGTGATCTGGATCGATTAGGTGATCTGGATCGGTCCGATGATCTACTTCGATGTTGTGATCTGGATCGGTTCGGTGATCTGGATCTGTCCGGTGATCTGGACCCGTTTGGTGATCTGGATCGGTTAGGTGATCTGGATTGATCAGGTGATGTGGATCGTAGTTGTGCTCTGGATCGTGACTGTGATCTGGATCGATCCGGTGATCTAGAATGATGTGGCGATCTGGATCGGCGATTAGGTGACGAAACCTGAAGTGTTAATTCATGATGAACGTCCCCTGGCGACGCTGTCGTAGCCAGCTCCGTCCAGTTCAATGAACTGTGGGGAGACAGTTGGCTGGTTGAACGCTGTTGGCCAGGCTCCAAACAAATTGAGACAGTCGAGGGGATATGTACCGATGATCTGGATGATGATAGTGTCGATCTAAGGTCCCCTGGTAGTGTAGATGGGACAGGCAACGAAGAATTATCGATCACAACCACCCGCAAGTGATCTGACACTATGGAAGGATGTGATTGATGCGTACGTAATAGGTGCCGAACGTCCTCAGATAAGTAAGAATCTGATGACGCGTCCATAAAATCCTCTTGAACCGCAGACGTCGCTTTCTTGCGTGAAGGTACAATTTTCTGTCACTGTAACTTGATACGCTTGGCGGGAGTGGGATCAGATTCTGTTGATTTCCTGTCCCTATCGGCAATTCTCTGGGTGCAAACACGAAGGTAGGCCATAAAATCCTCATCTTTTAGTGAATTACACTTGCCACATCGTTTGTTCCAGTTACATTGTCCAATACAGTCACTGCAAGACGAGTGAGGGTCGAGGGACGAATAATTCGTCTTGCATTGAGCACAAACTTTCCTTTTCCTTGACTGATTTTCAGTCTTCCCCATGATGTTAGGGTGAAATAATGTCCCTAATATACAGCACGTCCACACAGTCGTGCGACAAGAAAGAGAAAGATCATTCATGGTAGTCACGTGGGCAATTAGTGGAGCATGCTGCAAGCTTTATTAGGAACTAGGAAGCTAATTAAGGAGAGCAGCATGGAGTGCACGGGCGAATGGACAAGGAGGCCTATGAGTTTACAGTCGTTCCACTAAAAGTCGAAGCAAGAGAGAGAGGTGCAAGTCGTGAGATAGGATCAGTTTAAACATTTAAGATTGTAAACTATTAACAAAGTTGAAGCATTTGCTTTAAGAGTAATATGGCAACTTCATCCATAACATAAAACTCGAGTTTCCATTCTTACCCACAGGCCCTCGTGTCTTTGTGAGGATTAAAGATATTAAAAAACATAAAACAGTTGAGGTGACCCCTGACCCGAAATGCTTCACAGTACAATACATTATGACAAGGCCGGACACTTTGGTGTACCCCACCCGCCTGCTTTACCAATTGTTACGCTACCATTGCATGCAGCCGATTAAAACTTAATGTAAACATAATCATGGATGATTGGCCTATCGAGAACCACTCATGACACCAACCAATTCTTTATTGTTATTTCTGCAAGTTGATTGAAACCCGATTTTGACCCTCAACTAAACGATCCTGACACAAATGGATGACGATGTGTCCGCACAAAACGGGGGCGTGGTCAAAGCAAGCACTCTGGTTGGTTGATTTGTTTAGGAGACATTTACAACTGATGCTTTCTTTTGAGAATCCATTGCTCGAAAAATATTCTTACATTAAGCAGTCAATGAAATGATAAATTCCCACGAATTTATTAAGAATGTGCAGATTTGCAAGCTTTGTTTAAAGTAAATGCAAGCAATATGAGAGGTGAATCATACTGGTCAGTAGGAGGAGCATAAAAAGTAACAGCCACCACTGGCGGCACTAGGTCCGAGCAACAAAACACCCCAGCCTAGTTGGAAACTGGACCCTTATAGTCAGTTACTTCCTTGCCTCGGGAGGATGACATAGCAAAGTATATCAAGTAGTACTCCTTAGTGGAGAAGTGGTAAAATTATGCCTGAAAGAGTTAACTTACAAATTTCCTGACTACTTCCGAGAATATTTCTTTACCAGCTGAATCAAACATGAATATTTCCTGCAATCACAAAGTCATTGATCAGTTACAAATACAGACGCATGCATGTAACAATATGTACTTCTATACTGCAACGTATACAAGTGCACACCAGGTCAGTATACTTCAAACATCAGCCGACGGATCATTAACTAATAATGACAGTTTTAACACCCTTAGCTCTCAGTGATTGAAACAATTACTGTTCAGGATTTACAGTTGACAGTGAAGTGATCCTGTTTATCCCAACTTTAGAACTATATGGTTCAAAGATCACGATAGTACAACTTAGCCACACCTACCTAACCTAACACCACAACCCCACCTGACTGTGTACTTACCACACTGTCTTGAGAGTCTGGGATATTGATGGACTTCACGAGGAGCTCCACCCCTGTGTTCTGGGAATCATACAAACATAGAAAATCACCTGCGATGGCTGGGAATAGTAGCAAAACATTTTGTTGCCTACATTTTCTGTATTCACCACCACCCAATCACCCTAACAAACTTTTAGAGCAGTTTGAAAGTAATCAATATGAATATCATTACATAATTACATAGTAGCTAGTATTGAAGAGGTTTGTTTCATCAGCATTGGAACTATGCCTTTTCACCATAGCTCAATCTCTGAAAAAATATATCAAATCTTTCGATTTTCTGTTTCATCATTGCCTATTATATTACAGCAAATACAGTGTGGCTGTGATCAGACATGTGGAGTTATCTCCCTTAGACCAATGAGTGCATGTTTGGGTTACACAACACCAAATGTTTTCCCACAGACTTCTATAGTAACCTTATATTTTTTTGTAAATCATCCAGCTGTCAACAGCCATTCCATGTACACATGGGTACAGTCAGGCCTTTAATGTGGCTGGTTGTAGACCGGGTACATCCAGGATTTTGCATGTAAAATGGCAGCCTCCATGTGTATAGACATGCGGCAGACAATAAACCATGATTGCCTGAATACAGCCTTGTTAAATAATTGCACAAGACAGAAAACAATATCTTAGCCTCTCTTACATAACCACAATCCAACCACATGGGACAATAGGCACTCACCCTCTTAACATGCAAATAACATGTTCAGATGTCACTTTATGAGCAAAGACTTGTTACTTTTCTTCCTTTGCCTACATGAAAGCATTATTAGGGCACAAGCTACACAATCCAAATACAGCATAAGCAAGACTATATGAAGTAGCAAGTAACATGATGACAAATGACCATCTTACCATGCTATAATTCTTTGGAAAACTGGATCCATCACTGTGAAAAACTTGGCAAATGCTGCTCTTGCCAACCCCGGACTCCCCTGAATTGACAAGAGTAAGATATAATATGATGCAGTACAACAGATTACAGCTACATCATTTGGCCTTCAGGTTATTCAGTCTGGTCAAACCAATGACAAAGAAAGAGTCGCACAAAATCAAGCGCTTAATGAGACAAAGGATGGCAGCTTTCAACCAACCAACCAACCATCATTTCTGATTCTGGATCAGAACATCACGATAATGAATATGTTTGCAGTGTTTGTTGGAAACTGAAACAGGAATGTCCTAACTGGGTACATTAGTGTAACATTAGTGGTTAATGAAAGTCCAGCCACTGGGCTGCTAGTCAGAACAAGGCAGTTCTCGATGAGAATGATGTTTCATATCTCAGGGATTTACCGTGACTTCTGTTTTTTTAGGGTCCCTGGGACTCATACTCTTAACTTTCAGGGGACCTGGACAACAAAATGGGGGTCCCAGACACTTAAATATTATTATTAATACTGTTATTGTATTGTGCATCATGATCATCACATTAATTGTTACAGTAATTGAACTGCAAATGATACCATAACCCAGCTTGTAGCAAACTCTTTGATTGTTACTCGATTGGAATTTTTACAAAAGGTATTTGGACTTTTTTTGTGTCCCTGTGGATGCGCTAATAAATTTCGTAGCGTCCATTGTCAATTTTTATGCATATAGGACGCAGGAATTCACGCCCGGTAAATCCCTGATATCTATTGTCAAGGATGTGAGGAAGCTGAAAAGATAGAACCTTCCTCCAATAGAGTTCATGCAGAATATTATTTATAATTTAAGCCAAAGGGTATTACATGGCTGTAGCACATGGTTGAAGACCATGTGCTCTGTCAATGTTACAAAAATGTTTAAGCAGGTAAATATTTTGGGAATAAATTAAATAATATTACAACAAAATATATTCTACTATTATGAAGAGCTGTGAAACCCTTTTATAATTCATATTTGTTTCCAGAACAAGATACAGAAAGATAACAATATTGAAATGTTTCTCACCTGAAAAGAGAAAACCTCCCTCAAAAGAGGTCATGCAGAATGCATGAGAACAGGTGAGAACATAAGTTTAGATTGAGAAGTGGACCAAAAGGCCAATCGAAGACAGGTAGCATCTGACAGGTGTCAATGGAAGTTAGATGCTAGGCAGTTATAATACTGGATGCCTCCAGTTATGGAGGAAGAAGCTAAAAATAGAAAGGGGAAGTCCAGGTGAAGGTGGAGAAATAAGTGGCTGCTAAGGGCATCAAGATTGAAGATGTTAGTGGGCTGACATTCAACTGT
This sequence comes from Haliotis rubra, assembly GCF_003918875.1. NCBI lineage: Eukaryota > Metazoa > Mollusca > Gastropoda > Lepetellida > Haliotidae > Haliotis > Haliotis rubra. The sequence continues at coordinate 2,726,854 of NW_025767146.1, forward strand.
AGACAAGGACAAAAAATATTCAAAACAACAAGAAATGATGATAATTGAAAATGTATATGCATAAATGGATATTATAAACTTAAAAGGATGGGGAGGGTTATGAGAGGGTGGCACTTGAAGGGCCACTGATCAAGAGCGATTAATGTTTCCAGCCAACAGTCTAATTACGAAAACCTAGCTGCAAACTGGTCAGGCTCTGCTCCCTCGACCATGATGGACACAGGGACTGGGCTACTGTCCACCCTGGCAGAATTTCTTCAACCTAATCAGTGGGACATTAGGAAGGGTGGATGCCTATCAGATGCCGTTATTTGAAAATATCCCCGGTAGTTCTTGTCTGATTGTAATAAAGTATCCCAGCAGTGTAGGCTTTTTCAGAGTTTCAAATGTTTGGATGGTATAATGACTGATCCAATTTGATTTGTCAAAAGGTAGTGTTATGTATGTAGATTTACTAATCTATACTGAATACACCGGGTCGTAAAGTCTCTTTGTAAAAACAATGTCCTTCCTTCAAAGGATTACCGCCAATACATTGATTGATTGCTCATTATTGGCTAACTAAATTACTTTTTTAAAGAATGGCAGACATCATGCAATTAGTTGCCAGGTGTGTTATCTTGGGTGACCAATGGGACTATACACCTATGTGAAAAACCTGAAACGATACATCACATTTTTGCATATTAGACTGTTAAAAGACACATGACATGGAACAGGATACTTTGTCATCTGCAGATGAATGGCATCTCATTCCTTTATGTGGATATTGATGGATACATTCCCCGAACAAGGTAACAGCCTGATATTGTTGCTATAACTTTAATTCTAATATTTGCATTTTGTTTTCATTTATTTGTTATGGCATTCAACAGAATCTTTTTCTTTTGCCATGAAGTGTAATGAGACAGACAACATACACTAGGTCGCACTCAGGGCGTGTGTGTAAAATATGATACACCTTGGCAATCTATAAAATGTCTAGATATTACAATCATGTTATAAATTTACTAAGTATAAGCAGATCGTGTGCATATAATTAAGTTTCAAAATCCATACAAATATGATAATTAAACTACATGTAATTAGGATTATAAGACAAAATATAAAGATGTACATTAACTTCGTCATTTCAGTCCTAACATTTTTTACCACTGGCAGATGGTTAAACTTACAATGTTTTCATTTGTTATCAAAATAATGCCATTTAATACAACATTCAGATTGACTATTCTCCCCAAGACTCCCTATGTACTTAGTTAGCGGCACTTTCAAAACAATGCTATTGTATCAGGCTTCTCGCCAAATCAAGGTCAAACTACATCCATTTACGTTAACATTTTTATAAAGTCAACATTACTATGAAATCAAAAGTTTACATGAAAATCGGCATTTTTATCAAAGTGAATATTTTTTATAAGAAACCAAATTATTCATCAAAGTCTACATAATTTTACAACAAAATCAACATAAGTTTATCGAGTAAAAAAGATTTCATCTTTGTTGATCAGTCTATACTTATACATGAGGGTGGCCCAGCAGAGGTAACGAACCAGTCATGAATTCGGGGATATCATCCAGGTACTCACTGGAGAAAAACAACAACAAAAGCAACAACCAGTCCACGGAAATTGCTCTGGATCAGTGGCCCTTTAAAAGGTTATAACCAGGATGATTCATCCAGAGTTATATACACCATCCTGCTATGCTTGCATCACTGAACTTCTAAAATTGTTGTAGAACCACTCTAAATGCGTGGCGATGTCACCCAGAAGCATATGGAGAATGTTGGTTTTAGTTACATAGTTTTTGATATCACTAGATCTACTTATTGAAGCAAAATCACATTGGTTATTCATAAAAATCTAACTTGTGGTGTCAGTAGAGGAACTGGCCAATGAATTATCGATAGCTTAATAAGGTTATAAACGATATAAAACGGCACTGAATTGTCTCTAGGGGCAGACCTGTACAACAAATTATCATGGCCAACAGGAATTCGAACTAAGATGTGCGAATACCCACGCAAGCTGTGTATCCTTTGCGGAGTATACTCAGCGACGAGAACTATTACTACAACTACAGCTTCGACACCTCTCTATTCCATAAAACTATTTAAGCATCTGCATGATCTGGGACGTTTCAGAAAATGTGAATATTGTTTAAGTTATGAATACGAATAATCAATTGTGATTTAGATGTCAATACACGGGTCGTACGCGAATTCCAAATCTTACCGACAACAATACACTTTGCCCGCAAAATAGTCGGCATAACGGTATACTGGTTGAAACCTTTCGCCTGTAACCAACGTAAACTTTTAACTTGCCGCACTTGTCAAAGTATGCAAGTCTCGCAAGAAGAAAATACATGGCCCTGATTGGTTGAAATTTGTCAATAATATTTTCCAAACAACTAACTATTAAATCAGGAGACGACCGAAGGAGAAAGAAGCCTGAAACGATAACGAACTTTAGACACAGCGGACTATGTAATGAAATATGAAATACCCGGGAAATACATTCATTAATTTTTTTCAACTGCTTTCACGATAAGTGAAAGTACTTTCCATGTCCTTCAAAAACAATAAAGTGATACACAAATATATAATATTCGTGACACTGACAGGAGGGGAAAATGGTCTTGAAGTATAATTTACATAATCCATTGTAAGCCTGAACATATATTAGTTTTGTTATTGTTAGTGTTTTGTCCTAAATTCCACTGTTAGTTCACATAGTAATTTGCAGCCACTGCATTATATGAATAGTCGTGTTCTGCCTTTGTTTTATTTCATTCGTGGTGATTCAGATGTTCAGAAACCGAAATCATAAATCAGGAATAGGCCTACGGTGTATTTATGGCTGCCAGTCAAATCGCCCCAGCTACAAAATGCCCCAGCAGATTTGGTCAAAATTCCAGGATTGTTTTTGTCAAATTGCCCCAGGGGGTAATCAAAATGACCCAATTTATTTCAAATGATTACATATATGCCATATATGAATATTTTTTTGTCAACTTCGATATTATATTCTTCATATAATATCATGTAGTAATCTTTCTGATAAACTATGCATTTACGGCCAACAAACATATTATGCAAACATTTTATTTTATTCTTGTAATTCTTTACAAAAGCATTCATAACATGCAAATAATTGGTGTAATACAGTGTTGTCTAGAAATATTACTTTTGCTCTTATCAGTTTACTAACGGAACATTTATCAGAAATATTACTACATGATATTATATGAAGAATATGATGTCGAAGTTGACAAACACTATGCATTTACGGCCTCCCCTTTTGACAAGATTAATTAACAAAAGCTCTAGATTGTTTTGATAAGTATTATACATTACTTGTTGACATAAACTATGCATTTACGACCAATAAACATATTATACAAACATTTCATTTTATTCTTGTAATTCTAAAACCATTAATAATATGCACAATAATTGGTATTACAGTATTACAGGAATAATACTTTTGCTCTTATCAGTTTACTAATGGAACATTTATCAAAAATAATACTATAATATTATATGAAGAAAATAGCTTTACCTATTTACTACAGACGCAATGACATTAAACGCTCTACATTTCGTTTAATCAGTCGGTTTTGTGAATTTATTGTATGGGTTTAAATTATAATTCATAGATCAACTGACAACCATTACCAGTGTCTTAGTGTGAAACGTTTTATGGATGATAGTAGGCACCGTGACGTTCCATATACTTCCGGGGCTAATATCAACATTTGACAGCTCGGATGTAGCTGAAATATCGTAGCTGGAAAATTGTTCATGGCTGCACCAGATTGAATTTAATTGTGGCGAATTTCTCTGCATCTATCACACAAATCTGGCAACAGGGAGTATCATTCACGCTTAAATGGAGAGACAAAAGTCCAAGCAGAAGACTTGACGGTGAAGGATGGAAGGATGACTCGATGTTGTGGCTGTAGCCTGGGGGACACATGTCATCGGCAAGCTGTTAGTTGTTCGGGGTCATCTCACCACACAAGTACAATAACAGCAGCAAGCGCTACAATACGAACTTACATGTGGTGATTTTCCACAAATGGTGCACCGCTAAAAACTACACCACTGAAATTGTAGAGAGGAGTCGTCGAAAGGTAAACCCAAGTAGTCTGTCCAACAAGAACTGCAACCCATCTATACATGTATTCTACCACAATGTCACAAATCGCAGCCATAGTTGCAAAGGCAACCATTGTTGCAAAAGCTAATGTGCACAAAGAAGTACAGTGCAAATCACCTAACAGCACACAAACAACATTTGAGACTTCAAACCGATATGTCCAGTCATATTTATCATATGATTTGTTTTCTGCAATAGAAGAAGGATGTTTGACATCTGTTCGGAACTTGCTGTTGTCATATCCAGATTTGGATCTGAACTATCATATCAAAGATATTACTCCTCTATCCTTGACTCTCTACAAGCGACATTTTGACATATTTCATCTGTTTATGAGACATCATGAGAAGACAAAAAAAATGGACTTGAACATGAGCAGCAAAGACCACTTAGGTCGTGTTGAACCTCCAGTTGTGACGTCCTGTCGGATGCACTTCCTTGAGGGCGTCGTGACCCTGGTGTCACAGGGTGCAGATATTGATGCTGCAGACAACATGGGCCATACTGCATTGTGGGTAGCATCACGACAACAGATGCCAGATCTTGTACAGTATCTTATTGCTAATGGTGCTAGTGTTAACAAGATGGATAAATATAACTGTACACCCCTTCTTGCTGCATTTATGTACAGAGTGAGTTCAATAATACTCAAGACCCTGATTGTGCATGGCAGTAGTCTTGGTGGTGTAGGGCCCTACTGTCCTGCAGAACAGTCCCCCCTTGTTCTGGGCTGCCAAGCATGGGAATGTGGAAATAATCAAACTCGTGTTAATGGCTGGGGTATCACCTCCACAGATCCGTTCAGTGTATGGCGCTTCAAAACAGTGACATTGATGAAGATATTGTTGAACTCTTGGATACAGAATCCAAAACACCCCACTCCCTCCGTCATCAATGCAAATGTGTTCTTCGATCTCACATTATTAAACAATCTGATGGCAAGAACTTCTTGCAGAGTGTCGACAGTCTCCCACTGCCATCAAGTCTCAAACACTACCTGCTCCTCAACAGATGATGCACTGATACTTGGGAATCCACCTGTGCTATATGCTGTTGCATACCTGGAGATCCACCTGTGCTATATGCTGTTGCATACTTGGAGATCCACCTGTGCCACCTGTGTTGCAGACCTGGAGATCCACCTGTGCCAGATTCTATCGTCACCCAGTGCACAACTCTAACATAAATGTCAAAAAATGGAAAATTATTTTGTATAATCATAATCATTCATATTTTATAATCAAATATGTGATGTTAGCAAAGTTTGCTTAAGTGATGTAATGGCTGTGAGTGACTGTGAACACTTTGTGCTAGTGCTGTAGTGGCCTCCATTTATTGGTGGAACGGAAATCTTTGCACATCTCAATCATCTGTCAATGGCCATCATTACCATATCTGTTGTCATGACTACAAGCTGAATATTTTCAGATCTTTTCTTTCTTCATGTACTTAATATGCTCAACCACATGATACAAGAATTCATCTTTTATAGGCATTTAGAATTTATTTATGTGAAATATTAGCTTTGAAATGTCATGCGATTATTGAAACTCTTTTAAAGTGTATATGTCAAAGAGATTGTTTTCTATATTTTGTAGGTAATTGGTTATATTTGTACAATGTTAAATTGGGCTTCATGTTTAGTGTATCATTCAAACCTTTTGTCACAGAGGAAATTAACCTCAATGTTTGTGCAAATGGTTGTGTAATGCCTGTTCGTGATCTGGGAGATTTGTTGGTGTTTGAGTGTATGTGACAGTTCATCATTGTTGATGTTGTGCATGTTGTGTTCAGTCGCTCCGATGTCAACAGTCTCTCCATATCTTCCTGTCAGCACAAGTTAAATACGTTTGTGTTGATTCACACTTAGTGTGTTCACATGATCTGAAAGAGACATATTTCCACCATTAGTAACCCAGGTCCTGGCTCTTCCAGTTTACTTTCAGACAGGCCCATTCCTTTCCAGTGTTCAAAATTGGGGATATCCTACGTCCTTAAAAGTCTTCTCATGTCTAAAGACCCTCAAAATCTGTAACTTTAAGTATGTTAAGTTTTTACGTTCGGATAAGGACCCCATGACTTTCCACCTTGATTTCAAACACTACTTTCTTATCTGTGTTGGGCATGTACAGAACATGTCACTATATCAGGGGTGTTCAGCTGTAACATAGATAAGTGGAGTGAGTTGTCAGAGTGGGTGATAAACTGTGTGTTGTATGAGAGCTTCCTTCTTTATGTTGTAAAACTGTTCACTACCTGAACTACAAGGATGCTAATCTAAGACATTTTCTGAGGATCTCAACCTGTTTTTGTTTTAAATTTTCAAAACAATGGCTGCCAAGCTAGAACTATATCCAGAGGCCATATACTGATATGGTCTCTGCTATATCCAAACATGGTCAAAGTGGCTGAATGCTAGCTGTCATCGTCTGCCAGACGACCATTGTGTGTGGCATGTGTCTGGCGTTTCTCTTCATGTGAAGTCTCTGTTGGTATGATATTCCTGTTACCTATATTGACTTGTAGCAGAGGTTAAGGTTGATTTGAATGCTGAGGTTATTGATCATCTGGAGAAATGGCAGGATTGTGAAATATAGGGGACCTTTGTTGTTCATGACCGAGTGTAAAAGATATTTTAGGGACCATTGATCCAGGTTCTCTCTCAGCACTGCTTACAGATCTTGTTTTAGGGGCTTCCTCTTGCTATTGACTTTCAACCATCTGTGACATGGCAGCCATGAACATCTGCGACTTTGCATCTGTGATGATGGGTGAGGGAGTTATCACTGATGTTCCCATCTCTGTACACTCGGACCAGGGTGTATGCCTACCTGCCTGTTGAGGCTGTCTGGTCCTTTGATCATCGTTTAAATGTGATTTCCTTTTGTGTGTGAACCTTGGCAGCTGATTAGCGGTGAGAACATGATCTTACCTTCAAGATCATCACTGAGAATCTGTAACCTGCTATTGCTCTGACATACCTTCAGTGTACACCAGCATCTCGACTGAGACAGACTTCAGAACTGGTCATGATGTCAGCAAGGCTGGTATCGTCTATCATCTCATCAACAGGTCTTCCCAAATGTGGTGATTGACTCCTCAAGTTCCACTCATCTTGGTTGTACAATGTGTACAATTATATGTCACATTAGCAGTCCTTTGTGGGAATCTGGATTGTGCCAGATGATGAATGTTTGTTTTACTATCCATTGCAGACATTGTACAAGGCTTTTGTTATAGAGTACGACGTTGTTCACCAATATTTCACGAAATGTTGATTAACATGTATGGAAATAGTTTCCTTCTTTTGCCACTGAGGATGTTACAAAGTTGTGCAAGACTGTCTTTAGTTGCATTTTAGAAGTTGGGACATACAAAATTGAACAAACTTTATGAATAGCAACTTGTTTTATTTTGTAAGTGCAATGTTTTGACACATATTCTTGTACTATGTCAAGCACTCACGAAATAAAAGAAGTTCTTATCCATAGAGTATTCAGTATTGTGCGAAACTTGATCCCCAGTGACAGCCATGAGCCTGTTTGTTGGTCGATTGGTGTACTGTGTGTATTGATGTGTGTATTGATGTGTACTACTGTGTGTGTGCTGGTTCCTGCTGCTCCAGCTGATGCAAGGTCATCTCATATTGTCCAGGGGAGGAAAGGTCAAGGTCAGCTTGTATTGTTACTGAATAACAACAAAATCTGCTGCATTGTTTGCTTGTAAGTTTGGATTTAGTTCATACGTCATATTAATAGCTCACCGGGAAAACATAAACAATATCATATACTACTCAACATTTGAGAAAAACACTAGGTTATTTCATATTGTTATGTAACTGGAAGACAGCGTCTAGTCTACTTGAATTGTGTGCTTACTTTTGTTATATTTAAAAGAAGCTGAACTCACTCACCAATCAGCCAACCACTGTCATTCAGATCCCAGACTCATTCACTTTGTGAGTTTTATACATCAACTTCATAGAAAACCAACCCTGAAGTTACTTGAAAATTAGTTCAGTCTGTTAGTCCACAAACCTCTGGGGAAAGCACACAGATCAGGAGTATACAGTTATTTGCTGTTTGAGACTCAAATAATCAGGTTTTGATCGTATCACAAAACATGTAATGAGGACACAAGACGTTGTGGTTTCGTCATTCCATGACTGAGATGTCTTGTAGTGCCGCTGATCAAGACCCTCACTCTTCCATGTTTTTCTTGCCACAAGGGCCGAAGTATTGAAATCTCATCTTCTACTTTTGCAATATTTCTATAAAAGATTATTTCTATTTTTTAGATTTATCTTATCTTTGTTACTATGTTTTACCTAAAGTTGTGAATCTCTGTGTGTACTTGTCAGTGTCGGCATCATGCTCATAGTTTACTTCCTGTAGCGACATGGCGTAGATATTGCCAGTGTAATGTGTAACAGAATTTATTCAACTTATTCCTCGTGTGCTGAAAGATGAAATGAAGATGAAAGATGAAGTGATGAGAATAGATTGGCTGTTGATAGTGTACTACCAGCATAAAATGTTCTTTCCTTCAAACATATTTGTACAATGGTTTAGAGTTACATTGAGATTGGCTCTAAGTACCACTAGGAATCTTTTCATGTTAACATGTTGGACAGTCAAAAACAGATTGTACTGTTGAATTACAAACCTCTGTGTTCATGATCTGTATTTGTTGTTGCAAACTATGGAAATGTTGACTGGTAGTACAGGGTACAGGCGTGCTTCTTCCTAACTGGACATCCTAGCTGCATGGCTGTTGTTGGAACGTATTTCGCTGCAGGTGCTTGTATTGTCAGTTGTAACCATGGCAACGTGTGTAATCTGAGGTTCGTGTGAGGGATGTATCCCATGGTCTCCATCAACACAGGGTTTTGTGAGGTAGTCTATGTGCATGGTTTCCAGACGAACATTAATCTGATTCCTCCAACCCTAATCTGTTTTTCTCGATCTTTAAAATGTCAATCCTGGTAATCTGTATTTTATGCCGCCAAAATAAAAATGTTGCTCTTCAGAATAAATTTACCAGCCATTATCTTTTATTTGAAAAAAGGATTTTATTGATATACATGTAATGCAAATGACTATTTCCACCCCAAAATGTTTTTAAAAACACATCTTCAACTTGCCCTATTTTTAGCTGGTTTGGCACAATGGACATGGTCTACATGAACTGAAACTTGCAGGAAATTAATTAGAATTTGTTCTTTGGGAAAGTCTCTTTTATCTTGTCACCTGTTTACCAGCAGTCACTGAAAGGTGGATGTGTCGCATCATGAGCTGACCAGGTAGAGAATATATTCTTACCTTGATACTGATGTGTAGAGGTGCACCTTGCCAGGTACTTGTAACCATTTCAACACTGTCACATCACACAGCTATTCTAGTCGTATTAACTTTCCTCAAAATATTTTTACAAATAATGATCTGGAGGCTTTTGAGTAGTCTCCTCTTGATTGCCTCTCTTGGGTGCACTCGGTTGACTCCCCACAACTGTTTTGGCAAGTAGTGAAAGCGCATGGATCCACTGTAAACTACTGTGTCCCACTGCTTAGTGTGGGTAGAACATGACGGCTCTTTTTGAAGACGTTATGTCCTTAACAGAAACAAGGTTTACAATTTTCATATAGCAGACAAACAAAAATGGAGACAATTTGAAAAGTACAACAATGTTCACAAGTGTTCCAAGGTTGTGTCATGTGACAGTCATGTGTATGAAGGTGTTCCAGTATGGATTCAAGCCATTGTGGGATGTGACCGAACCGAGTCGAGTGTATGTCTGCGTGGCATGTGTGTGACATGTGTTTCTCTGTGTGACTTGTACTCCAGTTACCCTTGTATGGGCTGACAAATAACATGCTTCACTTGTTGACAAATATTTCCTAAATAAACTTGCTTTTTATTTAATGAAGTCCGTATTTGATTCTTGGTCTGATTTTTCTGCAGCACCTCAGGACTTCCATGCCCAGCAGTTGAGTGACTCTATGTACACCAAGACCTAGGAAGGTCCTCACAGCCATGTGCTGCTGTTATACGTCTGGATGCCGTCTGCTCACTAGAATGCTGGGATAGCCCAGTGTTACAGTGTTAGCTCTTCTCGGTAACTATCCAGGCGGTGTTACCCATGTGTACAATGAGTAATGCAAATTTATTCACGATGTTGATCACTGCATTGTCTGGTTCAGATTCAATTATTTACAGACTGATGTCATATAGCTGGAATATTGCTGAGTGTGGCTTTAACAACAAACATTAAAGAGAAATGTTTGGGGGGGGTTTGTTGCTTAAAAAACAAATTTTGCAAATCGTTAGACACTAACTGGAATAGTGTTATTTGTAAGACTATTCGGTGCCTTTGAATAGTCTCATTTGTTAAAACATGATATTCACAGATGTGAAAATGGAGAGAGAGAGCCAACATTCAGGTGGTGATACAGCACTAGAAAGTACAACAGCATGCAGACCTGATCTTGGCATCCATAGTTACTTTATCAAAATGAAATAAAACTAAACAGAAAAGAATTTTTAAGTGTGACAGTGACGATACCAGTACTTTGAACAGGTGATCAGTCCTTTGTACCAGTATCACTTCCTAAGGTCGCATCAGATGCACTTTCTAATCAACCAGTCAGTGTTGGCATCTAAATTCTCGGTATGAGTGAACTGGTATATTTCAGACTGGTATATTTGATTCAGAATAAACAAAGACAGGAAGCCTATGACATTGTGCAGAGATGCCAACCCATACGATTTTATCGTATTCATTACAAAAAAACAACACAAATTAAGCGACGATAGCAGTAAAAATATACAAATTTTAAAACAATAGATTAAATTAAATTATCAAAGAGCATACACACCATACACAATATATTTCAACCACATTTTATTCTGTATCAAGCTATATGTGGATACTTAGTACTGATTTAGGTGAGTACACTGTTATTAACAAGCTCTTGGAATATCTATATATTTTTATTAAATGAAACCCTTTGGAAAAGTTAATACTAATTTTTGCATCACGTTTTGGCAAAATACCAATTGGACTAAATTAGGGTTGGCATCTCTGCATTGTGGATGTGGAGTACAAGTGAATGCATCTTCACTAAACTGTGGCCATTGTTGAAGGTCTTGCAATAATGTATGTCTGGGAAACTGTATACCAAATACTTTTCTTACCATAAAGGTGATGTTGTTTCCAGAAGATTATATTGAGATCATACTGCTGTCATACAATGTTATCCAGTTAACACTCACTTATTTGATGACAATTTATTTCAGAGTTATTTCAGCTTGCACTGTGAATTTACTTGGTGTTTCTGGAGACAAGTCAGTCTGTTTTTCAGTCAGTAACAACAACAAACATATTTACAAATCATTTTATTCAAAAGTCCATCATAATACATACATACAGTCCTTTTGACTAAAAATAAATATGTACAACACATCACATGAATCATACAAATAGGCAAGATTATAATATATATAAATATTAATAAATATATTAGTCTTTTTAGATCCTCAAAGATACAATTTATGTGAAGTGATATTAGAGTTTGGGTTTCCTGTAACTGAAGTTTCAGAATAAATAACAGACCTGATCTGAGACAGGCAGGTTTGTCAGAGACATCCCATGTTGCCATGGTTTCAAAAGAACTACAAAATTAACAAATAGTCATAAAAAACACTGAGGCAATAAAATTATAAAATCATAGATTATAAAACACATTTACCAGCTATTGAGAACTCCCCGCCAAGCTCCACATCACTGTGGGCCACCCAGTTAACAAAATTATCTAGACATCCTTACCACTACACATAGCCCATAAACTTCAAATACTCAAGTTTGATGGATGCTGGAACTACAAGAGACATGATTTATACTTTAAAGCTTATTAAGACTGGTGACAGCCATGAGGGCAGGTATGGAACAAGGAAACACAATGAGGGAGAAGTTTGTATACCAACCTACTTTCATAGGTGGGTTTTTCCATGATTAAGTCATGCAAATTTGCACATGGCTGACTGGGCCACTCACCACCAAATTCTTGTTATTTAAGTTGTGGTTGTATCGCTTCAATTTCTGTCAGATAAATTAACAAGATCAGCCAAATGTCCTCTGCTGAGGTTTTGGTCTCTGAAAGTTGTTATCGGTTGTCGAGTGTTTTTGTGCATGTATTGTTTTAAGTACATATGTTGGACAAAATGTGAGCAATGGTTCCCATCAGATGCTGGGGCACCAGCTGGAATGACAGTCTGTCCAGTAAACTGAAGTACAACAAACGTCTAGTAACATCAACTTACAAAATCTACATCAGTAACAATATAACAGTGGAATGCTTTGAGTAGGAGCAGTGCTGACCAACACCCGAGTCCAACATGAGGAGGCTACTGCCTTCTATCTTACATCCACCAACACATGCCTTGCCGCAACTTACACACAGGCTATATCAGAAGCCAAGTCAATTCAAAAATAAATTTTCTTGCAAGAAACTTACCTACAATCTAACTAAGAAACCCAGCAAATAACCTTTTCTCAACTCACACCAAAATGATGAGCTGACAATGTTGGGAAGCACTGTTTGTCTTGTGTGAACCCAATACAGTATCTGAGCATGGCTTCGTCAGTGTGAATAAAATCCCAACACAGTTGAAGGTATGACGATGATCCATAACTTCACAGATAAAAGTATGATCATGACAATGATCTATAAACTTACAGATAAAGATGTGTAATGATCAATTAATTCACAGTTGAAGGAGGGTGATAATGGCCCATAACATCACAGTGGAAGGTATGTAATACAATACATATTGCCTTAAGCCTTATTGCAAGATGTCAGAGCATGTCATTGCTGTTACATTAACTGATGACCATGTGGGTGTGAAACAAGTGGCTTCCATCTCTGAATCAGAGGTATATCATCAAATTTGAAACCATTGACTGACAAATTAGTTTTGAAATCCTCCATACATAAGTGAAAACAATAGTGTAGATACAACTAATGCTATCTAAACTTGCAATTCCCAAATTGTACAAACTGAAACAATAACTGAAATATCTGAGGATATTATACACACAAAAATTGCAGATATTAATATGTTAACATTTGTGAACTATCACAGCTTTTGATATAGGTAAATTAAAAAAACAACATTTTCCTCAAAACAAAAGCCAAGACTAATGATGGGCACTGTGATGCAGGTTCGAATGTGTGGGACATAGATCATCAAGAAACAGTCATGTGATAACATGCAAGACAATACGTACAGTGGAAAGTCCAATGAACAATGAAAGAAGTGGTGCAAAGTGATACGCTGTACACCAGATCAACTCAACCCACATCGACCATGTTATTAACATACTCATCCAGTGATGCCACATAAAACTAAACTCACTCACTCACTCCACATAGTGATCAACTGATATAATAACTGAATGCTTTATTAACTAAGAATATAAAAATAGAATGGGAATTTCCAACAATAGTATTCCCCAAGCCTGAGCCAACAGGTGCCTCTGTTGTTGTTTTTTAAATCTCCCAATGTTATTGCAGCTAACACAGTTAGACATGATGAACCTGCTTTTGTCTCTTTGTTATTAATATAATATTGTAGAGTTTATTTGAGGTCAGCAGTTGTTCATATGGACCCAACAAAACGCGACATCAGCCTTGCATCATATTTCATAGCAGTCAACAGAAGCAAGGGCTTGTCATGTTTAAGTCATTTAATGGAGTCCAGAGTACATCATCCAAATTCTCCATGTTTGGAATGAGGGTAGTCACATTCAAGTGAAATCATGAAATCTTCCAGTTTTTTAACTTAATATTTGCTGTTTCAGGACACATATTCAACAAAATAACTCCACCTATATGATACATGACCAATGAGATTGTTCATACTAAAACCACTGCGTCTACTTAAGCAACTCCCCCCCATCACAAGATATTTTATGCATGACAATAAAATCAAACCTCTTTCATCATGCATTTGTATTGAATTTCAGATTGAGTTATCATACAGTTTGTTCTTTATTAAACACAAACTGGGAAAACAGTTGTAATATGGATATGATGGAATATATGAGGCAGTAGTTATGTATCATGTCATGGCTCTAACGTACCCAAGGTAACAATGTTTTATAACAGAAAGACACAGAGTTGTGAAGCTCACCTCAAATATTAAGAAATACTGGCAGCCAGTTTTAAGATCAGGTCAGAGGTCTGAGAGCAATGTTTCAAGACACAATAGCTGTGATCACTAAGTATCAGAAAGGGGTGAAAATAAACCAAGTATGCCAAAGTGGTATTCCATGTTATTCCGCATTCCACAAATTTACTCCGTTTCAAATGTCCTAATGACACTAATATAAATGACTAGTAATGGGTAAAAAAACCCATTTCAATATGGCCATGTTTACATCAGATCAGAATTCTTTGGCCTACTCTTACAGAAACCATAACAGCAATCATTCTTACTCCTTACACCCTGTATTTTCAGGAGAGTTGTAGAAAATGTTGAAGTTAACTATGAACAATAGACAGACAATAGACAACATGCCACGACATAAGCTCACTTGACTTTCAAACAAGTGAGAAAGGAATTGGTTTACAGATTCCAGAAACCGTAACCATGTGAAAAATTGACATAATAATCCAAAAGGCACAGTATTCTTCCATTACACACATACATGAAAAGTCTAAGTACCATTGCATTTATCTTATATATCTTTTAGGCTTTCCATCTTACACCGGTGGTTTTCACTAAATAGAAATAACTGTTACAGAGAGACCTTGGTCCACAGTCTGTTTCGGTGTTGACACTGCAGAGGGTTCCCACTGTGTAACTGAGGCAAGGTTTTTGTATAAACCTTTATTTAATAACTGACACACAGAAAATAAATTTGACAAAAGTGGCATGCTAACAACTGGAATCATAAAACAATTAGCAATTTACCCCTTTAAAACAATTTCATAAATTGAGGAAATAAAAGATTTCACCTAACTTCCTGTTCCAGTATTGTGATCCGTGTGGACTGTTTGACAGTAGACGCTGACGGCACAGACACAGGCAGTTTGTTCATCATAGGCAGACGTACAATACAGACATAAGCCTAGGTGCTAACATCTACATTACACTCGGCAACCAATATCTATCAGTATTATGAGATTCTAGTTGTCATCTGTCAGCGTTAGGAGATACTAATTCAATAAATAAACATCAACACATGAAAGATTTCAAATACTATACAACTCATAGAAGTCACAGAATATCACAACACCTGTTCTTTTACTTCTTTGAAGTATCATATAACCATGTTGTGACGTCTGCTTACAGTACAGCATGACGTCTGCTCTTGTAGAGGGGTGTCACGAGCTTGATTACTTCACAGAAAGATGGACATATATCCATACTGTTTCAGAATCACTGGCACAATAAGAAAACTGAAATGATTAGTTAAAAAACACTGCCTGCAGCCAGAGTTTGAGAAACCAGAGTCCTATGTTGGAAACCAAAGACATAGTGGATGTATATTATGGATACATCAGCTAATAAGATCAAGCATTATAAAGCATTTTAAAACCTGAAGAATGAATCCACCATATGTATGAAATTCAACTGGCGAAGAAAATACACCAGAAATCAAGTACTTTCAGTTTTGACTGTAAAATCACAGATAGGTTGAAAACTAGGCATTCCTATAGCACCACATCCACAGGGTCTATGGAGTCTCAATCTTGCGAAAATTTGACCGGAGACATAGAACATGCAGCAGATTGGTGAATTAAAACCACATATTGGTGAATTCGAAAAGGTGGCATATTGGGACATTTTAAATGATACTGCAGGAAAGCATCCATGGTATGTTCTTACAAGTAAAATATTTGTATCATGTTGTGATCCCTCATGACTGAGACTAACCTGGATAAAGTCAGCTCACAGTGCAAGTAGAAACATATGGCTTAAGAAAAGATGCAACTGACTGTTTCACATCAAAACTTGCAGATGAATGAAAAATGAAAGACTGGAGCTCAAGATTAAGAAGACGTAAGAATTGATCAGGCCTGTGAACAGTGCCTCCATACCATGACTGTAATGACATCTATACAAGGATGATATAAAAATACTCTCACATAATTGCACTTTGGTATGTGGTAAATGATGTGGTATGATGCTTAGACTATGTCCCGAGATGGAGCTACTGAAGTCTGTGTGTCTGCCGAGTTGTCGGTCTGTGTCTCCGCTGAGTTGTCTGTCTGTGTGTCCGCCGAGTTGGCTGTCGGTGTGTCCGCCGAGTTGGCTGTCTGTGTGTCTGCCAAGTTGGCTGCCGGTGTGTCTGCTGAGCTGGCTGTCTGTGTGTCTGCCGAGTTGGCTGTCTGTGTGTCTGCAGGATGGCTGGATTCGGAGAGATAACATTTTGAAGAATTGTCGTAGTACTGCTGGAAGATGCGTTCAGCTCGGCAGCACTCTACAGCATGGTAGGCATGGAGCAGGAGCTTGGGGAAGCGGGAGGTGAAGTAGTACACAAACTGGTCCGGCACACTGCCCAGCGATGCCTTCACAGCCTCTGGCAACTCTCGGTAATGGTGTTTCTGGAATTAAGGTAGACATATCGACAAGTGACTCAGTAAATGGTGGTAATGCAGCATTAGTCCAGCTATACTACAGTGGCCTCTGAACAATCTGGCCCTGTACACCACAGAATGACATTAGCAGCAATCCAGCCAACTAACAGACAAATCAAAGAACAGGACCAGACAAATTCAGTCGCCCCTTATGAACAGACCCCTTTGTGGTAATGGACATCGGTTCTAACACAAGCCACAACTGAATGTGAACATTGTTAATGAGAGGTTATCAGTGTCAGAGAAAATTTATCATCAGTTGAGTAGCACTTTTAGTTGAACAATAGTTGTGTCGAACCACTGTCTAAACATGGGTTGTGTAGACCGGTTGTCTGAACATGGGATGTGTAGACCGGTTGTTCAGACAGCTGGTCGACAAAACCCATGTATGGTCTACAAGACCCATGTTCAGACAACCGGTCTACAAAGCCCATGTTAAGACAACCGGTCGTCTACACAACCCAGTTGTCTGAGCATGGTTTGTGTAGACCGGTTGTTTAGACAGCTGGTCTACACAGCCCAGGTTTAGATGACCAGTCTACACAAACCATGTTTAGACAACGGGTCAACACATCCCATGTTCAGACAACTGGTCTACACAACCCATGTTAAGACAACCGGTTGTCTACACAACCCAGTTGTCTGAGCATGGTTTGTGTAGACCGGTTGTTTAGACAGCTGGTATACACAACCCAGGTTTAGATAATGGGTCAACACATTCCATGTTCAGACAACTGGGTTGTGTAGACGTCTGGTTGTCAAAACATGGGTTGTGTAGACTGGTTGTGTGAAAATGAGTTATGTAGACCCACATTCTAAACATGGGATGTGTAGACCCACTGTCTAAACATGATTTGTGTAGACCGGTTGTCTGAACATGATTTGTGTAGACCGGTTGTCTCAACATGATTTGTGTAGACCGGTTGTCTGAACATGATTTGTGTAGACCGGTTGTCTGAACATGATTTGTGTAGACCGGTTGTCTGAACATGATTTGTGTAGACCGGTTGTCTAATCATGATGTTTGTTTGTTGTTTAATGCCACACTCAGCAATATAACAGTAATCTGTAAATAATCGAGTCACCAGACAATCCAGTGATCAATATCATGAGCATCGATTGGCACACCCAATCAGATTAATTGCCTCTTATGACAAGCATAGGTTGCTGAAGACCAATTCTAACATGGATCTTCACAGGTTGACTATACATGGCTTGTGTAGACTTGTCATCTAAACATGGAATGTCTAGACCAGCTGTCTAAACATGGGTCGTGTAGGCCAGTTTTCTAAACAGTGGTTGCATAGACAGGTTGACAAATCTTGTACCCACATTCCAACTTAACTTCATCTGCCTCTTGATGGCTATTTCCAAGTTTATTCATCAGACTGAACCAACAAAATGTGAATCCAAAATGTAAATCAAGCTGAGGATCTTACCTTGTTTCTCATAGCTCGTAGCAAATCTCTCACAGAATGACCTTTGTATGATCGGAACTTCCTTAAATCTGAAATTATTACAGAAATCTTGCTATTGATGTTGACAAAACAAATCAGCAAATAACCTATCGTTGTTTACATTGTTTCTTACTGAACATCTAATCTGCAGCATTACAGTTATAGCTTGCAGGTCTGTAAATATTTATGTATGGACCAGATAATCAAGTGATTCATGTTGTAAACAGCGATCCATGCCTGTTAGGAACCATGTTACGCAATCAAAGAAACCATCTTATCTGACCACACTGTGTATTAGGTACATCTGAACAACAAACTAGGCTGTTCTTGATCAATCCGTATCCGGATTCCACAATGCAGCACAACCTCAGTCAACATCTGCACCTATGCTGGGATCACCAGTCAACATCTGCACCTATGCTGGGATCACCAGTCAACATCTGCACCTATGCTGGGATCACCAGTCAACATCTGCACCTATGCTGGGATCACCAGTCAACATCTGCACCTATGCTGGGATCACCAGTCAACATCTGCACCTATGCTGGGATCACCAGTCAACATCTGCACCTATGCTGGGATCACCAGTCCCATACTGATCCAATGTTACATGAAGTACCCACCATTCTGAAGTTCCTGTGTGATGTTGCGACGCCAATCCCACCTGACGATGACATGTGCATCCTTCTCTAACCTCTGCACAACCTCACTATCCTCCTTCTCTTTCTCAATGCGGTCACTGACGTCCTGCCAGAAAACAATTACAGGGTAAACACGTGGGACCAACAGGGCATGACAACATAACACATCTATACACTGGACATTGTCGGTCTCATCTCTGCAGAACAAAGAAGTTTTCTTCAGTATCCTAAAACCTATAACCCCATGCTTTATACACATCAAATACTTATTGCAGTCGTGAAAACTGAGTAGAGTTTCGTAGACAGAAGAACTCACCTGAAAGAACAGAAGCTGCTTCTCCCTACTCCAGAAGAATGGATGTTTGAGCACAGCTTGAGCGGAGGGACGTTGGTCGGGGTTGTAGGCGACCATACTTGTTATGAGGCTGAGGGATACATGGTCTGAAACAATTACATCATCCATTTTAATGGGCTGGATTTTTGTGCAATAAGCAGCACTTTACTGGCATGAGGTCAACATCAACATCAAGACTCTCAATACATAGCTCTGTGTTACCTTCTGGATCAAGATGCTGAAGAGAGAACTCCCCACTGAGAATGTTGGCCTGTCGTTTCAGGGAGTCGCCAAATGGGTGTTTGCCGTGAGTGCACACATAGTAGAACACACATCCCGCAGAGAAGATGTCCACTGCATAGGTCTACAAAACAGAGTAACCAGGGTGGGAGTTAGTATTGTGTCCACTGAATCCGTATCAGCATAAGTGTTTGACATGGCTGCAAATCTCCTCCATGTTAAGATTAAGGACAAGAATCACCAGCTTGATGCTAAAGTACAACTCTCTTAACTACATCCATAACACAAGTACTGCATGACACAAGTATAGCAAAGTACGACTCTCTTAACTACATCAATAACACAAGTACTGCATAACACAAGTACTGCATGATACAAATATAGCAAAGTAAGTCTCTCTTAACAAGGCTACATTCATAACACAAGTACTGCATGACACAAGTATAGCAAAGTAAGACTCTTAAGGCTACATTCATAACACAAGTACTGCATGACACAAGTATTGCAAAGTAACACTCTCTTAACAAGGTACATCCATAACACAAGTACTGCATGACACAAGTATTGCAAAGTAACACTCTCTTAACAAGGTACATCCATAACACAAGTACTGCATGACACAAGTATAGCAAAGTAAGACTCTTAACAAGGCTTTATTCATAACACAAGTACTGCATAACACATGCATGGCATGACACAAGTATAGCAAAGCAATTTTGGAAAATTTAATATAAATTGTATATTTATATACTTATCCTATCTCACGGTATGCACTTCTCTCTCTTGATTCGACACTGAGTTGAACGATGTAAACTTTTTTCCCTAGGCCTCTCTGGTCCATCCGCCCAAGCACTCCATGCTACCCTCATTATAAGACAGCTTTCTAGCTCTCATGCAAAACATGCGCATGCACCACTAGCTACCCACGTGACTATCTCCGAATCATCATTCTCATTCTTGGAGCGGCGGGAGGCAGATACCCTGTGTCTGGACAGTGCAAACAGCAGGAACTGTGTAGACTGGAAACGACCGTAAATAGCGATGCACAAGGGAGGCCTGTAACGCATGCACACAACTCCTATGCTTGTGCTGAGTTCTCCTGAACTCCCTGGCTTACTAAGAACGTCTCCCAGGGAGATGGGTGCTCCCGAGCGATGTGGTGTTTGTCCGCAACCTCCGAAGAAGGACGGAGCTTAGCGAGAAAGGATGTCACTTCGCCACGATTTTCAAGGTACCCCCGTAAATTAAAGTCAGTTGACAATAATCGGGCCAGACCCTGCTTCGAGAAGACCCCCACGGACACCGACCAGGGGCAGGTGAAAGAGAATCACAACTTGGGAACTCCAAGTTTTAACATTCAGTTCTGGGACAGCATCAAATTGACCCTCACTCCTTTGCATAAGTTTAGTCAAAAGATGTGCCTGGCAACTTTGGTGTCGGAACGCAATGAAATCCACTGGAATTTCGGGAGTGTCACACTTCACTGACATAATTGCTCTGTGGAGTAGAGGACAGTAAGCGTGACCGTATTCCGATGCCTTGGTATGGAAGCCAAGTGAAGTAGTTCTTTAACCCATAACTTGAGAACAATAATTGAGATCCTGTTCAACTTTGTTCCGTATGTAGAAAGAAGCAGTAACGTGCAAGTGGAACTGTCCCTCAACTGAGTTGGTGGGCTGATGTAAGCTGCCGAGGTCCGAACTAGTGTAGTCCCAGGGCATCTGTGACAGACAGGTCTCGCAGTTAATGTGAAGAGAAGACTATATCTGAACGCCAGAAGCAACCTTCCATGAGAGTGGTCAAGGAGCAGTAGCTATGGAAGGCCATCATGGAGGCTAATGCAGGAGTCTCATGAGGATTGGAGGCGCCAACCCTGCAAAGTGGAGGCTCACAGGATCGCACCACGCATTCAGAAAGCCAATGTGGCCCAGGAGACCTCAGTTCTTGAAGCGGCCGACAAGGGTATGAAGAGGCGCTTTCGTAGCCATCAATGATCCTTGGAGGCAGCCAGGTAGAGCCCTAACAGGGCAGAGTGTCAAATCTTCAGTATCATCAGGCCCAAAGATGGACAACGGGGTAATGGTAAACATCCGGTCCGGTTGCCCTGGCAGTTGGTTTTTCACGATGAAGTCCCAGTGGAGACCCAGGAAAAATACTTGCCATGCTTTTTCCGCTCGAACCGCACGCGATTGACAACAAGCGCGTGAAGCTCAGATATACGAGCAGCAGTAGCCATGCTACCAGGAAGAAGAATGTCACTTCACTCGAAGTCCCTGTCTTCTAAAGGTTTGTAGTCTGTAGAATCACATGACAAAGGACAACAGACAGTTCCCAGGCCAGAAGTCTGAACTTCCTGGACTGGTCGGTGAGTTGTAGAAGTGTAGAAAACTCTGTAATTCTGGAAGAGTGTAGATCTTCATACCCATGTTAGTAGCCAAAACCGAGTTGATAGCAGCCAGTTAGCTAGCTAACGTAGTACCCTTGAGTTCCCTAGTAGCACGGAGATGCTGCAGGAGTAGAGGCAGATTGGGAGATGGATTTCCCGAATGCTACAACAGCCTTCAAACTTCTTCCACTATCGTCGCAGAAAGAACGGCTCAAATTACAATGAACTGAAGCGATAGCATCTGTGGCTACTTGACGAGAGTAGCCTTAGCTATGAGTAATCTCTGGAGATGCGCCAAGGTGTAGATTAAGGGTCTGAGGGGACCAGGGGCGTAGTTCCGTGTGAGGGTGAAAAAGCAGGTTGCCCCGGTCGAGAAGCGGTACTGGGTTTGGCTCTGCCAGGCTTCTTAGGTCAACAAACCAACTTCTCGCTGGTAAGGGAGTGCTCGAACAAAAGCAGAAGAATCTTGCTGGTGGTCAACAGCTTCTGTATTACACATGAACACCAGAAATGGGCTTCAGACATTATACCCATGTGGGGATTCGAACCCAGGTCTTCGGCATGACGGGTTCAGGAAGATGAATCAGTTCCTGGTGATTGTCGGCCTGAAGGTACGGGCACAAAAAGTGCTGTAACGGCCGAAGCTGAACTCTGTACGTTAGGGCTTGATCTGACGTCAGAAAGCCTAGTAGCTCCTGCCACTGAGATAGCACTGGAGCAACACATCGCTAGGTCTTCATCCACCTGTCTTGAAGGGCGAACATCATCCCTTGACTGGTGTCAAACAATGGATCGATCAAGTGGGGTCTCTGGATCGATGTTAGTTTCGATTCCACAATGTACAATAGCCACCCTACCTGCCGGAGCCTCATGGTGGTGAACTGCAGTTGGCGAAGAAGTACGAAAGAATCCTGTTGTGCCTGGATGCAATCATCAATGTAGCTTCAAAGGTGAAGGCTAGTGTGGAGGTAAGGAGACCTAGCAACTCTTGTCACTGATGTAGGGATATCTCTCCTGAGATAGGAACGTTTAAACAGCCAAGCTACCATGGCAGCACTGACTGAGTGGTGAATGTAGTAGAGTCAGCGCATAGAGATTGTCAGTCAATCTACAGGATCGTTCACACTGTGCACGGAGTGATGAAGGTCATAAAATCGGTGATCTCAGGAATGTTTGTTCGCCAAATGAAGTATTGGTCCGCCAGATGGAGTGATAAAGTTAGTAGATTCGACGCATGGAGATCGTCGATCTACCGAAACATTCGTTAAGTTGCTGTAATGACGAAGGTAAATAAGCCCGGCAACGCTAGGGAAGGTTCGTCTGGGAGACGAAGGCAGTAAAATAGGTGCCTGGAGACCATGCGAGCAGAACTGCAGTGACCTCTGAACTGAGGGCTTGGGTTAAAGTTGAAAGCCGAGTAACTCTCGGTGAACTGTCTCGGCTGACTGACGAATCCCGACATAATCGGGAACGGCACTGTTCATCGTCACTGGCAATAAAAGGCTTGGATAGTTATCCGCTTGTAGGACCTAGACAAATCAGTCAGCGTACTTCATAGGGACTCTAAATATCATAATTCTCCGGTAAACAAGGGGAAGTCTGCCATTTGCAAATGGTACCCACAATGCAACAGTGAAAAAAATCCGGACAACACGGTCTTCGGTTAACTGGGCGAGGCACAACTCCATAACATCCTGGCAAAGGCATGACAGCTACCTGACAAGACATCAGTACTGGTACCATGCGCAGAAACTTGACCCATCTGTCCAGAAGCTTGCTGTTATGAGTAGTCTGTAGTAACAGGACTCAGTGAAGCGTTGGAAAAATTCCTGGATACCAAGCCTGTCTAGTAACGCACAGACGAGTGGTTGTGGAGCTGATATCTACGCCTAAGGGTAGATTCCTAAACCAAATCATTCATCAAGGTGAAGATCGGAAGGTAGATAAATCTGGAATGATATGAGCTCTGGTCACGTAGTCTAAGTCTGGGAGATCGGGGATCGTCAGAGCGTCAAGTGCCGAGAAATCTAGACGTCTGCCATACTGACATAGCTACTTCATCTGTTCAATCAGCAGAAAGGGTCTACCAGGTGGGATAAGTCATGTGACTAAAATCTTCTAGCACCTCACATGCCGTAGGGTAATCCGGAGAGGTCAAGTCGAACTCCATGGGGACGAATTCAGCGTATCACAAATGCCCTGAATATTAACATCGTGTTGAAAGCTGGTAGAGTATAATTAACAGCAGGTAAAATTGACCGTATCTAGATGCAAGGTCATGATCCTCGATGAGCATGTAAAAAAACAGTGTTGACAAGTTCTGATCCATCAAATTGAATGTAGTAAGTAGATTATCTGGTATCTTGCTCAAGATAGCTGTAGATGAGTGAGTAAGTGAGTATGATCTCACGCCGGATAGCTGTAGCTGTAACCAAGTGACCATGTGTGTGGAATGAACCAACATGATTGCTGTACCTTAAAGGCGGCATGGTTCAGCAATGCTGGCAGTTTGGTGAATGCTGATGGTTCGGCGAACGCTGTTGGATCGGCAAAAGCTGTTGGATCTGCGATCTGGCACGGTTCGATGACCAGGATCTGGCTCAGCGAGGTAAGGTCTGCAACGGTACTGTGACTTGGATGAGTTCGGTGACTGCTGATTCAATAAATGCTGGCTCAACTATCTCCGGTTTGAGGAAAGCCGGTGTGGTGAATTTTTGTTCGGTGAATGCCAATTAAGCAGATGCAGCCATGGTTCGTTGACGAATGCTAGTACGTTGAATGCGCATTCGGTACCTGTCGAGGGAGTAGACTGTTGCTGATTCCAAGCAGTAGTAATTAGCACTCAACATCGCAGCCAGATCTGGGGAAGGAGTAGTTTCCTGCGCAGGAGTCCAGGAATCTGGTACAATCCGAGAGACTAGACTAGAGAGACGCCAGAAGTCGTAGCACGCCGAGATCTATTATCGGAGCCCCGTTGAGTAGATCTCCTATCTGAAGAACCATATTGATGTCTGGAGGGGGATGAACCGGAAGAAGATGCACATATGGAGACCCAATGAGGAGATCGGGAACAAGGAGGGGAAGTATCATATGTACGGAGAATGATGATCCCTGGATCTTGAACGATAGGCAGCAGTTGCACGATGGAAGCGTTGCTTAGTTGAATGCAAACGAGTCGAAGAGTAGCGTCTCGGCAGTGAAGTAGACCTACTACGTCTATCAAGTGAACAAATCCGAAGAATAATAGGAGCCTGGTCCAAACGACTCGGTGAGGAGACTCGGTGATGACTGTAGGATCCAACCGAGTTCGGGGAAGTACACAGATGATGCGGAGAAGGGCGTTCCGTTGAATACCGCTTGGAAGAAAGCTGAATCAGCAAAAGTCGGTTCATCACATGCCGTTTCAGTGAAGTCTTCCATTTCGGCGAACATCGATCCGACGAAGTTTCGATTAGGTGAAGTCTGTTTAGAAGACGATCGATCCGGAGAATGCCGAAGCGTAGACTGGCCTTTCGATGAAGACCGATTCGGAGAAAACTGTTTCGTAGAGAGCCAGTCTAATTCTGGGGAAGGTGGACAGTCCGGCGAAAGTCAAGATGGAGGGGAGCAGACAAGCGAAGAGTGATCCGGCGAACTGTGATTCGATCTGGCAGGCCGAATGGGAAGGAGACGGCGAAGTAACCACTGAAAGGCGTTGAGGCGACTGGTTCCTCTCACTACTGGATGAACAACAAGAGCAAGAACGGCTTCTGCGCATGTGCTCTGCGCAGTCAGGCATACAGATCAGCTGATTCTTGTCCGAAACAGATAAGCCAGGTTGCCGAGATAACTGGTCCAGAGAATGAGAGACTGAGAGCGTAGTTCAAAGGTCCCGCTGTGTAGAGGTATCCTGAGGGGTGGTAGCAGAAAAACCTCTTCATTCGAGGTAGGGGAATGTGACCGATGAGCAGACAAAGTAGGACGCTAAAACACTGTATTGCACCGCAAACATGGCTGGTCAGCCTTCCCCATGTTGTAGACCAATGTTGAAAAACGTTGAGCAAAGCAAACACGTCCACACTCAGGTGCGACAAGAAAGACAATGATGATTTGGAGATAGTCATGTGGGCAGCTAGTGGTGCATGCTTTGCATGAGAGCTAGGAAGCTGTCTTATAATGAGGGTAGCATGGAGTGCTTGGGCAGATGGACAAGAGAGGCCTAGGAAAACAGTTTACATCGTTCCACTCAGTGTCGAATCAAGAGAGAGAAGTTCATACCGTGAGATAGGATAAGTTTACAAATTTAAAAGGTTCCCCAAAACATTTAGTAGTGAGCGTTGATGGTTGAGAGGGTACTGTAGCATTTGAGTCAGGATAGGAACAAATAGGGGTGTTGTTATACTTTCTTCCTTGTGCATATTTCCCATGCATGAAATGCAGCTACAAACTGTCTGTTGCAACCTAGCAAGATACACAAGGATATCATGACACATAGCATCATGTCACAAGCTGGTATACTTCCAATCTCTGAAGTGAAGAATAAATACTGTATGTTTCAACGTACTGTCCTCTGAAGTTCGTCCAGCATCTCGGGGGCGATCCATCCTTCTGTGCCTGCAGCTCCAGACCGGCGGGAGAAGGACAGTCGGCCTGCAGCCAGTTTCTTACACAGGCCGAAGTCGGAGATCATGGCGCGCACCTCTTTCTTGGAGTTGGGCAGTGAGATGAGGACATTGTGGGGCTTTATGTCGCGGTGGACTGACAACATGAAACACAATAGCTGGTATAGTCAACATTGTAGTTATATCAAAACAGGAAAGAATGGCGATAACAGGTCGGTGTTCAGTAAACAAACAACAATGACGTACTGACATCAATGGGGATTTTCAGAGGACATATTGTATGTTATGTGAGTGTTATATCAAGTGTTTACAGGGACTGTGATGTGCTGGTGACCATTTCTCTACACATACCTATATCTAAAGAATGAAGATGGGAGATGCCTGCCATCGACTGCTGAAGAACTGTCTTGGGGTCAAGGTCACAAATGTGTTTTCCTTCCACATAGTCCTGCACCGTGGCAGCACACAACTCCAGCGCGCGATGTAGCGGAACTGACTATCTGCCTCCTGCAACATCAAGAAATATATCAGCCTGCAGTAGGGTGTTGAGAGTCAGAGACCTCTGACAGATTGCGAGCTGTGACACCATCGAAATGGGAACTCAGATTGATTGTTGTGAGCATCATTGATCGAGCATTTCCCTCAAACAAAGACCACAAATAGGAATATCTGGAATTGGAACTGTTACAAATGTATTTTCAAGAAATGAAGTCTCCTAAACCATAAGACTATCAGTGTCCAAAATCAGATTCTGTCCTGTGATTCCAGTCACTCCTACAGAAATATTTATTCCCTCACCATGCAGAAATACCGGATAACATTTGGATGTTGGTCAGATTCCCGTAGTAACTCCACTTCGCGGTCAGCAAAACTGAAGCATTCTGGGAGTAACCTCTTCACTGCAACATCCCGACCATCAAATCGTCCCCTGTAACATTAGTAACACTGACCTGAATACAAATAACACTGACCTGAATACAAGTAACACTGACCTGAATACAAGTAACACTGACCTGAATACAAGTATCACTGAGTCTATGATGCAATGACCTATGGCACTAGTTCTGATGGAATAGGATGTGGAGCAGTAGCTCAGTTTAACAGCAGTTTCATTATAACAGATCATTCAGTGAATTAACCTGAACTGTTTCAGTCAACTCACCTGTAGACAAATGTTCCTTCACATCCATGACCCAAGATGTTCTTCGGGTTGAAAATAATCTTCCCCACTTTGTAGTGGCCCTGTGGGGGATCTGTAGAGAGAAGTGGATTTGTTGAATTACTGGCAGCTCTAAACCTGCGTTATGAAACTACCATGACTTTACAGCTGCAGATGGCCCTGATCTATTCAGTGATGGAACAGAGTGATATACAGAGATGGAACAACCCTTATCTACAGAGTGATATACAGAGATGGAACAATCCTGGTCTACAGAGTGATATACAGAGATGGAACAATCCTGGTCTACAGAGTGATATACAGAGATGGAACAACCGTTATCTACAGAGTGATAAACAGAGATGGAACAACCGTTATCTACAGAGTGATATACAGAGATGGAACAATCCTGGTCTACAGAGTGATATACAGAGATGGAACAATCCTGGTCTACAGAGTGATATACAGAGATGGAACAACCGTTATCTACAGAGTGATATACAGAGATGGAACAACCGTTATCTACAGAGTGATATACAGAGATGGAACAATCCTGGTCTACAGAGTGATATACAGTAATGGAACAACCGTTATCTACAGAGTGATATACAGAGATGGAACAATCCTGGTCTACAGAGTGATATACAGAGATGGAACAATCCTGGTCTACAGAGTGATATACAGAGATGGAGCAATCGCTATCTACAGAGTGATATACAGAGATGGAACAACCGTGATCTACAGAGTGATATACAGAGATGGAACAACCGTGATCTACAGAGTGATATACAGAGATGGAACAATCCTGGTCTACAGAAAGTTAAATAGTGATTGGACTTACTGTTCTCCTCATCAAGAGAGTTGTTGCTTGAGGTCGGCGTTAGTGATGTTTGTGCAGACCGTTGCTGCATCTGCAGCTGCCGTTGCTCCTCCAACTGCTTCTGCAGCAGCAGCTTAATGGAATCTTCAGCTTTCTACAAACACACACACATGGACTGTGAACACTATGCAGCGTTTCTTATTTAATGACACTTCAAATTTAATGGAATGGGGAATAATGAATAACAATGAAAACATTAAATTAAAGACATTAATTTACTCTAATCATCTCGAAGTTATTTTGAAGATACCATTAATTTTAATTAACATCATATTTTGGACAAAATCATCCCTTTGCAAAGTTTAAGCCTTCAGTAAGCCTAGATGATGTGGGTATGCGTGAGGTTGTCTCACCCGAGGGAAGTAGACAACGACGGCGATGATGGTGGCAAGAGACAGCACAATGGTTGTGAGGAACTTGAGGTCAATGTATGCAGCCAGACCTGAGTCTCCCGCAGATGTGGTGTTGGTCGTCTTGTCAGGTAATGGGGGTAAGGGTTCAAGGGAGATAATCTTGTCACTGTTGCTAGAGTGGTCTGTGATCTGGAAGGCTGGGGAGATGCGGGCATTGGTTCTGTCTGGCACTTCATGGTACCCTGCATGGAACACACACACTTCACTGAGAGGATATATAGTTGCATCAGATGTAATCAAAACAAAAATAAGGAATGTTTTTATTGTGATTAAAAAATGATTTTGAAATACCCATTTAGAGCCAGCATGCATGCCCTTCAGTAAATAGCAACATACCCAACATGAGTACCCCGCCTCCCCTCCGCACTGTAGTGGCACGGATACTCTGGGTGTTGGAGGTCTTGTCACCCTTTTGAGGATTTTCCTTTGGATTCTCTTCCTGTCTTGGACCTTCCAGGAGAAGTGGACCCTTGTTCTTCGGCTGTTCATAATAATAACAATAATGAGCATATGATGTTCTAACTCTATGCCCTATAGTATGCTCATAGTGGTACATTTCCCAGTCAGTGGATCAGTGTGCAGTCACTCCGCAGCTCGGGAGTCTAGTCTGATCTGTCCATGGGGCAGTAGAAGGTCAACAGTCACATCACCATCGGATCACTCGGGAGTCTACAGTCTGAGTCTGATCTGTCGATGAGGCAGTCTGATCAGTCGGATCACTCGGGAGTCTACAGTCTGATCTGTCCATGAGGCAGTAGAAGGTCAACAGTCACATCACCATCGGATCACTCAAGAGTCTAGTCTGAGTCCATGAGGCAGTCAACAGTCACATCACCATCGATCTGTCCAGTCTGATCTGTCCATGAGGCAGTAGAAGGTCAACAGTCACATCACCATCGGATCACTCGGGAGTCTACAGTCTGATCTGTCCATGAGGCAGTAGAAGGTCAACAGTCACATCACCATCGGATCACTCAAGAGTCTACAGTCTGATCTGTCCATGAGGCAGTAGAAGGTCAACAGTCACATCACCATCGGATCACTCAAGAGTCTACAGTCTGATCTGTCCATGAGGCAGTAGAAGGTCAGCAGTCACATCACCATCGGATCACTCGGGAGTCTACAGTCTGATCTGTCCATGAGGCAGTAGAAGGTCAACAGTCACATCACCATCAGTGATGGGAGGAATGCCTACAGCACTGTAGGTCTCTTATGCTTTACCCACAAGCAAAACATTCAGGGAAAATCTTGCATTTAAACCCAAAGCTTATTTACAAATGTGAGACACATGATCCCCAATGTGCATGAGACTTCAAACTCACCGCGATGGTGACAGTAGTTTCATCCACGAGTGAGGCAAGAGCGTAGGGTCCATGTTCATACTCCCCTACATACAGAGTGGGACTGAAAGAAAAACACACAATCTACAATACACGAGTGAGGCGAGAGTGTAGGGTCCATGTTCATACTCCCCGACATACAGAGTGGGACTGAAAGAAAAACACACAATCTACAATACATGACGAGGAAGCGTAGGGCGAGTAGGCGTAGGAGTCCATGTTCATACTCCCCTACATACAGAGTGAGACTGAAAGAAAAACACACAATCTACAATACACGAGTGAGGCGAGACGTAGGGTCCATGTTCATACTCCCCTACATACAGAGTGGGACTGAAAGAAAAACACACAATCTACAATACACGAGCGAGGCAAGGCGTGAGGGTCCATGTTCATACTCCCCTACATACAGAGTGGGACTGAAAGAAAAACACACAATCTACAATACACGAGTGAGGCGAGAGTGTAGGGTCCATGTTCATACTCCCCTACATACAGAGTGGGACTGAAAGAAAAACACACAATCTACAATACACGAGCGAGGCGAGAGCGTAGGGTCCATGTTCATACTCCCCTACATACAGAGTGGGACTGAAAGAAAAACACACAATCTACAATACATGAGTGAGGCGAGAGCGTAGGGTCCATGTTCATACTCCCCTACATACAGAGTGGGACTGAAAGAAAAACACACAATCAACAATACACGAGCGAGGCGAGAGCGTAGGGTCCATGTTCATACTCCCCTACATACAGAGTGGGACTGAAAGAAAAACACACAATCTACAATACATGAGTGAGGCGAGAGCGTAGGGTCCATGTTCATACTCCCCTACATACAGAGTGGGACTGAAAGAAAAACACACAATCAACAATACATGAGTGAGGTGAGAACGTAGGGTCCATGTTCATACTCCCCTACATACAGAGTGGGACTGAAAGTAAAACACACAATCAACAATCTCACTGACCACCAAAGTATTGCTTACAGAGGTCCTTGCTACCAGACCAGAGAAGCATTGCATACAAAAGGAATTGCTTGTTAGGACACTAACTACCTATAAGAAATGAATTTACACTGAATGAGAATGAAGAGCTTTCAACTGATATACAGCAATTTCAGCCTTATTTCAGGGAACACAGGATTGAATGCTGGAATGTTGTATACAAGATGATAAAAGGGCTGAGGGAAGCACCTGCATATAAACTGTCCTCAAGTACTCACTAGAAGGATTTCTTCTGTCCATGTGCAAGGAATCGGTCCCGCCAAACATACTCCACAAGCTGCCCTGTGAGGTGGTCCAGTGTCTCAGGGGCAAAGCTGGTGAAGGGTATCTTCTGTAGTCCCTCCTGGTGGAGTCGGTACATTGCCACGATCGGGGAGTCATACTCACGCTGCCACAAAATATCACCTGGACAAAGAAAAGGGACGGGAAGTCTAGAAATGACAAAACAGTTGAAAGTTGGTTTTATAGTGTTAGCCTACCTAGATACAATGCTGTAGTTCCTAGATACAATCCTGTAGTGTAATAAGGATAACCCACTCAGACAGATCATGCTGAGTCTAAGCTATCCAGTCCTTGTGTTATCCTCTTAGTATTGAGAGCCAGAAATGGTAACAAGACCCATCTTCTAGAAGCTTCCATGTACTGCAGCCAGTTAACTGACCCATATACTCCAACATGCCTGTGTGAACTCTTACCTCAAATCCAGGCACACAAGAAACTACATTCAGACCTAGTCAAGAAGTGAAACAAGAGCTTCCCACACCATCCTCTGCCCCCTTGGACTTATAGGTCCCCCAAGAATTACGATGACATGTGTCATGACATTGTATCCACCTGCAGTGTTTCTTGGTGAGCAGCAACCTCAACATCCTCAAGTTTTTATGTAGGCACTTAAATCAAAAGTTTCTTCTTTTACAAACATTTTACACACAACCGATTTTCTGATTCTGCTCCAACCTACCTGATCTGCTATCGAGAGTCACAGAGAGACCATTGGAACTTGCGGTGAGGTGCTGCATATCTAACAGTTACACAAATTGAGGATGTCTTGGCCATCAATTTGCCTAACATTATTGAGATAAAAATATGACAGTTACATAATGTCTGAGGTCAGCCGCATTGACATTATGACAAAATGATATGACAGTTACATAATGTCTCGAGTCAGCCGCCACATTGAGACAAAATATGACAGTTACATAATGTCTCGAGTCAGCCGCAACACTGAGACAAAATATGAGACAAAATATGACAGTTACATAATGTCTCGAGTCAGCCGCCACACGGAGACAAAATATGACAGTTACATAATGTCTCGAGTCAGCCGCCACACAGAGACAAAATATGACAGTTACATAATGTCTCGAGTCAGCCGCAACATTGAGACAAAATATGACAGTTACATAATGTCTCAAGTCAGACAGCAACATTGAGACAAAATATGACAGTTACATAATGTCTCGAGTCAGCCTCAACATTGAGACAAAATATGACAGTTACATAATGTCTCGAATGTCTCGTCAGCCGCACAGACAAAATATGACAAAATATGACAGCCAGTTACATACATGTCTCGAGTCAGCCTCAACATTGAGACAAAATATGACAGTTACATAATGTCTCGAGTCAGACGCAACATTGAGACAAAATATGACAGTTACATAATGTCTCTAGTCAGCCTCAACATTGAGACAAAATATGACAGTTACATAATGTCTCCAGTCAGCCGCAACACTGAGACAAAATATGACAGTTACATAATGTCTCGAGTCAGCCGCAACACTGAGACAAAATATGACAGTTACATAATGTCTCGAGTCAGCGCAACACTGAGACAAAATATGACAGTTACATAAATAGTCTCTAGTCAGGCATCACCTCAGACAAAATATGACAGTTACATAATGTCTCGAGACAGCCACACACACATTGAGACAAAATATGACAGTTACATAATGTCTCAAGTCAGGCACCATGAGAGAAAAATAAGACAGTTACCATAATCAAAACAATGGCCAAGATTAGTGAAGGTACAACCTACAAGGCTAGGCCATTGACAAAGATTAATGAAGGTACAACCTATAAGACTACAACATGGTCAAAGATAAGTAAAAGGTTCAACCTTTGTGGTTGAACCACTGGTGGTGTGTGGTCCTGTGCATAGAGCTCAGGTCACAAATCAGTTGAAGTTAAGCAACATTGGGTGCGGAGAGTCCTTGCATGGGTGACCGTGTTTGGCAAATTGACTCCTGAGAGTTTCCATGACTTCAGTCTTTCCCACAACAAAGCACATGTGACACATGTGGTTTTACCTTAGGCAAGTGAGTTTGTTAAAAATTGCCTCTGTCCACCCAGCAGAATATGGGTACCTGGTGGGATAAGTCATGTGACTATAACCTTTCAGCACCTCACAGGCAGCTTGGCTTATCCAGGGTAATAATGGACTGTGGAACTATGTTAGTGATTTGAGCAGACTTTCGTGTGGAGTTTAATGCGATATAAGAATCCATATTATCATTATTATTATGATCAACCTAAAAAGCTACAACATTGTCAAGTGAAGGCTCAAGCTACAAGGTTACAGCATGGCCAAGGATTAGTGAAGGTTCAAGCTACAAGGTTACAGCATGGCCAAGGATTAGTGAAGGTTCAAGCTACAAGCTTACAGCTAAGGATTAGTGAAGGTTCAAGCTACAAGGTTACAGCTAAGGATTAGTGAAGGTTCAAGCTACAAGGTTACAGCATGGCCAAGGATTAGTGAAGGTTCAAGCTACACGGTTACAGCATGGCCAAGGATTAGTGAAGGTTCAAGCTACAAGGTTACAGCATGGCCAAGGATTAGTGAAGGTTCAAGCTACAAGGTTACAGCATGGCCAAGGATTAGTGAAGGTTCAAGCTACAAGGTTACAGCATGGCCAAGGTTCAAGCTACAAGGTTACACAGCTAAGGATTAGTGAAGGTTCAAGCTAAAAGGTTACAGCTAAGGATTAGTGAAGGTTCAAGCTACAAGGTTACAGCATGGCCAAGGTTCAAGCTACAAGGTTACACAGCTAAGGATTAGTGAAGGTTCAAGCTAAAAGGTTACAGCTAAGGATTAGTGAAGGTTCAAGCTACAAGGTTACAGCATGGCCAAGGATTAGTGAAGGTTCAAGCTACAACAGTATACAGCTAAGATTAGTGAAGGTTCAAGCTACACGGTTACAGTATGGCCAAGGATTAGTGAAGGTTCAAGCTACAAGGTTACAGCATGGCCAAGGATTAGTGAAGGTTCAAGCTACAAGGTTACAGCATGGCCAAGGATTAGTGAAGGTTCAAGCTACAAGGTTACAGCATGGCCAAGGATTAGTGAAGGTTCAAGCTACAAGGTTACAGCATGGCCAAGGATTAGTGAAGGTTCAAGCTACAAGGTTACAGCATGGCCAAGGATTAGTGAAGGTTCAAGCTACAAGGTTACAGCATGGCCAAGGATTAGTGAAGGTTCAAGCTACAAGGTTACAGCATGGCCAAGGATTAGTGAAGGTTCAAGCTACAAGGTTACAGCATGGCCAAGGATTAGTGAAGGTTCAAGCTACAAGGTTACAGCATGGCCAAGGATTAGTGAGGGTTCAAGCTACAAGGTTACAGCATGGCCAAGGTTCAAGCTACAAGGTTACAGCATGGCCAAGGATTAGTGAAGGTTCAAGCTACACGGTTACAGCATGGCCAAGGTTCAAGCTACAAGGTTACACAGCTAAGGATTAGTGTTGGTTCAAGCTACACGGTTACAGTATGGCCAAGGATTAGTGAAGGTTCAAGCTACAAGGTTACAGCTAAGGATTAGTGAAGGTTCAAGCTACAAGGTTACAGCATGGCCAAGAATTAGTGAAGGTTCAAGCTAAAAGGTTACAGCTAAGGATTAGTGAAGGTTCAAGCTACAAGGTTACAGCTAAGGATTAGTGAAGGTTCAAGCTACAAGGTTACAGCATGGCCAAGAATTAGTGAAGGTTCAAGCTAAAAGGTTACAGCTAAGGATTAGTGAAGGTTCAAGCTACAAGGTTACAGCATGGCCAAGGATTAGTGTTGGTTCAAGCTACACGGTTACAGCATGGCCAAGGTTCAAGCTACAAGGTTACACAGCTAAGGATTAGTGTTGGTTCAAGCTACACGGTTACAGTATGGCCAAGGATTAGTGAAGGTTCAAGCTACAAGGTTACAGCATGGCCAAGGATTAGTGAAGGTTCAAGCTACACGGTTACAGCATGGCCAAGGTTCAAGCTACAAGGTTACACAGCTAAGGATTAGTGAGGGTTCAAGCTACAAGGTTACAGCATGGCCAAGGATTTGTGAAGGTTCAAGCTACACGGTTACACAGCTAAGGAATAGTGAGGGTTCAAGCTACACGGTTACAGCATGGCCAAGGATTAGTGAAGGTTCAAGCTACAAGGTTACAGCATGGCCAAGGATTAGTGAAGGTTCAAGCTACAAGCTTACAGCATGGCCAAGGATTAGTGAAGGTTCAAGTTACAAGGTTACAGCATGGCCAAGGTTCAAGCTACAAGCTTACAGCATGGCCAAGGATTAGTGAAGGTTCAAGCTACAAGGTTACAGCATGGCCAAGGTTCAAGCTAAAAGGTTACAGCTAAGAATTAGTGAGGGTTCAAGCTACAAGGTTACAGCTAAGGATTAGTGAGGGTTCAAGCTACAAGGTTACAGCATGGCCAAGGATTAGTGAAGGTTCAAGCTACACGGTTACAGCATGGCCAAGGTTCAAGCTACAAGGTTACAGCATGGCCAAGGATTAGTGAAGGTTCAAGCTACAAGGTTACAGCATGGCCAAGGTTCAAGCTACAAGGTTACAGCATGGCCAAGGATTAGTGAAGGTTCAAGCTACAAGGTTACAGCATGGCCAAGGATTAGTGAAGGTTCAAGCTACAAGGTTACAGCATGGCCAAGGATTAGTGAAGGTTCAAGCTACAAGCTTACAGCATGGCCAAGGATTAGTGAAGGTTCAAGCTACAAGGTTACAGCATGACCAAGGTTCAAGCTAAAAGGTTACAGCTAAGAATTAGTGAGGGTTCAAGCTACAAGGTTACAGCTAAGGATTAGTGAGGGTTCAAGCTACAAGGTTACAGCATGGCCAAGGATTAGTGAGGGTTCAAGCTACAAGGTTACAGCATGGCCAAGGATTAGTGAAGGTTCAAGCTACAAGGTTACAGCATGGCTAAGGATTAGTGAAGGTTCAAGTTACAAGGTTACAGCATGGCCAAGGATTAGTGAAGGTTCAAGCTACAAGGTTACAGCATGGCCAAGGATTAGTGAAGGTTCAAGCTACAAGGTTACAGCATGGCCAAGGATTAGTGAAGGTTCAAGTTACAAGGTTACAGCATGGCCAAGGATTAGTGAAGGTTCAAGTTACAAGGTTACAGCTAAGGATTAGTGAGGGTTCAAGCTACAAGGTTACAGCATGGCCAAGAATTAGTGAGGGTTCAAGCTACAAGGTTACAGCATGGCCAAGGTTCAAGCTACAAGGTTACACAGCTAAGGATTAGTGAGGGTTCAAGTTACAAGGTTACAGCATGGCCAAGGTTCAAGCTACAAGGTTACAGCATGGCCAAGGATTAGTGAAGGTTCAAGCGACAAGGTTACAGCATGGCCAAGGATTAGTTTTCCAAGCCTGACTATCTCTCTGCCAGTGAAGTGTGTGTATTACCACTGCAGAACTTTGTGAACATATCTACAAATTTTAAGTAAAAAAACTACATACCTCTTTAGCCTCGTCTTGCTGTCAAACATCAAAATTGTATATTCTGAAAGAAATGGGAAGTAGATATTAACAAATACACAAATACTATAACTATAGACAAATTTGGTAAATAATCGTATTGGAAAACTAACAGAATTAATATTGAAATATCTCACAGTATCTTAGATTATTCGATAACTAACAGTATCTTAACAGAGGGTCAGGATAACTAACAGTATCTTAACAGAGGGTCAGGATAACTAACAGTATCTTAACAGAGGGTCAGGATAACTAACAGTATCTTAGAGAGTCAGCATAACTAACAGTATCTTAGAGGATCAGGATAACTAACAGTATCTTAGAGGGTCAGGATAACTAACAGTATCTTAGAGGGTCAGGATATCTAACAGTATCTTAGAGGGTCAGGATAACTAAAAGTATCTTAGAGGGTCAGGATAACTAACAGTATCTTAGAGAGTCAGGATAACTAACAGTATCTTAGAGAGTCAGGATAACTAACAGTATCTTAGAGGGTCAGGATAACTAACAGTATCTTGGAGGGTCAGGATAACTAACAGTATCTTAGAGAGTCAGGATAACTAACAGTATCTTAGAGGGTCAGGATAACTAACAGTATCTTAGAGGGTCAGGATAACAAACAGTATCTTAGAGAGTCAGGATAACTAACAGTATCTTGGAGGGTCAGGATAACTAACAGTATCTTAGAGAGTCAGGATAACTAACAGTATCTTGGAGGGTCAGGATAACTAACAGTATCTTAGAGGATCAGGATAACTAACAGTATCTTAGAGAGTCAGGATAACTAACAGTATCTTAGAGAGTCAGGATAACTAACAGTATCTTAGAGGGTCAGGATAACTAACAGTATCTTAGAGGGTCAGGATAACTAACAGTATCTTAGAGGGTCAGGATAACTAACAGTATCTTAGAGAGTCAGGATAACTAACAGTATCTTAGAGGATCAGGATAACTAACAGTATCTTAGAGGGTCAGGATAACTAACAGTATCTTAGAGGGTCAGGATAACTAACAGTATCTTAGAGAGTCAGGATAACTAACAGTATCTTAGAGGGTCAGGATAACTAACAGTATCTTAGAGAGTCAGGATAACTAACAGTATATTAGAGAGTCAGGATAACTAACAGTATCTTAGAGAGTCAGGATAACTAACAGTATCTTAGAGGGTCAGGATAACTAACAGTATCTTAGAGAGTCAGGATAACTAACAGTATATTAGAGAGTCAGGATAACTAACAGTATCTTAGAGAGTCAGGATAACTAACAGTATCTTAGAGGGTCAGGATAACTAACAGTATCTTAGAGGGTCAGGATAACTAACAGTATCTTAGAGGGTCAGGATAACTAACAGTATCTTAGAGGGTCAGGATAACTAACAGTATCTTAGAGAGTCAGGATAACTAACAGTATCTTAGAGAGTCAGGATAACTAACAGTATCTTAGAGAGTCAGGATAACTAACAGTATCTTAGAGGGTCAGGATAACTAACAGTATCTTAGAGAGTCAGGATAACTAACAGTATCTTAGAGGGTCAGGATAACTAACAGTATCTTAGAGAGTCAGGATAACTAACAGTATCTTAGAGGGTCAGGATAACTAACAGTATCTTAGAGAGTCAGGATAACTAACAGTATCTTAGAGGGTCAGGATAACTAACAGTATCTTAGAGAGTCAGGATAACTAACAGTATCTTAGAGAGTCAGGATAACTAACAGTATCTTAGAGGGTCAGGATAACTAACAGTATCTTAGAGGGTCAGGATAACTAACAGTATCTTAGAGGGTCAGGATAACTAACAGTATCTTAGAGAGTCAGGATAACTAACAGTATCTTAGAGTCAGGATCAGGATAACTAGGACAGTATCTTAGAGAGTCAGGATAACTAACAGTATCTTAGAGGGTCAGGATAACTAACAGTATCTTAGAGAGTCAGGATAACTAACAGTATCTTAGAGAGTCAGGATAACTAACAGTATCTTAGAGAGTCAGGATAACTAACAGTATCTTAGAGAGTCAGGATAACTAACAGTATCTTAGAGAGTCAGGATAACTAACAGTATCTTAGAGAGTCAGGATAACTAACAGTATCTTAGAGAGTCAGGATAACTAACAGTATCTTAGAGAGTCAGGATAACTAACAGTATCTTAGAGAGTCAGGATAACTAGAGAGTCAGGATAACTAACAGTATCTTAGAGAGTCAGGATAACTAACAGTATCTTAGAGAGTCAGGATAACTAACAGTATCTTAGAGGTCAGGATAACTAACAGTATCTTAGAGAGTCAGATAACTAACAGTATCTTAGAGAGTCAGGATAACTAACAGTATCTTAGAGGGTCAGGATAACTAACAGTATCTTAGAGAGTCAGGATAACTAACAGTATCTTAGAGAGTCAGGATAACTAACAGTATCTTAGAGAGTCAGGATAACTAACAGTATCTTGAGAGAGTCAGGATAACTAGTATCTTAGTCAGGATAACTAACAGTATCTTAGAGGTCAGGATAACTAACAGTATCTTAGAGTCAGGATAACTAACAGTATCTTAGAGAGGTCAGGATAACTAACAGTATCTTAGAGAGTCAGGATAACTAACAGTATCTTAGAGGGTCAGGATAACTAACAGTATCTTAGAGAGTCAGGATAACTAACAGTATCTTAGAGAGTCAGGATAACTAACAGTATCTTAGAGGGTCAGGATAACTAACAGTATCTTAGAGTCAGGATAACTAACAGTATCTTAGAGGGTCAGGATAACTAACAGTATCTTAGAGGGTCAGGATAACTAACAGTATCTTAGAGGGTCAGGATAACTAACAGTATCTTAGAGGGTCAGGATAACTAACAGTATCTTAGAGGGTCAGGATAACTAACAGTATCTTAGAGGGTCAGGATAACTAACAGTATCTTAGAGAGTCAGGATAACTAACAGTATCTTAGAGAGTCAGGATAACTAGGACAGTATCTTAGAGAGTCAGGATAACTAACAGTATCTTAGAGGGTCAGGATAACTAACAGTATCTTAGAGGGTCAGGATAACTAACAGTATCTTAGAGGGTCAGGATAACTAACAGTATCTTAGAGAGTCAGGATAACTAACAGTATCTTAGAGAGGTCAGGATAACTAACAGTATCTTAGAGGGTCAGGATAACTAACAGTATCTTAGAGGGTCAGGATAACTAACAGTATCTTAGAGGGTCAGGATAACTAACAGTATCTTAGAGAGTCAGGATAACTAACAGTATCTTAGAGAGTCAGGATAACTAACAGTATCTTAGAGGGTCAGGATAACTAACAGTATCTTAGAGAGTCAGGATAACTAACAGTATCTTAGAGAGTCAGGATAACTAACAGTATCTTAGAGAGTCAGGATAACTAACAGTATCTTAGAGAGTCAGGATAACTAACAGTATCTTAGAGAGTCAGGATAACTAACAGTATCTTAGAGAGTCAGGATAACTAACAGTATCTTAGAGAGTCAGGATAACTAACAGTATCTTAGAGAGTCAGGATAACTAACAGTATCTTAGAGAGTCAGGATAACTAACAGTATCTTAGAGTCAGTCAGGAGTATAACTAACAGTATCTTAGAGAGTCAGGATAACTAACAGTATCTTAGAGGGTCAGGATAACTAACAGTATCTTAGAGGGTCAGGATAACTAACAGTATCTTAGAGGGTCAGGATAACTAACAGTATCTTAGAGGGTCAGGATAACTAACAGTATCTTGGAGGGTCAGGATAACTAACAGTATCTTAGAGGGTCAGGATAACTAACAGTATCTTAGAGGGTCAGGATAACTAACAGTATCTTAGAGGGTCAGGATAACTAACAGTATCTTAGAGGGTCAGGATAACTAACAGTATCTTAGAGGGTCAGGATAACTAACAGTATCTTAGAGAGTCAGGATAACTAACAGTATCTTAGAGAGTCAGGATAACTAACAGTATCTTAGAGAGTCAGGATAACTAACAGTATCTTAGAGAGTCAGGATAACTAACAGTATCTTAGAGGGTCAGGATAACTAACAGTATCTTAGAGGGTCAGGATAACTAACAGTATCTTAGAGGGTCAGGATAACTAACAGTATCTTAGAGAGTCAGGATAACTAACAGTATCTTAGAGGGTCAGGATAACTAACAGTATCTTAGAGGGTCAGGATAACTAACAGTATCTTAGAGAGTCAGGATAACTAACAGTATCTTAGAGGGTCAGGATAACTAACAGTATCTTAGAGGTCAGGATAACTAACAGTATCTTAGAGAGTCAGGATAACTAACAGTATCTTAGAGGGTCAGGATAACTAACAGTATCTTAGAGGGTCAGGATAACTAACAGTATCTTAGAGAGTCAGGATAACTAACAGTATCTTAGAGAGTCAGGATAACTAACAGTATCTTAGAGGGTCAGGATAACTAACAGTATCTTAGAGGGTCAGGATAACTAACAGTATCTTAGAGGGTCAGGATAACTAACAGTATCTTAGAGGGTCAGGTCAGGATAACTAAACAGTATCTTAGAGGGTCAGGATAACTAACAGTATCTTAGAGGTCAGGATAACTAACAGTATCTTAGAGGGTCAGGATAACTAACAGTATCTTAGAGGGTCAGGATAACTAACAGTATCTTAGAGGGTCAGGATAACTAACAGTATCTTAGAGGGTCAGGATAACTAACAGTATCTTAGAGGGTCAGGATAACTAACAGTATCTTAGAGGGTCAGGATAACTAACAGTATCTTAGAGGGTCAGGATAACTAACTTAGAGTATCTTAGAGGGTCAGGATAACTAACAGTATCTTAGAGGGTCAGGATAACTAACAGTATCTTAGAGGGTCAGGATAACTAACAGTATCTTAGAGAGTCAGGATAACTAACAGTATCTTAGAGGGTCAGGATAACTAACAGTATCTTAGAGGGTCAGGATAACTAACAGTATCTTAGAGGGTCAGGATAACTAACAGTATCTTAGAGGGTCAGGATAACTAACAGTATCTTAGAGGGTCAGGATAACTAACAGTATCTTAGAGAGTCAGGATAACTAACAGTATCTTAGAGAGGTCAGGATAACTAACAGTATCTTAGAGAGTCAGGATAACTAACAGTATCTTAGAGAGTCAGGATAACTAACAGTATCTTAGAGAGTCAGGATAACTAACAGTATCTTAGAGAGTCAGGATAACTAACAGTATCTTAGAGGGTCAGGATAACTAACAGTATCTTAGAGAGTCAGGATAACTAACAGTATCTTAGAGAGTCAGGATAACTAACAGTATCTTAGAGAGTCAGGATAACTAACAGTATCTTAGAGGGTCAGGATAACTAACAGTATCTTAGAGAGTCAGGATAACTAACAGTATCTTAGAGAGTCAGGATAACTAACAGTATCTTAGAGGGTCAGGATAACTAACAGTATCTTAGAGGGTCAGGATAACTAACAGTATCTTAGAGGGTCAGGATAACTAACAGTATCTTAGAGGGTCAGGATAACTAACAGTATCTTAGAGAGGGTCAGGATAACTAACAGTATCTTAGAGGGTCAGGATAACTAACAGTATCTTGGAGTCAGGATAACTAACAGTATCTTGGAGGGTCAGGATAACTAACAGTATCTTAGAGGGTCAGGATAACTAACAGTATCTTAGAGGTCAGGATAACTAACAGTATCTTAGAGGGTCAGGATAACTAACAGTATCTTAGAGGGTCAGGATAACTAACAGTATCTTGGAGGGTCAGGATAACTAACAGTATCTTAGAGGGTCAGGATAACTAACAGTATCT
Source organism: Haliotis rubra (assembly GCF_003918875.1). NCBI lineage: Eukaryota > Metazoa > Mollusca > Gastropoda > Lepetellida > Haliotidae > Haliotis > Haliotis rubra. Next base: position 2,769,661 of record NW_025767146.1, read on the forward strand.
TAGAGAGGTCAGGATAACTAACAGTATCTTAGAGGTCAGGATAACTAACAGTATCTTGGAGGTCAGGATAACTAACAGTATCTTAGAGAGTCAGGATAACTAACAGTATCTTAGAGGTCAGGATAACTAACAGTATCTTAGAGAGTCAGGATAACTAACAGTATCTTAGAGAGTCAGGATAACTAACAGTATCTTAGAGGGTCAGGATAACTAACAGTATCTTAGAGGGTCAGGATAACTAACAGTATCTTAGAGGGTCAGGATAACTAACAGTATCTTAGAGAGTCAGGATAACTAACAGTATCTTAGAGGTCAGGATAACTAACAGTATCTTGGAAGGTCAGGATAACTAACAGTATCTTAGAGAGTCAGGATAACTAACAGTATCTTAGAGAGTCAGGATAACTAACAGTATCTTAGAGAGTCAGGATAACTAACAGTATCTTAGAGGGTCAGGATAACTAACAGTATCTTAGAGAGTCAGGATAACTAACAGTATCTTAGAGAGTCAGGATAACTAACAGTATCTTAGAGGGTCAGGATAACTAACAGTATCTTGGAGGGTCAGGATAACTAACAGTATCTTAGAGGGTCAGGATAACTAACAGTATCTTAGAGGGTCAGGATAACTAACAGTATCTTAGAGGGTCAGGATAACTAACAGTATCTTAGAGGGTCAGGACAACTAACAGTATCTTGGAGAGTCAGGATAACTAACAGTATCTTAGAGGGTCAGGATAACTAACAGTATCTTAGAGGGTCAGGATAACTAACAGTATCTTGGAGGGTCAGGATAACTAACAGTATCTTAGAGGGTCAGGATAACTAACAGTATTTTGGAGGTCAGGATAACTAACAGTATCTTAGAGGGTCAGGATAACTAACAGTATCTTAGAGAGTCAGGATAACTAACAGTATCTTGGAGGAGGTCAGGATAACTAACCGTATCTTAGAGGGTCAGGATAACTAACAGTATTTTGGAGGGTCAGGATAACTAACAGTATCTTAGAGGGTCAGGATAACTAACAGTATCTTAGAGGGTCAGGATAACTAACAGTATTTTGGAGCGTCAGGATAACTAACAGTATCTTAGAGGGTCAGGATAACTAACAGTATTTTGGAGGGTCAGGATAACTAACAGTATCTTAGAGAGTCAGGATAACTAACAGTATCTTGGAGGGTCAGGATAACTAACAGTATCTTAGAGGGTCAGGATAACTAACGGTATCTTGGAGGGTCAGGATAACTAACAGTATCTTAGAGGGTCAGGATAACTAACAGTATCTTAGAGGGTCAGGATAACTAACAGTATCTTAGAGGGTCAGGATAACTAACAGTATCTTAGAGGGTCAGGATAACTAACAGTATCTTAGAGGGTCAGGATAACTAACAGTATCTTAGAGAGTCAGGATAACTAACAGTATCTTAGAGAGTCAGGATAACTAACAGTATCTTAGAGGGTCAGGATAACTAACAGTATCTTAGAGGGTCAGGATAACTAACAGTATCTTGGAGGGTCAGGATAACTAACAGTATCTTAGAGGGTCAGGATAACTAACAGTATCTTAGAGGGTCAGGATAACTAACAGTATCTTAGAGGGTCAGGATAACTAACAGTATCTTAGAGAGTCAGGATAACTAACAGTATCTTAGAGGGTCAGGATAACTAACAGTATCTTAGAGAGTCAGGATAACTAACAGTATCTTAGAGGGTCAGGATAACTAACAGTATCTTAGAGAGTCAGGATAACTAACAGTATCTTGGAGGGTCAGGATAACTAACAGTATCTTAGAGAGTCAGGATAACTAACAGTATCTTGGAGGGTCAGGATAACTAACAGTATCTTAGAGGTCAGGATAACTAACAGTATCTTAGAGAGTCAGGATAACTAACAGTATCTTGGAGGGTCAGGATAACTAACAGTATCTTAGAGGGTCAGGATAACTAACAGTATCTTAGAGAGTCAGGATAACTAACAGTATCTTAGAGGTCAGGATAACTAACAGTATCTTAGAGGGTCAGGATAACTAACAGTATCTTAGAGGGTCAGGATAACTAACAGTATCTTAGAGGGTCAGGATAACTAACAGTATCTTAGAGAGGTCAGGATAACTAACAGTATCTTAGAGGGTCAGGATAACTAACAGTATCTTAGAGGGTCAGGATAACTAACAGTATCTTAGAGAGTCAGGATAACTAACAGTATCTTAGAGGGTCAGGATAACTAACAGTATCTTAGAGGTCAGGATAACTAACAGTATCTTAGAGAGTCAGGATAACTAACAGTATCTTAGAGGGTCAGGATAACTAACAGTATCTTAGAGGGTCAGGATAACTAACAGTATCTTAGTCAGGATAACTAACAGTCAGGATAGGATAACAGTATCTTAGAGGGTCAGGATAACTAACAGTATCTTAGAGGGTCAGGATAACTAACAGTATCTTGGAGTATCAGGATAACTAACAGTATCTTAGAGGTCAGGATAACTAACAGTATCTTAGAGGGTCAGGATAACTAACAGTATCTTAGAGGGTCAGGATAACTAACAGTATCTTGGAGGGTCAGGATAACTAACAGTATCTTAGAGGTCAGGATAACTAACAGTATCTTAGAGGTCAGGATAACTAACAGTATCTTAGAGTCAGGATAACTAACAGTATCTTAGAGGATCAGGATAACTAACAGTATCTTAGAGAGTCAGGATAACTAACAGTATCTTAGAGGTCAGGATAACTAACAGTATCTTAGAGAGGATAACTAACAGTCAGGATAACTAACAGTATCTTAGAGAGTCAGGATAACTAACAGTATCTTAGAGAGTCAGGATAACTAACAGTATCTTAGAGGTCAGGATAACTAACAGTATCTTAGAGAGTCAGGATAACTAACAGTATCTTAGAGAGTCAGGATAACTAACAGTATCTTAGAGAGTCAGGATAACTAACAGTATCTTAGAGGTCAGGATAACTAACAGTATCTTAGAGGGTCAGGATAACTAACAGTATCTTAGAGAGTCAGGATAACTAACAGTATCTTAGAGAGTCAGGATAACTAACAGTATCTTAGAGAGTCAGGATAACTAACAGTATCTTAGAGAGTCAGGATAACTAACAGTATCTTAGAGAGTCAGGATAACTAACAGTATCTTAGAGAGTCAGGATAACTAACAGTATCTTAGAGAGTCAGGATAACTAACAGTATCTTAGAGAGTCAGGATAACTAACAGTATCTTAGAGGGTCAGGATAACTAACAGTATCTTAGAGAGTCAGGATAACTAACAGTATCTTAGAGGTCAGGATAACTAACAGTATCTTAGAGGGTCAGGATAACTAACAGTATCTTAGAGAGTCAGGATAACTAACAGTATCTTAGAGGGTCAGGATAACTAACAGTATCTTAGAGGGTCAGGATAACTAACAGTATCTTAGAGAGTCAGGATAACTAACAGTATCTTAGAGGGTCAGGATAACTAACAGTATCTTAGAGAGTCAGGATAACTAACAGTATCTTAGAGAGTCAGGATAACTAACAGTATCTTAGAGAGTCAGGATAACTAACAGTATCTTAGAGAGTCAGGATAACTAACAGTATCTTAGAGGGTCAGGATAACTAACAACAGTATCTTAGAGGGTCAGGATAACTAACAGTATCTTAGAGAGTCAGGATAACTAACAGTATCTTAGAGAGTCAGGATAACTAACAGTATCTTAGAGAGTCAGGATAACTAACAGTATCTTAGAGGGTCAGGATAACTAACAGTATCTTAGAGGGTCAGGATAACTAACAGTATCTTAGAGAGTCAGGATAACTAACAGTATCTTAGAGGGTCAGGATAACTAACAGTATCTTAGAGAGTCAGGATAACTAACAGTATCTTAGAGAGTCAGGATAACTAACAGTATCTTAGAGAGTCAGGATAACTAACAGTATCTTAGAGAGTCAGGATAACTAACAGTATCTTAGAGAGTCAGGATAACTAACAGTATCTTAGAGTCAGGATAACTAACAGTATCTTAGAGAGTCAGGATAACTAACAGTATCTTAGAGAGTCAGGATAACTAACAGTATCTTAGAGAGGGTCAGGATAACTAACAGTATCTTAGAGAGTCAGGATAACTAACAGTATCTTAGAGAGTCAGGATAACTAACAGTATCTTAGAGGTCAGGATAACTAACAGTATCTTAGAGGGTCAGGATAACTAACAGTATCTTAGAGAGTCAGGATAACTAACAGTATCTTAGAGAGTCAGGATAACTAACAGTATCTTAGAGGGTCAGGATAACTAACAGTATCTTAGAGGGTCAGGATAACTAACAGTATCTTAGAGGGTCAGGATAACTAACAGTATCTTAGAGAGTCAGGATAACTAACAGTATCTTAGAGGGTCAGGATAACTAACAGTATCTTAGAGAGTCAGGATAACTAACAGTATCTTAGAGAGGTCAGGATAACTAACAGTATCTTAGAGGGTCAGGATAACTAACAGTATCTTAGAGGGTCAGGATAACTAACAGTATCTTAGAGAGTCAGGATAACTAAGGATAACAGTATCTTAGAGGGTCAGGATAACTAACAGTATCTTAGAGGTCAGGATAACTAACAGTATCTTAGAGGGTCAGGATAACTAACAGTATCTTAGAGGGTCAGGATAACTAACAGTATCTTAGAGGGTCAGGATAACTAACAGTATCTTAGAGAGTCAGGATAACTAACAGTATCTTAGAGAGTCAGGATAACTAACAGTATCTTAGAGAGTCAGGATAACTAACAGTATCTTAGAGAGTCAGGATAACTAACAGTATCTTAGAGAGTCAGGATAACTAACAGTATCTTAGAGGTCAGGATAACTAACAGTATCTTAGAGGGTCAGGATAACTAACAGTATCTTAGAGAGTCAGGATAACTAACAGTATCTTAGAGAGTCAGGATAACTAACAGTATCTTAGAGAGTCAGGATAACTAACAGTATCTTAGAGGGTCAGGATAACTAACAGTATCTTAGAGAGTCAGGATAACTAACAGTATCTTAGAGAGTCAGGATAACTAACAGTATCTTAGAGAGTCAGGATAACTAACAGTATCTTAGAGGTCAGGATAACTAACAGTATCTTAGAGAGTCAGGATAACTAACAGTATCTTAGAGAGTCAGGATAACTAACAGTATCTTAGAGAGTCAGGATAACTAACAGTATCTTAGAGGGTCAGGATAACTAACAGTATCTTAGAGGGTCAGGATAACTAACAGTATCTTAGAGAGTCAGGATAACTAACAGTATCTTAGAGAGTCAGGATAACTAACAGTATCTTAGAGAGGTCAGGATAACTAACAGTATCTTAGAGAGTCAGGATAACTAACAGTATCTTAGAGGGTCAGGATAACTAACAGTATCTTAGAGGGTCAGGATAACTAACAGTATCTTAGAGAGTCAGGATAACTAACAGTATCTTAGAGAGTCAGGATAACTAACAGTATCTTAGAGAGGTCAGGATAACTAACAGTATCTTAGAGTCAGGATAACTAACAGTATCTTAGAGAGTCAGGATAACTAACAGTATCTTAGAGAGTCAGGATAACTAACAGTATCTTAGAGGGTCAGGATAACTAACAGTATCTTAGAGGGTCAGGATAACTAACAGTATCTTAGAGAGTCAGGATAACTAACAGTATCTTAGAGAGTCAGGATAACTAACAGTATCTTAGAGAGTCAGGATAACTAACAGTATCTTAGAGAGTCAGGATAACTAACAGTATCTTAGAGAGTCAGGATAACTAACAGTATCTTAGAGAGTCAGGATAACTAACAGTATCTTAGAGGGTCAGGATAACTAACAGTATCTTAGAGAGTCAGGATAACTAACAGTATCTTAGAGGGTCAGGATAACTAACAGTATCTTAGAGAGTCAGGATAACTAACAGTATCTTAGAGGGTCAGGATAACTAACAGTATCTTAGAGGTCAGGATAACTAACAGTATCTTAGAGAGTCAGGATAACTAACAGTATCTTAGAGAGTCAGGATAACTAACAGTATCTTAGAGGGTCAGGATAACTAACAGTATCTTAGAGAGTCAGGATAACTAACAGTATCTTAGAGAGTCAGGATAACTAACAGTATCTTAGAGAGTCAGGATAACTAACAGTATCTTAGAGAGTCAGGATAACTAACAGTATCTTAGAGGTCAGGATAACTAACAGTATCTTAGAGAGTCAGGATAACTAACAGTATCTTAGAGGGTCAGGATAACTAACAGTATCTTAGAGAGTCAGGATAACTAACAGTATCTTAGAGGGTCAGGATAACTAACAGTATCTTAGAGGGTCAGGATAACTAACAGTATCTTAGAGGGTCAGGATAACTAACAGTATCTTAGAGGGTCAGGATAACTAACAGTATCTTAGAGAGTCAGGATAACTAGCAGTATCTTAGAGAGTCAGGATAACTAACAGTATCTTAGAGGGTCAGGATAACTAACAGTATCTTAGAGGGTCAGGATAACTAACAGTATCTTAGAGGGTCAGGATAACTAACAGTATCTTAGAGGGTCAGGATAACTAACAGTATCTTAGAGAGTCAGGATAACTAGCAGTATCTTAGAGAGTCAGGATAACTAACAGTATCTTAGAGGGTCAGGATAACTAACAGTATCTTAGAGAGTCAGGATAACTAACAGTATCTTAGAGAGTCAGGATAACTAACAGTATCTTAGAGGGTCAGGATAACTAACAGTATCTTAGAGAGTCAGGATAACTAACAGGATAACTAACAGTATCTTGAGTACTGAGGACACTCAACAAAAACCCTGATAGTCTCCACTCAGCCATAACTGTAATTCTATAGAGCTAAAAGAAGCAAGTTTACACTTTCAATCTCACTGGGGCTCCTGTATTTCCTTTTTCCTATCAAAAGTATTCATTTTCAGAGATGCAGAGTCTAACACCCTGACAGGTTACTATATTTTTTATCAGGTTGAAACACAGTGTGCCATCATGGATCTTGTATTTCAAGTCTCTGCCATTTGAAAATTGAACATGCAACAATGTTTCAGCCAAGAATGAACTCTGACACCATGACTCACTAACTGCCTATCATAAAAGTATTTGTGTTTTAGAGAAAGATACAGCATATCTGGAAGCAGTCATCCAAAATCAGGTCAGACCCTATCTGCTTAGCAAATTACGTTCAGTCAACAAGTGTGTCCCACGGAAGATTAATTGCCTATCATAAAACTGTATTTCAGTATTTATAATCCCTGCAAGGAAGGTTCATAATGCAGTCTGCACACTGATACATACTTTTCTGATCAGCACATACTTCTATATATGTTTCTGTTTGAGTATATATTTTCAACATCGGCATCTTTTTCCCTGATAAGGTATATAATTTCATGGTTGGTATAGTGAGTGAGTGAGTTTAGTTTTATGACACTTTTAGCAATATTTTAGCAATATCAAGACGGGGGACAATAGAAATGGGTTTCACACATTGTGCCCACGTGGGGAATGCAACCCGGGTCTTTTGGTGTGACGAGCACACACTATAACCACTAGGCTACGCCACCGCCCCTCATGGTGGGTATATATTTCCATGAATAGGTATATATATTTTCAAGATTGGTAAGTCATGCTATTTTCATCTCAGAAATATTGCTTCCATTCGTGATATTCTGACATTTGATGCAGCTCACCACCTAGTTCGTTCACTTGTTCTCTCACGTTTGGATTATTGCTGCAGTCTTCTTGTAAATATCCGCCATGATCTATTGTCCAAGCTCCAGAGGATTCAGAACTCTGCGGCGCGATTGATTTGCCGAGTCAACAAGCGCAGTCACATTACACCATTGCTGATACGCTTACATTGGCTGCCCACGAAACAGAGAATAGAATATAAAATCCTCACTCTAAGCTTTCAAGTGCCTCCATGACAAAGCTCCAATCTATCTGAAAGATCTCCTCAGTGAATATGTCCCACCCGCGGCTTTTAAGATCAAGTTCTAATTGTCAGTTGAATGTCCCCAAGGTCAGATTAAAGTCATATGGACATAGACAGTTCTCTTACACAGCTCCCCTTTTCTGGAACTCACTGCCTCTTCACATCCGACAAGCCGCGTCCGTGGAATCTTTCCAGTCCCAACTGAAAACTTTCCTTTTTAAACAAGCTTATGAACTTTAATCCTTTCTTCAGATCACTCTATCTTTTAGCGCCTAGAGAAATTGCCTTGCAGTTTGATTTGTGCGCTATACAAGAACACTTATTATTATTATTATTACATATTTCTCATAATGAGTGTATATTTCAAGATGGGTATATATGTCTCATAATGAGTGTATATTTTCAAGATTGGTACATATTTCTCATAATGAGTGTATATATTCAAGATTGGTACATATTTCTCATAATGAGTGTTTATTTCAAGATGGGTATATATTTCTCATAATGAGTGTATATTTTCAAGATTGGTACATATTTCTCATAATGAGTGTATATTTTCAAGATTGGTACATATTTCTCATAATGAGTGTATATTTTCAAGATCGGTATATATTTCTCCCATCATTATACATTTCCTGTATTGGTTTATCTTCCTTGATCACATTAAGATGATAAAGACTCCACTGATAACTGTAGGCTCCACTGTAACTTTCAGCCAGCTGTATCTTTATCAGCCAGCTGATCACAATACATGATAAACGTCTCAGGTGTAAGTGATGCGTAAGTCCTTGAGGCAATATAATGATATACAACCTGGGACAAGCACAGCTTGGTGTTCAGGCCAGGGATGGGAGGGGGGATGGGGCGGAAAGGGGGAGAGGAGGATGACATACCTCACTCAGCTGTGTGTCTCACAGACATTTATCTGATATTCATCCCCACTTTATTTCAACTCATATCTTATAACATCACAAACAACTCAAACAACCACCGTTGTATTGTAAGAATGTGATACAATAAAACCATTTTTAAGTTATGTAATATGATAATCAGTTTGAACTTGAACTTTCATCCAAAATGAAGATATCAGTGCAATACACATGAAACACACCATCAATACATGCAACATGTTGTCAGCATGAGTCCAGCCCTCCTAGAGCTCCCTACACATTCTTCTACTGGAGTTACACCAAAGGCTTTACCACCATCAATACATGCAACATGTTGTCAGCTGGAGTCCAGCCCTCCTAGACCTCCCTACACATTCTTCTACTGGAGTTACACCAAAGGCTTTACCACCATCAATACATGCAACATGTTGTCAGCATGAGTCCAGCCCTCCTAGACCTCCCTACACATTCTTCTACTGGAGTTACACCAAAGGCTTTACCACCATCAATACATGCAACATGTTGTCAGCTGGAGTCCAGCCCTCCTAGACCTCCCTACACATTCTTCTACTGGAGTTACACCAAAGGCTTTACCACCATCAATACATGCAACATGTTGTCAGCATGAGTCCAGCCCTCCTAGACCTCCCTACATTCTTCTACTGGAGTTACACCAAAGGCTTTACCACCATCAATACATGCAACATGTTGTCAGCATGAGTCCAGCCCTCCTAGAGCTCCCTACACATTCTTCTACTGGAGTTACACCAAAAGCTTTACCACCATCAAAGTATTGACCAAATCTGGTTTTCACAGCTGTACCAGTTACACAAAGCAGCCAACAATATGATGTACCAACCGTATTTGTGATTGGTCTAATAAAGGAAACATATTTGGGGAAGAGGTCACAGATTAAAAAGAAGTTGGTGTGCTTTGTTCACAACTAGTAAGCAACTGAACATATTTCTGTCTCTGGCCTACCTGTGCGTCCGATGTACAAAAGATCCTCAGTTGACGATGGACATGTTTTCTGTGTGCCATCAGTTGAGAGTGTCTGCATCTTAGCCCCAGTGAGCGGGTCCACCGCAATCCACACATCTTTCTTGTTGCCTGTACATAGAGTCAGAGAGTGAGCTCCTGGAACATCACCTGTATCTGGCTTACTTCAGTATCACCATGTAATGTGAGCAATAATTCTACAGTGATGCGGGGCAGCAACGCTTTTAGCACTGAGAAAACATAGGTCATCATCAGGGTGAACCCTGGATCCAGACCAAGACCAGCAGACACAACATCATGTGGACCACTCACCTGTATACAGAATGCCTTCTGTGCTTTTACAAGGAGATACTGTGACAAGTTCAACTCACCTGTATACAGAATGCCTTCTGTGCTTTTACAAGGAGATACTGTGACAAGTTCAACTCACCTGTATACAGAATGCCTTCTGTGCTTTTACAAGGAGATACTGTGACAAGTTCAACTCACCTGTATACAGAATGCCTTCTGTGCTTTTACAAGGAGATACTGTGACAAGTTCAACTCACCTGTATACAGAATGCCTTCTGTGCTTTTACAAGGAGATACTGTGACAAGTTCAACTCACCTGTATACAGAATGCCTTCTGTGCTTTTACAAGGAGATACTGTGACAAGTTCAACTCACCTGTATACAGAATGCCTTCTGTGCTTTTACAAGGAGATACTGTGACAAGTTCAACTCACCTGTATACAGAATGCCTTCTGTGCTTTTACAAGGAGATACTGTGACAAGTTCAACTCACCTGTATACAGAATGCCTTCTGTGCTTTTACAAGGAGATGCTGTGACAAGTTCGGGAATGGTAAATGGCAGTTTCTTAATGCCCTCCCTGCCAGAGCTGATTGCATACAGACTCCCATCTTTAGGGTCAGGCAGGAAACTTGGCCTATTGCAACACAACATTAGAATATCTAGTATAAAAACACATTACTTAAACTACACGTTTACAGTATTAACTACATAGATACCTTGGACAATGGACAATTCAATAATGTTATGTACATTGTAATCTGTAATCATTAATACTTACCCAGAAGCAAAATCAAAGGGAACTTTTATCACTGGATCTGAAATATATTAACAATCAAGAGTTTTATAAGAGACATAGAGGATAACAATCCATTTTATAAGAGACAAGAGAGGGATTGATAAAAGACTGCCAATAATAGAACTCAGACATTCATAAAAAAAACAACTAACTGATAGAACACTGACACTGCTTCAACATCAAACACCGGTCCTTGCTCTTCAAAGCAATCCTGGCACTCTGATAACCAAGAGCATATGTTCATGCATGGGTATTAGACCACCTTAGCACCAATACCTTGTGAAACAGAGCCCTGCAAAAGCAGTGACTGAACTTCTGAACAATAACATGCACCTTCTTGGTATGAGACTCACCCCAGACAATGTAGTCACCTCTTGCATTGTTACAACAAGCTTTAGATTGCTGTGTACTTATCCTAATCTATGAGTGAGTGAGTGAGCTTAGTTTTACGCCACTTTTAGCAATATTCCATCAATATCACAGTGGGGGGACACCAGAAATGGGTTTCGCACATTGTACCCATGTGGGGAATCGAACCCGAGCCTTCGGTGTGACGAGCGGACTCTTTAACCACTAGGCTGACCCACCGCCCCCTAATCTATGAGAGTCAGCGAGTTTGGTTTTACAGTTTTTAAAAATATTCCAGCAATATCATGACACCAGAAATGGACCTCACACATCATACCCATGTGGGGAATTGCCTAATCACAATGGATAAGTTCATGATGTAGATGGGCACAATCATAGGCTGAACACATTATCATGCATTCAAATAAGTGTACAACACAAATAACAGTTATGAATCTGTAAATCTCAAGTTTGCTTCTCTTCCTGGAAGGGAACTAGCAATGCTATGAAAGCATCTCACCTTCCTGCAGAGACCACAGCGTGTTCCCAGTATTCTTGCTGACAGCATAGAACGTTCCACTCAGGGTAGACACAAAGATGATGGAATCTTGAACTGTCAGTGGGTTGGGCTGAAATATAGCTTCAACTGTCAGCTGTACAGGAATAGTTCATACCAGGCACAACAATATGGTCTATTCAGATGAAAATTACCTCAAAACTTGTCATATAGATTTGGGCATTGCAAGACATTACAACTATTCTGTCTTCACAAAGGCAATGGTGCATTCTGAAGGTGATACCAGAAAATCTGTACTCAAGGAAATTTGTACACACTGACCTATACACAAATCTCAATGACTGATCTTGATTATACATGTACATATCTGGAATATCAGTACACACTTATTTCCAAATTTGTTGCATTTGTCATGAGTTGGTATTGGAAAATGATTTCCCCAACCTTTTTTAGACACCTCCATAGCAATCATTAGCAATTTGAAATTGAACAGTTTATTCGCTGTCTTGAGATACACCTGATATATTTCAGAAGTGATTTGACTACTTTTCCAAATTTTATCGTGTTCCAATTTATCTATATTCCCTCATGATCAGATGATAAATAGAATCTCACCCTCGTGTCTTCTGATATCAAATATATCAACACTTTCGTTGATAAAAGCAAAAATCATCAGTGTCTCATCATAGCATCAAAATCATTTCCAGGTCATTGCAACAAATAACAAGAGAAGTGAATATTGTTTAAAATCATACAATTTGTATTTTGTATTTGTAAATAGGCTAAATTGTCAAGCTGAATAGATATAGGTGGATGCAGGTTATTGAACATTTGTGTGTGAGTCCTCCAAAATATACAAGATACAGATCTCTGTGGGTACAGATTGTCTAGTACATACAGACAAACAAAAGAACAACAAGAAAAGACCTTTAAAAAGGCAACATTGGAGGTACATGAGTAAATTAAGACATTTAGTGAGACGGACCTGGGATGATTTGGGGGGTCAAGCGGATTTCAAGAGCATCATGATGACCATACCTCTGTCTATTAGAGAGTTGCTTCTATTAGAGATCGGTACTCACATCGCAAATATGGAACTCTCATCTCCAGTATACAGGGGTGGACACAGCATTTTAGGAAAGGGGCGGGTGGGAGGCGCAGTTCATTTTCACCCATTCCCACATGAGTTTCAGTGGTCATTTAACATATCAAAGGTCTTTGTTATGTCTACCCATGTCTTAGCTAAAATGCCTAGCGCTCACACATACGACTGCTATGAAGCACCTCTTTAGGCCGCAATGGAGGAAATCCTTTGTTGCACTTTTACGCACCCGTTAAGATTATTACGCATGAAAAAGTTATATGAATGACTTCTCTGTACTTATACTTACAAGTGCGCCCTATTTTCGTTATTAAAATATCCAGAGGTAAATATTTGCAAGCCATCAAACTTCTCAGTCGATCACTCGCATGTCATTTTGAATCACGTGACCTGATGTGTCAGGGATTCCCTCCCTAAAATAGTAACACATGTGTAGGAAACCTAATGTGTGCTACTAAGATGGAATGGATTTTCCGAATAATGCACTGAACTAGTACAAGTGTGCTCTATTATGTGTACAATTGATTTGAATTGAAAGTGTATCAGTTTATTAACTTTTTTTGATCAGTAAAAACACAGAATGTGTTTAAATTAGAGATTTATAGAAACTCAATTTCCGCATTAAAGCGGAGCAATTATTTTGGATTAACCACATAGTCACATGGCTCCTAATTTGCTACAGCTATGCCCATTGGTAATTTGGAATTGCCAAAATGCAAAGAGACTAAGTATCATTGGCTGAAAGTTATTTTGATTATTCCAAGTGTATATAGAGAGAGGAATTTCACCTGAGAGAAAATTCAACCTGATTATAATATAAGGTTGGAGACGTTTGCACCTCCAACCAATAACCCTGAGGGTTATAGTTGGATAGAAAAAGTATTTGCACAGAAAAAAAAATTTTGGTTTTCTGAAAGCATCGGTGATAAGATGTCTAAGACTGATTTATATTCCATTTCTGTGTTTAAACCTTGATATTTAATGTCAGGTAAGAATATTATGTCAATAGACCAATATTTGCACTGCATATGGTTACTGCCAATTATTGGACTTAAACTGAACAAAAAGAAAAAGTCATCAATTTGGCTGTTACATAAGTAACAAACTGACAGATATAACAATCTGTTATTTTCGTCATGGCCATTCTCTGTATACATGTATTTTTGGTGAAATGCGTCCAAGGAACTATAGCTATAACAAACTAAAGTTTGTAGTTCCTATGCGTTTGTTGTAACTGTAGACTACTGTATGTGCATAGATCAAACAATGTATGTCATATACTTCACTACAACAAAAACATGTTTGTGGTTAAAACTTGCAAAAATGCTAAATGAAACTCTCATCTGAACCTTATTTCAACTTGTTAATGCAAAATCTGTAAAAACACCTCACTAAAAAACCCCATCTGTTTAGCACTTACCTGCTATAAAGAAATGAAAAACATTTATTAATAAGTTATGCTCCCTTGTTTGAAGCCCCCTAAGTTTTTGTTTGATTCCTGAATAGTACAAAGCACCAGTTTACGTGTTTAGTGCATGCCTGATATATATACAAATTTGCACGAACAACTAATGAATGGTTTATCAGGCATGCTCCAGTAAGAAATCTGATGGACATTCGTAACTACTCGCTTCTTTCCGTGACCTATAAGAAGACTTGTACCTGTATAGTATGCCATTATTGCCAAGAATCGTAGCAAACCAATCAAATTGTGCATAGTAAAACGCATTTCGAAGCATGAAAATGGTGGCACAGTCGAACTTGCAAAATGGCAGAAACCCCGCTAAACTATGCAAAGCACAATTTAAACATAAACTTCGGGCTAAAGGATCAGCAACTTTCAACACTGAAATATCTTTACGAAAGGAATGACTGTATAGCTGTTTTGCCCACAGGATATGGGATATTCTAGGAGTATCCATGTTCGGAAATTCAGAGTTATCTTTCCTTGGAAATAGTACTAGACTATTTTCATCTCCGTGCCCATTTGCGCTTAGACAAGACCCAGTCGTGAACATGGCCACGAGAGGGGTACGAGTCACCATCAGGCTTGCCAGAATGACACAAATAGGTACGAATGTCTGGTGGACAGACCGCATTTCCACACCCCATGAAATGTTCACTTGGGCAGGGCGTAACAAAAAACAAAAACATTAAAGGAAATAAATACAGACAAGTATGTACTTATAATAAGTATACACCAAATATAAAATTCAGTTCATAGATAAAAACAGTAACAACCCTTATCAGTGTATGAAACTCCTAAAAAAGACAGGAAGCCCACAGGGCTGATAACTGAAACATGTTGCTGGCCCTATAAACATGTAACCAGCCCTGTATTAAAAATAGGAAACTTAGATAAGGTGTTAAAATAATGCAATTAATGAATTACTTGTAGTGAGGTAAACCATAACACGTGCAAAAGCAATTTAACGGCAGGCAATGTTGCTCACAGAAATATTCGAAGATGTGTGATTGTTACATACTATTAGAAAAGAACAACATTGTTCATTGGCTGAAAGCATTCTCTAGACCAATCACATTTAGTGTTAGATAAATGGGTAGGCTGATCTGTGGAAGTTATGGTTTGATTGATCCTGAACTATACAGATGTCATCTAGCTACCACAATTGTAAATTATTTTCGAAATATTTCCCCGTAGTCAATGACATGGTCAAATATACATAAATGTTTAAGCACTAAGGGCTGGCTATAAAGTAAAGTTGTATGCCCGTCATATAATTAGCAAGCTGCAGGTCGCCGGGCAGACACTATTTCATACACTGCCCTTATGCATCAGGCAACAGTTGCATATGAGACAACAATTACTACTCATTTCAGGGTATAACCATACACCTGTGAATTTGTCATTAATCACTTGATGCTCACTTATTTGAATTCATTACAGGTATAATTAGTGTTACCACCACTTGAATTACCTGACAATAGTTCCCATTTGGAGTATTCAATCTCAGACTGGCTTATATTTTACGTTAAAAACATGATAAATCCACGTCTGATGTGATAAATGTATTACATGTTATTTAATATGCCCACGGCGACACAGGAAGGGAGTTACAACAAAAAATAACATTTATCTAAGGATTAACTGAATATACACTGACTGATTAATCACAGGTATTTTGCAAAAGTGTTTGTATTAATGTATACGTAGGTTTGCTCAATCAGATGGAATCAACAGATATCTGGGTGATCCGAGTAAAAACAACATTCTTTGTACAAAGGATTAGCCGATGATATGTTCATTGACTGCTCATTGTTTACTAAATCATTTTACATACTGAAAACAGAGTGGACATTAAGAGTGAAATGACACAGCAAGAAAATGATACGATATGTAATGATACACAGGTAATGATCTGTTACATATCGCTACAGCTGCTGCAGAGTCAGGAACTAATCAAGATTTCTGATACATCATCTGGGTATCCAAAGGGAAAAAGAAAACAGTAATCATGGTGATAAACACGACATCCCCTCCAGGAGATCTTTCAGAGATGATAAACATGATAACAGTCCAATTGTCTGCTCAACAGATATCCCCAAACGAGCTGAATTTGACGTTCTGGTGATTTCGACGATTGCACTGCTCATGCTATATTGGGGGAGTACGTGCGTGATCGGAGTGCACGAGCAATTTCATCGGTAGGGCAGATGACCAGTGGCTGTCGTGAGAACTTTTATTGACGATTGAAATCCGGAAGTTAATTTATATAAAAAGCAAACAAACATCAAAATTATTTACCCGTGATTGTTAATACCACTTCAGATGCAAAATCAACTGTCTATATAACAAGAAATAGCAAGCGAAAATTCTGTAAGATCAGTCGTCTGCTTGTGACAGGCAATAAAAATTTATAGGAAGCCACGTTATCACAACACCTCCTCGCAGTGAGGAGCGAAAAGTATGGCTGATCGTCGAAAACCCATACAAAATCCCTGGATGTTGAGAATGAGAGCGGAAACGGTTTCGCCGCTGGGATGTCATCAACGCTATTTTTGTAGGAAAGATTTAGTATGTTTGTGTGAAATAGATGAACATTTATCAATCAAGGTTAACAAAATAAAAACTTTAAATGATATTAAACATAAAAATTACGTTTTTGTCTTACATCAACAAAAACAACTGACACTGGGATATGTCTTGCAAATTTTTACTTTTTGTGTCCTCAGCAAGATAACTTAATTGTGACTTAACTTAATATGAGGTCTGGTAACATTATTTTTTTTAATTGATAAATATTTTTTTTATCACGTGTGTACATGGAACAGAACACCGACTCGGATCTCTTACCAAGTGATAGTCATACTGTGAAACACTTCGTAATCACGAATGGTTAGTCCTCTTTACCATCTAGAAATTTACTGTCTGTTCTATCACCTGTGAAGGAGAGACTGGGTGGCCATTCGGTAGACCCTAGACCTTAAAACATACAAATATCTGACTTTTCTTCTGCTCCACTCACATGCATTATATATCCTTTCAGTATCAATAACAGCTACACGGCATGACTTACTCACCTGACTGACATTTCCACCAGCCCCAACACACAAAAGGGTTAGGAAAAACAAAATCCCAACATGTGCCAGCATGTTAATTTAATTGTCATCGTTCAAAAACAACATATATTGACGTTGTTTTTGTTTTCAGTCAACAAATGCAATCACTATTTCACAGCATGAAAACCTCCATATTTGTTTGCATAGACCCGAACTAATTGCTTCGAGGTCAGACGATTGGTTAAAACGAAATGGGAAGTTATTGTATTTAACAAAAAACTCTTTAAAGGTGCACTACTTATATATGTACAGATTTCATTCTATCTAAAGGGTTCAATAATTAAATTCACCGTTTAACACAGTAAGTTATCATTTGTAATTCCTACGTAAAATCATTTCATTGGTTCTGACAATTCAGTGCGTGAAGGAATAAACAGGAAGTGAAGAGGAGTGATCCATCCAAAATCTGTCAATGAAATGCACACATTTAGAAATAAGTCGTGATGATGGCTGACAACAGCTAGGTAATTATATAGTTTGACCTGTAAAACTGAAAAAGTACTGCTTCAATTGTATGAACACCATCTTTTATTTGTTTCTTTTATAAAATGGTGCGCAACGGTGGCAGACGATGCATTTCTAATCTCATTTATAGGCCTACATCATGCTGATTGGATTGCACTAGACCCAGATTTCGTTGTTAAAATCATGCATTGAGAAATAATTCATACTCCGCCATAAGTATCCTTAGGAACCACCTCCGAGGGACAGTTTTAAAACAGAGTACCTCTCTGAGGTTTTTGTTTAATGTGAAATTACTGTGAATTCAGATTTCAGTTTTTCCCCAAAAATAATTATTTGATTTATTGGACTATTATTGGACTTTTTGGTGTAAACAGGTTTTGAAAGGTAAATAATGTGGAGATATCAGACAGTTGTGTAAGGATAAATAAACGAGCATCAGTCTTTAATGTACTGCAAACATATATAGTTACTGGTAAATTATTCCTTTTACATTCACTGACACAAATCCATAATGACCATAATAAAAATTAGGAGCACCTTTAGAATTCAGCACCACAACATCTCATGAGGATGTTCTCTGCCGTAGGCCACATGTGACTGAGACAGGCAACCAGTTTGTGAGAATCCGTCGAACTCACGACCTTTGGATTGTTAGCCCGACAGCTAACTGAGTGAGCTATGTCTGCACTGTTGCACGATGTGCAAATTTATCTAGTCATTCCTGAGAGGTTATGGAAATTATCGGAAATAGTCGAATATGTCACAGAGAATTATGAAGGTTACGGGTATCCTTGGTGTCTCGTGATTTGAATCTACGGAAAATTGACGAATGGTCCCGATGCCATTTCGCACACTCGTCCCATTCCGTAATCTACAAGATACCGTGTGGTGTGGAATGAGCCGATAGGGCGCGAACTGAAAACAGCGGCTGTTGACATCTGGTGTCAGATGTCACGGTATACATGAATGACATGCTTTTAAAAAAAATCATCTGGTGATTTTGTGACAGAAAAGTGTTGTAGGGAACTCTGTAAGGATAATGTGGATCGCACTAAGGAATGAAGGAGGCATGAGCATGTCTGGTTATGCCATGAGGGTGAGTTAGCCTTCGAATCACTGCTGAGGAAATGTAGGCTCCCAAATGTTAACACATGCATTACACCGGACATCTATACCTACCATATTGGATTCTAACCCTAACCCTAACATTAACCCTAACCATAACCATAAACCTAAACCTAAACCTAAACCCTTGAAAATAATCCTAATGAAGAAAACACACTGACCGAAGCAGCATGAAAATGGCTGACATGTAATGTATACTTACCACTTCGAAATATATAATGTAAATAAATAAACTCCATTCTTGTTTAATGATGCAAATTACTGAATGAAAAAAATCTATATATATATTAGTTCCCATTTATAATTCATTTAGTCCTAAAAATTACGTTGAAAGCGAAATATATAATATATTTAAAATAAAAGTGCTCTCATAAACTGGTGCTTGCCATAAGTTGTGCATATGCAGGTTAACAACTACTGTAAACTCTCATCATTGGGCTTATTCAATGCCATAACTAGTATACATGAAACATCAGTGAGTGGAGCTTATACGCACTCACCGTGATAGACAACCGTGTTGCTATGCCAGGGTCATAAGGCATTGTTTCAAGAACGTGCTTTGGAACAAAATCACATAAAATTATGTAAAAGGGTATTATGATGTATTTTGTGGTGCTGTATTCTAAAGGTAGGCCGAAAATTATATCCAACAAAGTTTAGAGGAAACATTTCAAGAGAAACAGATCGATAAATGACAATAACAAATAAGATGTTGCTGACAGTGGATGTCGGAATAACTCAGCTTGTCAGTCCACCACAATATCCTTCATGCAGAACTTAGACCAGGGTTAGAATTGGTCTTCAGCAACCCATATTTGTCGCATGAGGTGACTAAGTGCATCAGGTGGTCAGGCTCATGTCATCATATCCCAACTGCATAAATCGATCTTTATGCTGTTGATCATTGGATTGTCTGGTCCAGACTCGATTATTTAGTGACCTCCGACATATAGCTGGAATATTGCTGTGTGTGGCATTAAACAACAAACAAACTCATGCGGATGTAACATTGACTCAGATATTAAAGACACTATTTTTCCTTATCCTGACTCATGCTTAATTGCTTGTCTCCTTCCTTATACCAACTATAGTGGAACACTTGAATCCCCTTTTGAAGCTCCCTTAAAAAAAGCGGACGTAAAATCACTCACCCCACGAGTAGCCTCCCTTTGCCCTTTGGCGCCAAAACCCGTCACATGATCAGACATGCTCTTCACTCTCTCCTTCTTCGCCCTAGAGGACGGTTGTGAGAGCGCCTGGGTCCCCTATACGGCATTATATCCTTTTATTTTAGGCTTTGATTACTAAATTAGCTGTATACGGTCTTTAGCAAGGATATACCAGCAATATGCTTTGAAATTTGTACAAAATTTCCGTTTATTCACGTTGTTGACATGATGTTTCATCTTGTTTACATTTGATGAAATCTTGCATTCGTTGCAGGTTTCGTTTATCGGCTGCTGATCCGCATTCATTATGTCCTAACTGCACTTCTACATGTTCTTCCAGCCTCCGCTGTAAACTTTGTCAGCATTTATCTGAAATTGAATTTACTAATTATTTATATTCGATTCTTAGACGTGCCAAGGACAGGTCGAGACAACTTTTACAAGTCATGTCTAAACAGAGTGAATGCGATGATAACCGTGTATTATTGCCTGCTGAGATTCACCATTCCAGTGTTTTGCCGGTGGCTTCTACGGAGCTGTTGACTGTGGCAGATGGCAGCTCCGGGTCCAGGAAGAGATTGTCATCGTCTCAACTACCCTCATTGCAGTCTAAGAAGACCAAGTCATCTTCTGCTCTGAAGAAGATGCTCTGTCGACAGATAAGACTTCATCGAAGTCGTCCCTTGGGGCAGCAAAGAAGACGAGGTCCTTCGCCGCAGCTATCACCCCACCGGACGAAGCAGACGTATACGATGAAACACCCATGCTGATTCCTGCAGTAACAGTTAGGAAGAAGACGAGGTCTTCTTCTACAGTGACGTCAGCAGCCATATCAACGCAGTCAGATGTCTTATCAACGCAGACTTCAGAGACCAGAGATGACAGGCAGTCCTTGGAAGGAGCCTCAGCACTCTCAGATGCGTCGTCATCTTTACAGCAAAAGCAGTTGTCAGCGCAGACCTTAAACCCGGGTATCTTCATGCAGCAGTTTACTCAGCAGATGATGGACCTGATGGAACGGAGGTTCACGCAGGAGAAGGCTGCAGTGAAGACACCATCTACGAAGAACCTGCACGGAGGACAAGCAGCCTGCAGATCGCATCCGAGTGAAGATGGCAGCCTGCCTGAAGAAGGGAACATTCATGAAGGATCACATACTCGACAGTCATCCACGAATTCTTCCCGAGAACCTGTCAACCCGGACAACGATGAGCCTGCAGTAGAAGAGGAGCATTCGCGAAGGAGAACCAGACGTTCACCAGAGCATCGCATATCATCCTCGACCTCAGACTCGGACAATCATCACGGACATGCGCGAACGTACTTCACATCCCACGGAAGAGAATCTTCACCTTCACGAAAGGCGCAGGAATACGTCTGAGACTCCAGGGAGGATCTTTATACGGAGCGATCACCTTCGCACAGGTCTTCAGGAAGATCTTCATGTTCATCTCCACGCAGATCTTCGGGCACATATAGGTCGCCACGCAGGTCTCCACACGCATCTCCACGAAGGCATTCGCGAATGTCTCAACGTAGATCACCATGTAGATCTCCACTCAGGGAGCAAGCACAGTGGCAACGGTCTTCAGAACAAGATGCATCCAAATCTGAAGATGATGGTGGAATCATATTCTCTGATACAGAGATCAAGTCTTGGATGGCTAATGGATTGGAGCTTGCATCACCTTCTAAAGAGGATAATGAAGCATTCACGTACATGATGTCAAACGACGAATTTGATACGCTCACCCTTCCACCCATAGATCCTGTGTTGAATGTACCAGAAAACCTCAGTACAGCATTCAGGAAGGCAACGAAGTTCCAGAGTCAAAATATACCACCGTTCAACGCCAAGAAGTTCTCTCTACACCATATGGAACCCTTCATGAAGGCCCCAGAGATAGACGAGAACTACAAAATCATCAACGACGCCCGTACCAGCACTTATAAAGTGGACGATAAGAAGCTAGCACAACTAGACACAACTACCAGGCGTACCTTCTTTGGTCTAGCCAGATCAAGAGCCATCAATGAAACCCTCATTGTGAAGTTTAGGAACTCCACCTCGGAAGAAGATCGTATGATCTACTCAGCATTGCTGACCCAGAAGAAAGACCAGCAGTTTATATCGGAGCATCTGGCATCTACATCAGAAGGGTTGACACTACTGAGAAGACAAGGGCTACTATCTTCCTGTAATTGGAGTGAGAAGTTCACCAAGACTTTGTACAGAGCTCCATTGTCAGCATCAGCTATCTTCGCTGGGGAAATTGAAGACGTGGCCAAAAAAGTTACGAAGGAGTCTAGGGAGGTCATGATGATCAAGTCCATCGATACACTGGCCAGTGTTATCCGACTGACATCTCAAGGCTACTCTGGCAAGTCGAAGTTCGCGGGGATACAGAGAGCTAGATAGAAGAAATACGGCACTTCCAGAGGAGGCAAGGATTCTTTTCGTCGCCCAACCGGAGCTCCCAGAGGTAACCCCGGAAGAGGCACCCCCAGCCGTTCCCATACAACCTTCGACAGTGGGTGGACGTCTACAACGCTACTGGGAGAATTGGGGAATTCTTCAGGACAACTACGTATCCCAGATACTACGCAGAGGATACAAGATACAACTACAAGCAGTTCCACCATTGACAAGCACTCCTCGGATGCACAACTATGCTACCGACCAGAGGGAGAAACTACTCGACGCCATCACAACTCTACTCAAGAAGGAGGCAGTCGAAGAAATAAAACAGGAACTCATCGCGCCTGGTTTTTACTCCCCAATCTTCCTGGTACCAAAGAAAAATTCCAAGGAAAAGTTCCAACTAATCTACAATATGAGGAAATCAACCAGGATTATCTACGCAGACCCGCGTAGTTCAGGATAATACAACTTCCTCAACTACGACAAGTCGTCCGTCCGTTAGACTACCTCGCCAACATAGATCTACAGGATGCGTATCTTCACATCCCAATACACCCGGACTCAAGGAGATACCTTCGATTCTTCTTCAACGGACGTCATTACCAATGGAAGGTGCTACCTTTTGGAATATCGTTGCCCCCCTGGTTGTTTACTCGAGTGACAAAGCCCATCATCACTTGTAAATCTCCTCAAATCGGAACTAGAACCTACACAGGATCTTCAATTCTTAGGAATACGACTCATCACATCAGCGAATCGCATAGTCGTTCCAGAGGAACGTTGGGTCAAGATACAACAGATGATATCTCAAGCACTACTCTCTCCGTTACGACTACGAAGTTGGCAGAGCCTACTCGGTCTCCTCACGTCAGCACAAGAGATGACACGCAGAGGAAGACTACAACTGCGCCCACTACAAGTGTTTGTGAACGCTCATCTAGACAGTCTGGATTCCTTCGAACTACCGGACGGACTGGAACCATACCTACTATGGTGGATTCGGAAGTCGAATGTTTGCGGAGGAACCTACTTATCAGAGCCAGAGTCCAACACTCATCTCTATGCAGATGCATCTCTTCACCTCAACAACGAAGTGGCAGCGGGAAAATGGTCGAGTCAGGAACAAAATCTGCACATCAAATTGCTCGAAATGAAAGCAGTAATAAACGCCTTACTACACTGGTCCAGCATACTAAGGAACGCACAGCTGATGATCCATACGGACAACTCCACAGTGGCGTTCTACATCAACAAACAAGGATCAACAAGGTCAAGAAATCTGATAGACCTCAGCTTTCAGCTATTCAGCATATAATAGACAACCTGAACATCGACATAAAAGCATGCCACATTCCCTAAGCCAAAAATGTGATAGCAGACGCCCTATCTCGTCCAATGCAACCATCCCCGACGGAGTGGATGTTACATCCAGAGGCGTTCAGATGCATTATTCAGACGATAGGATCTCCACTGATAGACCTGTTTGCGACAAAGTTCAACAAACAACTACCAACATTCGTCTCTCTGATTCCAGATCCACAAGCATGGGCAACAGATGCTTTAAGCATATCTTGGGAAGGACTAAACGCTTACGCCTTCCCTCCTCCAGCTCTAAAACCGAAGGTGTTGCAGAAAATCAAGCAGACGAAGAAGCTGCAACTGATTTTGGTCGCGCCCTACTGGCCAGCGAAAGTGTGGTTTCCCATTCTCATACAAGAACTCGGAAATCCAACCCTGCAACTCCCAGAGTGGCCGAACCTACTAGTTCATCCGCACACCAAGCAAGCACACGGAAATCCAACAGTATTTCAGCTACACGCATGGAACGTATCACGACTTACTTGAAGAAAAGAGGATATTCCACCAGAGCAGCAAAAGCAGTCACATTAGCTCTACGTAGATCAACCCGCAACTTGTACGACGACAAGTGGCAGAGTTTTGAGAAATATGCATTGAGGAAGGGTTTCACGGCGATGAAAGCAACACATCCTCAAGTGGCGGAATTCCTTTGTCATCTAAGACAAACAAGGCGGCTCAACACTCTCTACATACCTAGCGTCCCTCAGCACAGTTATCACCATGAAGACGGGTGTGAAGCTGACCAAAGTACCAGAGATACTGGCATTACTACGCTCCCTTAAGTTGGAAGACCAACAAAAGAAGTTTTAGGGGCCTGCTTGGGATCTCAACGTGGTCTTGCAGCATCTCACCAGTGACGCTTACGAACCACTAGAAAGGACATCCTATGAGAGGTTAACTCATAAAACTCTGTTCCTGATCGCCTTGGCAACAGCAGCACAGATGTCAGAAATACATGCTCTGGACTTTGAACGAACACGATTTGACGCACATCGTGACACTGTACATCTGGGATTGAGATGGGACTTCATAGCAAAGAACCAACTGCCCTGTCAAACAGACAGACAGTTCCATATCCCAGCACTCTCGTCAATCCTAGGGCCACAGGATACTCAAGATTTATCCCTATGCCCAGTCAGAGCATTGAAAGTCTACCTACAAAGGTCGAAAACGAGGAGACGAAAATTCAAGCGCCTTTTCATCCCTCTATCTATGGAGACGCCTACAGAGGTCTCATGTACAACAATATCAATATGGATGAGAGCTGTCATATTGAGAGCCTACAAAGCAGCAGGACTTGAGCCTCCACGAGCCTCCAATCCTCATGAAGTCAGAGCACTGGCGTCGACACTCGCTCTGCATGGGAACTGCTCCATCTCAACAATAATGGAGGGCTGCTTTTGGAAATCGGAGACGGTGTTTGCCAACCACTACCTCAGAGACATGGCTACCGAGGACGTCTCCGTCATTCACCAGTTTGGGCCTCTTGTTGTAGCACAACAATTGATGGTTCCTCAAAGACGCTGAGATGAATCTCACCCTATTTATCACATGACTTGTAAAAACCAACACTCGAAAGAGTTAGAGCTTTAGAGTCCATGCGCACGTCTAGGACAGGCTAGTATGAGTGACAGACCCTGTACTTGTAAGGCCTTACTTGTACATGAAGAAGGGTCACTTCTCCACTTGCTGCGAGCATCAAGATATGGAGTTGCATAAATCCACACATAATGTCAGGAGAAGACAATTCCAGAGAAATCTGACAAGTTGTGGTCCCCCCAGACTCATCAGAGGAAGCTGGAAGAAAGGACACAGTGCCATTAGAAGTTCCCTAGGGAGGTATGCAGGACGTAAATCAGCAGTTATGAATCCAGAGTGGCTTGACTCACCATCGGTTCCGTCGGATTCTACAAGCAATTAAGCATGAGTCAGGATAAGGAAAAATATGTAATTTTCTGATTAGATTTGATATTTTATACTTATCCTGACTCATGAGGTCAGCCCTCCCAACCTCCCCTCATGTCTGTGCTATGAGCATGCTGTCGGTGTGGATTTAGCGCAATGCAAATGGACTAATTATTATTATTATTATTATGGCACTCTGGATTTCCCTGTAGATCCGGGTGTCGGGCTCATATTCGGAGAGAGTGAAGAGCATGTCTGATCATGTGACGGGTTTTGGCGGCAAAGGGAGGCTACTCGTGGGGTGAGTGATTTTACGTCCGCTTTTTTTAAGGGAGCTTCAAAAGGGGATTCAAGTGTTCCACTATAGTTCGTAAGAGGAAGGAGACAAGCAATTAAGCATGAGTCAGGATAAGTATAAAATATCAATTTTAATCAGAAAATTACATATATCACACCACACTTCTCTAAAAATATATAATGCATATCTCCCAATAATACTAACTATCAGCCCTCAGCGAAGCTACCATATGATTTATTCTCCCCAAAATGACATATTTAGTTTACAATATTTAATCAAAAAGTTCGAATTAATTAATGCACCGTTGCATCATTTCGACTCTTTTGCCCTCTACCGACCAGACATTATTTCAAGCGAACCCCATAGAGTTAGGTCCCTTGGACAACTCTTTACAAATATCCTATGCACAACTTGTGATTGAAACCACTGCGTGCGACAGTTTTTGATGTATGGAGCAATTGTTTACATTCCATATATGGCAAGTGTTCTCTGTTTGGAAGCTGTTCGTCTCGAAGT
The DNA here is from genome assembly GCF_003918875.1 of Haliotis rubra. Classification (NCBI taxonomy): domain Eukaryota; kingdom Metazoa; phylum Mollusca; class Gastropoda; order Lepetellida; family Haliotidae; genus Haliotis; species Haliotis rubra. Next base: position 2,796,380 of record NW_025767146.1, read on the forward strand.
TACAATTATCAATTTAAAGCGAGTCGTAAGGGATAGAAGTCTTTTATTGCATCAATAGGAAGCTAAAATGAGTGCATATGCCCCAATATATATAATATATGCCCAAAAAATTTATTCTCGAAAATGTTTGGCATTGTGCCTTTAACATACAAGAATAATGTTACTTCTTTATGCTTATCACATGATTTATTCTGAACAATTGTCAGAATACACAAAACTTAAACCTCACACAATTTAGAATGATCAGGTAAGGTGCTGACAGCAGGATATTGAGACTAGGATTGGTTGGGCAAGCTTTCAAAATGAAAAACATAGATATTAACATACAAAAATAATCATACTATGTTGTACATTTTAAAAACCTGCCCTACCTTTCCTCTCAGACAGAACATGGCTTTTTAATTTTTTTTAAGCTGAAAAGTTAATTGAAACTTGCCCTGGGTACTGAAATTTCTATGACAAAGCACGGTTGTAGATCTGAGCAACCATGGATTTGACTATTACATGTTTCAATATGTACACATTTAGTGATGACATCAGTCAGTGTCATCCAGAAGACTAGTCACCACATCGTAGCATTAGTAAGACGTATTGGTGGCGGAGTTGTCTAAGGCGCCACAATTCATGGTGCAGAGTCATGTCTCTTAACACCAGCAACCTGTGCTGGGTTTGAATCCCAGTTTGTTGTCCTCAGTTTGTTTGTTTCTAGTGTGTCAGCACCATACCTGTGGTCTTAGGTTTCTTGAAAGTCAGATCACTTAAGGCTTTCCTCCCTCATCAAGCTGACATGCCATGCTATAACTGGAATAATGTTCAAAGCCAACTTATCCACTTTGTGAATGTTCCACTGAGTGAGTTAATCACGCTTCTGTTGCTGCAGGTAAATATAACATGGGCATCATCACCATGGTTATTATATTGTTCTGATCCTGAAAGGCCAACTTTTGCTTTTGCTTTTGAAAATGGCAATGCATGGTGCACTTTTCCTTTGCTGATGGAGGTTAATGCCTGAAGGATTTCCTTAGAACTGGATCTGATGAAGAAAATGTCCCAAGGCAACAGAATTTGTCTTAAGCTGTGAAGCTTGAAGAGGCTGATGCTATTGATTGATAATCCATCAGCTGACAGTAAGACATGGCAACTGAAGACCTTACAGACATGTTCAGTTTGTTCCTCCCGACATGATGGAATGTGGTTTACTTGGCTGATGAAGGGATCATGGTTTTGGTGATCTCTATAGATGAGACTGTGATGTCACATGAAAAACCAATATTATTGATATTCAGTTGTATTCATGAAATAACAAAGCATTTATTGATATCCAAATGATTTCTGTATAAAAACAGATCATCATCAAACCCAGTTTGTTTCCTACAATAATATTATTTCTTAACCATAATGTTAAGAGTGAAATGTCAACTGATATTGTTCATATAACCTGTATGTCCCATTTTGATCTGTGTTAGTTCTTCAATTCATGTTAAATGCCAAAGTCAGGCATTTAAATTGAAATTTCTCAGCTATGACCTGAAGTGAATGAATTTTGTGAACAAGTTAGCTTTTAGTATATGGTGGTTTATTGTTTAAGATGCCCTGCTGTAGTAGTAGGCATGCATTTACCCCAAAGAGGAAGTGACATCATGTGAACGGATGTTTAAGTTAGACTGGGGCTGGGACTTCCTGTTTCGATGTAAGCATGTGATTTCCCAAACCAGAAGAGATATGAGAAGACAGGTAGTGGGTATTACTTCCTGATTAAGTGAGGTAGATGAATGGTGGTATGTTGTAAGTGTTTGGCCATTGTGAATAACTTGTCAACTCCATTTTTTTATTTTTGGTCATTTAGATATATTACAGTAAATTATGGTTACAAGAAACACAAACTGGCCTGTGATGTTAGCACATCATAACCATAGTTCATTGTATGCAATTGGACTTAAACATACAGCGAGACCAAAAACAACCGTTTGTCGATTTGTTTAAAGCATGTTCTTTATAAATGTAGGTTACTGTACTTCTGAATTACAAGAGATTGTAACAGCACTTTTCAATGAAACATACCCACTATATCACAATAATTAAGTCATATTAATTGTTTAGATTAACATTTGTAGATTACTAGATTTTTTGCCATACTAAAAGTGTTGTTGTTGAAGTGCAAATGTAACTCCTTCAGATCTTTTGAATTGTTTTACATTGTCATCTTCATCGACTGATTTGTGACAGGAAAATATTACAAATATTACAGTTCCTTCATGGATGTGGAACATTTTATTTTACACCAGACTATGGGGAGGAGAATCCCCTCATACTCCTGTACAGAAAAGGCTGTTAAACTTTGTATGCTACCATATGAATAGATGTTCTTTTTAACAAAAAGAATGTTTAATTATCATTCATATTGAGTTGTAAACAGGTCCTGTTGTTAATGATTGTAATGTACTTGTTTCAGGGGGATGAGTTATAAACGTGAGGGACACAAGCCCCCTCGCCCTCCTCCCCCCAAAGCCAGCCTGGGCTCCAAGCTGACTTCAGGGGCAATAGGCATCAGCTTCAAGGCGCTGGAGGAGGAAGATGATGAGGATCTCACTAGCTTCACGGGAAAGTTTGATAAGGTTGTAGAGGAGGCTCACAAGTCCCAGCGCTCTAGTCATGAAAGAAGAGGGTCATCAGGGGAACCAAAGCCCATCAGGATAGGATCAACCTCCATTCAAGATGCAAAACTCACTAAACTTCACTCACACTCAAAATCCTTAGATGATGGTAACTCATCTCCTACCAAGAAGAGCTTTTTTGAATATAAAGATATCATTTCAGATATTAAACATAAGATAACTGACACCAAAGAAAAGATAACTGATTCAATAAGCAAAAGAATAGAAGAATTTTCCGGGGACTCAAGTTCCAATCCCAGCCCTGAAAATGAGCAGCCTTTTGATGATGACATGTTGGTTACAGAGAGAGAGAACATTTTGACTGACATAAGGCCAGAAAGGGCACCTGTCGTTCAAGATGCTTTGCCCAGTTCAGTGAAAGATGACTTAGTTGACCATTTCCAGGAATGTGAGGAAGACACAAGTAGTTGGAGGAAGGAGGACGAAGAAGAGGATGACATAGATGTTGTTGATGAGTACTTTGGTATGAACTCAATGGAGGAATTTAGTTCCAACCCTGGATTGAATGTGTCTGTGAGGCAGAGATCAAAACTAAAACGTTTAGTCAATAAAAACTCTAAACCTGTAACGTCAGCAACTGTCTCTATGTCAACTCTAATGGACACCAGTCCAGCGGAGGAAGAACCACAGTTTAATCTAGAAGTACGAGATGAAAATAACGAACCTGTGGTTGAGAAAACTGAGCCAGCACCAAAACCAGACCTGGAGATAGCAAGTAACCATGACAAGAAAATGCCAACCACATTGGAGGTGGTGAGGCCAACAGAGAAGACCGTCCCCATACAGAAGCTGGTAGCAGTAGCTGTGTGTGTGTTTGCTTATCTCATCATGCCCGCTCCCCTCCTATGTGTCGGGGCTGATGATGGGTGTCATGCTGGCGTCCGCTGGATGGGCCTTGTATCTCTGGTACAAACAACCACCAAAACAACATGATGATTTCAAACTCACCCCACTTGAAGATTTACCTCCCATGTATATTCCTCAGATGAGGGATCCAGTCAAAGATGATGGTATTTATAAGGTAAGATGTCATGTGGCAATGGCTGCAAATTGAAATGTTACAGGTCGTGAGTTCTTTCATTCATCTTCTTCTTTACGTTTTGTAGTGTTTGTAATGAAGTATTATAGTCAGGTGGCCCTTGTCAGAAGTGGATTGTGTAATGTCCATTGATTCATATGGGACAGGAGTATATACACCAAAGAAGCCCTTTGAACAGTCAGCTCTTCACATATGCACAGTCAGCTCTTCACATATACACAGTCAGCTCTTCACATATACACAGTCAGCTCTTCACATATACTCAGCTCTTCACATAAAAATTGTTAGCCCTTCACATATACATAGCTCTTTTCACATATACATATTCATCTATACACATTCAGTTCACATATACACATTCAGCTCTTCACATATACACAGTCAGCTCTTCACATATACACATTCACATATCTTCTTCACATATACACATTCAGCTCTCAGCTCTTCACACACATATACACATTCAGCTCTTCACATATACACATTCAGCTCTTCACATCAGCTCTTCACATATACACATTCAGCTCTTCACATATACACATTCAGCTCTTCACATATACACATTCAGCTCTTCACATATACACATTCAGCTCTTCACATATACACATTCAGCTCTTCACATATACACATTCAGCTCTTCACATATACACATTCAGCTCTTCACACATATACATATTCAGCTCTTCACATATACATATTCAGCTCTTCACATATACACATTCAGCTCTTCACATATACACATTCAGCTCTTCACATATACACATTCAGCTCTTCACATATACACATTCAGCTCTTCACATATACATATTCAGCTCTTCACATATACACATTCAGCTCTTCACATATACATATTCAGCTCATACAGTCAGCTCTTCACACACATTCAGCTCTTCACATATACACATTCAGCTCTTCACATATACACATTCAGTCAGCTCTTCACATATACACAGTCAGCTCTTCTCTTCACACAATACATTCATTCAGCTCACATTCACACTATACACTCAGCTCTTATACACAGTCAGATCTTCACATATACACATTCAGCTCTTCTAATATACATATTCAGCTCTTCACATATACACAGTAAGCTCTTCACATCTACAGTCATCTCTCCACAAATACACATTCAGCTCTTCACATATACACTCAGCTCTTTACATATACAGTCAGAACTTCATATATACACATTCAGCTCTTCACATATACACAGTCAGCTCTTCACATATACACAGTCAGCTCTTCTCATATACATATTCAGCTCTTCACATATGCACATTCAGCTCTTCACATATACACAATCAGCTCCTCACTCAACCAGACAGGATTCACACTTTTACATATTGGCCTCATCAGGATAGTGGGAATGTCACGATATGCCAAATCAGTGCACATGAATATACATGTGTATCCGTCATATAGCAATACATGTTGAGATACAGAATTTACTCTGTTTGAAATTCAACATTTCCGACGTGTCCCTGCGAGTAGGTGGTTTTGACGTTACCTATTATGCGTTTATATTTTGCATTTTGTTTTGAAAGCGTTGGTGCCGATTTAATTATTTGATTGAAAGTCTAGACTATGTCAGTCAAAGAGATCTGTCTTATGTAACTGTCAATCTTTGGAGATATGAACCTGAAAACAGTTGTCATGATAGTCTCTCAAATGTGTTCAATCTCATATGACTAATAACTCTTGTCTATTTGATCCAGGGCTGGATGAATGAACTGTTGGAATACAACTCAGATGACTACCATATCAATCAGACACACTCGGTCTACATCAGTCTGGAAGGTGCACATCTGAGACTACAGCGACCAAAGATAGGGGTGCCAAAACGTGCCATGTGGGACGAGGCATTCACACCGTCATCGTTCATACACCAGCGCCATTTCGACCTTCAGGGGAGTCGTGTGTTCCTGCTCCCCCCAGGCCTAGTGAAGAAGAGGATATGGAGCAAGAAGTACCCAATCTGTGTGGCCCTGGCTCAGACTGGTACCAAGACAACCAGTATGCCCTCTGCAGTGTCCGGATCTCCCAAACACACAACCACACCCATCAGTGATGGAGAGTTAGGATTTGAAATCATTGACGAGGAGAAATGTGACAGTGGTATTCTCTATCTGTTTGCTCGCACAGGGAGAGAAAAGGAAGACTGGTATAAACGTTTCGTGTGCATCTATGGGTAACCCTTTAGGCAATCACTTGCTAGATCTCAAAAAGGCAATTTCAAGTCAGTCTAAACATAAACGGAGCAATTCGGACACTTCTTTGAGACACAAACGACAAGGTTCTACAGATTCTGTTTCGTCCACATCTTCACTAGCGGAGACACCAGTACCACCATCCCCAAAAGAAAACCAGTCTGTGTTAGATGTGGATCTCCTGGCGTTCGCACAGTACATGGGACGCCTGATGCCCTCCGCCTCTGGTGTCTCCAGCCCAGGGAAGGAGAACAATACTTGGAGCACGATCAGTGGATCCCTCATCTGTGATAAACAACTGTTCTGGGTAAATGCAATGGTTGGTCGCATCTTCTGGGACTTCCTTCGTGACAAATGGTGGTCAGAGAAGGTGACTGAGAAGTTGCAGAGGAAACTCAGTAAGATTCATGTAAGTAGTGTCTGCCCGTTGACCGGTTGGTCCTGAGTAAGATACATGTAAGTAGTGTCTGCCCGTTGACTGGTTGGACCTGAGTAAGATTCATGTAGGCAGTGTCTGCCCATTGACTGGTTGGACCTGAGTAAGATTCATGTAGGCAGTGTCTGCCCATATTTCGATAGGACCTGAATAAGATACATGTAGGCAGTGTCTGCCCATTGACTGGTTGGACCTGAGTAAGATACATGTAGGCAGTGTCTGCCCATATTTCGATAGGACCTGAATAAGATACAAAAAATGTTTTGCTTTGTTAGCATTCTATCACATTTATCATATGAAGCGACAACCATCAGGCAAGGTTTGGTTACTTGGCTGGTTGTGGTTGTGCGATGGTGTGAGACTTGGATGGCAGGATCAACTACCGGTTTATCTTTTCTAGCAATAATAATTTATTCCAGTCACCATCATACACCTGTAATATTGATCTTTGAAGCATTATACTTCAAACTAAGAAAACTATCTGAATTCAAATATACATTGTCTTCAGGTGCCATATTTCATAGAAGAACTACAAGTGATGGATATTGATATGGGCTCAGAGATCCCAGCCATCCGACGTGCAGGAAAACCATACCTGGATGAGAAGGGCTTCTGGGTCGACCTTGACATCGCCTACAATGGAGGTTTCAAGATGACAATCGCAACAAAGGTCAACTTGATGAAACTAAAGAAAACTACACATCAGAACGTCTCACAGCGACCACTTGATAAGAGGTGAGGATTCTTAGACAGGCTGTGTTTAATCCACACTACACCTACAGGTGTGTGTGTGTGTGTGTGTGTGCAGGTGCGTGCGTGCGTGTGCATGTGCGTGTGCGCGCACAGCCTGTGTGTTTTAGTCCACACTGAATGTACAGGTGAGAGTGTGTGTGTGTATGTGTTTAGTCTACACTGCATGCAGGTGGCTGTCTGTGTGTGAATGTGTGTACACAGCCTGTGTGTTAAGTCCACACTACATGTACAGATGAGAGTGTCTGTGTGTGAATGTGTGTACAGAGCCTGTGTGTTTAGTCCACACTACACCTACAGGTGAGAGTGTCTGTGTGTGAATGTGTACACAGCCTGTGTGTTTAGTCCACACTGCATGTACAGATGAGAGTGTCTGTGTGTGAATGTGTGTACACAGCCTGTGTGTTTAGTCCACACTGCATGTACAGGTGAGCGTGTCTGTGTGTGAATGTGTACACAGCCTGTGTGTTTTAGTCCACACTGCATGTGCAGGTGAGAGTGTCTGTCTGTGAATGTGTATACACAGCCTGTGTGTTTAGTCCACACTGCATGTACAGGTGAGCGTGTCTGTGTGTGAATGTGTGTACACAGCCTGTGTGTTAAGTCCACACTACATGTACAGATGAGAGTGTCTGTGTGTGAATGTGTGTACACAGCCTGTGTGTTTAGTCCACACTACACCTACAGGTGAGAGTGTCTGTGTGTGAATGTGTGTACACAGCCTGTGTGTTAAGTCCACACTACATGTACAGATGAGAGTGTCTGTGTGTGAATGTGTGTACACAGCCTGTGTGTTAAGTCCACACTACATGTACAGATGAGAGTGTCTGTGTGTGAATGTGTGTACACAGCCTGTGTGTTAAGTCCACACTACATGTACAGGTGAGAGTGTCTGTGTGTGAATGTGTGTACACAGCCTGTGTGTTTAGTCCACACTGCATGTACAGGTAGAGTGTCTGTGTGTGAATGTGTGTACACAGCCTGTGTGTTTAGTCCACACTGCATGTACAGGTAAGAGTGTCTGTGTGTGAATGTGTGTGCACAGCCTGTGTGTTTAGTCCACACTGCATGTACAGGTAAGAGTGTCTATGTGTGAATGTGTGTACACAGCCTGTGTGTTAAGTCCACACTGCATGTACAGGTAAGAGTGTCTGTGTGTGAATGTGTGTACCCAACCTGTGTGTTTAGTTGACACTACATGTACAGGTAAGAGCGTCTGTGTGTGAATGTGTGTACACAGCCTGTGTGTTTAGTTGACACTACATGTACAGGTGAGAGTGTCTGTGTGTGAATGTGTGTACACAGCCTGTGTGTTTAGTTGACACTACATGTACAGGTGAGAGTGTCTGTGTGTGAATGTGTGTACCCAACCTGTGTGTTTAGTTGACACTACATGTACAGGTAAGAGTGTCTGTGTGTGAATGTGTGTACACAGCCTGTGTGTTTAGTCCACACTGCATGTACAGGTGAGAGTGTCTGTGTGTGAATGTGTGTACACAGCCTGTGTGTTAAGTCCACACTACATGTACAGATGAGAGTGTCTGTGTGTGAATGTGTGTACACAGCCTGTGTGTTTAGTTGACACTGCATGTACAGGTGAGAGTGTCTGTGTGTGAATGTGTGTACACAGCCTGTGTGTTTAGTTGACACTACATGTACAGGTGAGAGTGTCTGTGTGTGAATGTGTGTACACAGCCTGTGTGTTTAGTCCACACTGCATGTACAGGTGAGAGTGTCTGTGTGTGAATGTGTGTACACAGCCTGTGTGTTTAGTTGACACTAAATGTACAGGTGAGAGTGTCTGTGTGTAAATACGTGTACACAGCCTGTGTGTTTAGTTGACACTACATGTACAGATGAGCGTGTCTGTGTGTGAATGTGTGTACACAGCCTGTGTGTTTAGTTGACACTACATGTACAGGTAAGAGTGTCTGTGTGTGAATGTGTGTACACAGCCTGTGTGTTTAGTTGACACTACATGTACAGGTGAGAGTGTCTGTGTGTGAATGTGTGTACACAGCCTGTGTGTTAAGTCCACACTGCATGTACAGGTAAGAGTGTCTGTGTGTGAATGTGTACACAGCCTGTGTGTTAAGTCCACACTACATGTACAGATGAGAGTGTCTGTGTGTGAATGTGTGTACACAGCCTGTGTGTTTAGTCCACACTACACCTACAGGTGAGAGTGTCTGTGTGTGAATGTGTGTACACAGCCTGTGTGTTAAGTCCACACTACATGTACAGATGAGAGTGTCTGTGTGTGAATGTGTGTACACAGCCTGTGTGTTAAGTCCACACTACATGTACAAATGAGAGTGTCTGTGTGTGAATGTGTGTACACAGCCTGTGTGTTAAGTCCACACTACATGTACAGGTGAGAGTGTCTGTGTGTGAATGTGTGTACACAGCCTGTGTGTTTAGTCCACACTGCATGTACAGGTAGGAGTGTCTGTGTGTGAATGTGTGTACACAGCCTGTGTGTTTAGTCCACACTGCATGTACAGGTAAGAGTGTCCGTGTGTGAATGTGTGTACCCAACCTGTGTGTTTAGTTGACACTACATGTACAGGTAAGAGTGTCTATGTGTGAATGTGTGTACACAGCCTGTGTGTTAAGTCCACACTGCATGTACAGGTAAGAGTGTCCGTGTGTGAATGTGTGTACCCAACCTGTGTGTTTAGTTGACACTACATGTACAGGTAAGAGTGTCTGTGTGTGAATGTGTGTACACAGCCTGTGTGTTTAGTTGACACTACATGTACAGGTGAGAGTGTCTGTGTGTGAATGTGTGTACACAGCCTGTGTGTTTAGTCCACACTGCATGTACAGGTGAGAGTGTCTGTGTGTGAATGTGTGTACACAGCCTGTGTGTTTAGTTGACACTAAATGTACAGGTGAGAGTGTCTGTGTGTAAATGCGTGTACACAGCCTGTGTGTTTAGTTGACACTACATGTACAGATGAGCGTGTCTGTGTGTGAATGTGTGTACACAGCCTGTGTGTTTAGTTGACACTACTGTGTAAGAGTGTCTGTGTGTGAATGTGTGTACACAGCCTGTGTGTTTAGTTGACACTACATGTACAGGTAAGAGTGTCTGTGTGTGAAGTGTGACACAGCCTGTGTACAGGTGAGGTGAGAGTGTCTGTGTGTGAATGTGTGTACACAGCCTGTGTGTTAAGTCCACACTGCATGTACAGGTAAGAGTGTCTGTGTGTGAATGTGTGTACACAGCCTGTGTGTTTAGTCCACACTGCATGTACAGGTAAGAGTGTCTGTGTGTGAATGTGTACACAGCCTGTGTGTTTAGTTGACACTACATGTACAGGTGAGAGTGTATGTGTGTGAATGTGTGTACACAGCCTGTGTGTTTAGTTGACACATGTACAGGTAAGAGTGTCTGTGTGTGAATGTGTGTACCCAACCTGTGTGTTTAGTTGACACTACATGTACAGGAAAGATTGTCTGTGTGTAAATGTGTGTACACAGCCTGTGTGTTTAGTCCACACTGCATGTAAAGGTGAGCGTGTCTGTGTGTGAATGTGTGTACACAGCCTGTGTGTTTAGTTGACACTGCATGTACAGGTGAGAGTGTCTGTGTGTGAATGTGTGTACACAACCTGTGTGTTTAGTTGACACTACATGTACAGGTAAGAGTGTCTGTGTGTGAATGTGTGTACACAGCCTGTGTGTTTAGTCCACACTGCATGTACAGATGAGAGTGTCTGTGTGTGAATGTGTGTACACAGCCTGTGTGTTTAGTTGACACTACATGTACAGGTAAGAGTGTCTGTGTGTGAATGTGTGTACACAGCCTGTGTTTAGTTGACACTACATGTACAGGTGAGCGTGTCTGTGTGAATGTGTGTACACAACCTGTGTGTTTAGTTGACACTACATGTACAGGTAAGAGTGTATGTGTGTGAATGTGTGTACACAACCTGTGTGTTTAGTTGACACTGCATGTACAGGTAAGAGTGTCTGTGTGTGAATGTGTGTACACAGCCTGTGTGTTTAGTTGACACTACATGTACAGGTGAGCGTGATTGTGTGTACACATTGAAGGGTCCTTTCACTGGGAAAAGATGAAAGCAAGCAAATATGGATGGGAGACTTGGAAGTTTGGATCACATGCAAGTCATTCTGACTACTGTATGAGTGATTAGTTCTGTAATTTAAACTACCAGTATGAAGGAAGTCCCTGAATCTTCAGGAATCTGCTGGTCTCTGGGTGTCTTTAGCATTAGTTAGGGAACGCAAAAAATTTCCCTTAGAAAACGTAAACCACAACTCACTCACTCTTAATGGAAATGTTGGCAGGTCACCCATAACAGACTCTGATGAGGAGGACAGCGCGGAGTCCTCCACAGACGAAGAGGAGGAAACCCCAACCACTGATGAAAGGTTAGTAGTGTAGCAGTAGTAGAGCTGTTACTGTCAACAGCATGTGTTATGTTGATATGTGGAGCTGTTACTGTCAACAGACTTCATTATGTTGATGTGTGGAGCTGTTATTGTCGACAGACTTCATTATGTTGATGTGTGGAGCTGTTATTGTCGACAGACTTCATTATGTTGATGTGTGGAGCTGTTTCTGTTGACAGATGTCATTATGTTGATGTTGTGGATGTGTGGAGCTGTTACTGTCCACAGACTTCATTATGTTGATGTGTGGAGCTGTTACTGTCAACAGACTTTTTTATGTCGATGTTGTGAATAGTTGGATCAATGGATGCTAACACTGACACCATCCCTTGTTTCAGTGCAGCATCAGGTGGCACCACCAGCAAGAAGTTCCTGCGATATCTGGACAAGATCACTCAGAGTAAATATTTCCAGCAGGCCACTGAGTATAAATATATCAAGCGGGCCATGGAGGGGGTGTCCAACACTCCTCTCATCCTCACAGTGGAAGTCAAGACCCTGGTTGGAACCATGGCCCTCAACATTCCGCCCCCACCTACAGACAGATTCTGGTACGAACACAACACATTTTATCAATTTTTATTGCTTGAAATTTAGCAAAGGGTCATTACCTGTATGCTAAAGGTTAAACAGTGAGGATGTCCCTGGAATCAAACACAGAAGGATTATCGTGCAGTCACCCTTGTAGGCACACAAGGGTCTGAGACTGATACCACTCGCCAGAAACTGCCAGATGTGTCTATATGACTGAGAACCTGTCTATTTATTTCAACACTTGGATGTTATAGATTTGCAGTGACACTCTTGTAATCATTTCATATGGTATTGTTAAGGATTATTGTGTTGAGTTCTAATTTATGAGGTTTTGAGGAAGTGTTTTTTGTTGTATTAAATATATTGAAAATAATTATACCCATGCTTTATAAATACAGTGCAACCGTATAGTGAAACATTCATCTTGTTAGTTGCAGTTACAAACATTTATTCATGCATCACCACTCATGTTTAAGGTATGGTTTCCGTGGCAACCCTAGATTATGGCTGTCAGCTAAGCCGAAAGTTGGTGAGCGTGAGGTAACATTCAACTATATCACAGAATGGATAGAGAAGAAGCTGTCGGTTGAGTTTCAGGTGAGACAATTGTAGTGGGATACTTACTTGCTGGTTGATGTATGGAAGCTCTCCTTCTAGGAAAAATGGGGTGGTGGAATAGCCTAATGGATAAAGCGTTTGCTTCCCCACATGGGTACTGCGTTCGAATTAATTGCTGGCCCAGAGGCTCTGCGCCCGGTTGTTATTGTATCGGGCCGGCAGTTTCAGATATTTGCAGGCTCTTGTGGCCTTCAGTAAATTATCTGTCCATTATTTTTTTTCAACTGGAATCTTTCCCATAATTTGTTTTCTTTATTAACATTCGGGAATGATCCATGATCCATCATGTTACGAATACCAGACAGTTTCACGTTCAGGTATTTCAGCACTTTGTGCATAGGAATGTCAACACCAGTCTTTAACAAATATAACCTTCTCTCTGCACCATAGGCTTCGCTAACTGATTTTGTAGAAACTGTGTGAAACTGTGTACAGTGTAGTCTATTTTGTTTTTATTGGTTTGATTTCAACAAAATAGGCCTGCAGATTTCATTCAGGGCCTGCAGATTTTAAAGCCCTCACTCACTCTGGGAAAAATACTTTGATTCAGAAAGAAGGGTGTATTGATTGTTAAATATAAAGAACCACAGGGTCTACTAGTTACAATATGAAACTGATTGGGAAACTAACACTCCTTAGTGACTTGTCATGGATCCACGAAAATATTAAATTATTGAGACAGAAACTAGAGATCTACTGAGATTGGCTTCAGTGTGTGTGGTTAGCTACTCCGTGGTGATCACCTACGGTCAATTTCGTTTCAGATTGTAATTTATTGATTACTTTCCTGTGCTTAAGTCATATTAATACAGAAATGTGAGTTAGAAATGTTTTGAAACAACTATGGTATTTGACAAGTTTGAGCGCAGCAATCTGTTTCCTGCACCATTTTAGGAATGAACCAATGCATGATGTCTATTCTCATAGTGAATTCGTGGTGAATTCATACATAACACAACAGTCACGTGTGATGGTATTCAGATTACTGCTAACTACTTATACCTAATTTGACCCTCCACATAATATGCAAACTAAATAAGATCAAAAATCACTATTAAGCACCCTAAAAACATACCACAGATATAGATAAATTTGTTTTGGACACACCCATGAAGATTTGGGTTAGAATTGGTCTTCAGCAGTGTGCGGGGGCGGTAGGGTAGCCTGGTGGTTAAAGCGTTGGCTCGTCACGCCGAAGGCCCGGATTCGAATCCCCACATGGGCACAATGTGTGAAGCCCATTTCTGGTGTCCCCCGCCGTGATGTTGCTGGAATATTGCTAAAAGCGGCGTAAAGCCATACTCACTCACTCACTCACTCAGCAGTGTGCGAAATAGTTTCCAAATTTTGCTAACCAGACCGGCTAGCCATGCCTGAAAGTTACTAGCCCACAAAATTATTCCCTGGCCACGGGTTTCATCATTAAGCTGCTAAATATGATGAATTTTTGATCAGACCATAATCTTGCATGATTTAAAAGTGTATTATATTTATTACTTAACACGCAGGAGAGAGTGATATAGATGTATTTACAAAATGACCCATGAAAATTCACTAGCCATTTGGGCCATTGACTGTGGAGATTTACTGGCCCGACTGGATTTTTACTAGCCCGTGGCTATTTCGAACACTGGTCTTCAGCAACCCATGCTTGTGATAAGAGTCAACTAACTGGATCAGGGTTGTCAGGCTCGCTGACTTGTTTGGCACATGTCATCGTATCCCAATTGCATAGATTGATGCACATGCTGTTCATCACTGGATTGTCTGGTCCAAACTTGATTATAGTTGGAATATTGCTGAGTGCGGCGTTAAACAACAAACAAACAAATGTTTTGACACAGTGCATAAAATAAATGTTATGTGACAGACTTTTGTGTGGTATTCTCTATGCCCTGTGTTCTCCATTTCTACTGATTTTAGAGTGAAAACAATATGGTTGTACATCGTTGTCATATTTTGTCATGCATCTACTGAAGAGAAGTTGAGAAGTTCCTAATGCTGAAATTTGTTTGGATTGATACATGTACACCAGTCTAAAACTAAGAGGAGGAATTGTATTTGTTTCAGCGTGTGTTTGTTATGCCCAACATGGATGACCTGGTTATCCCAATCCTTCTCCCCCGGCATCCTCCCTGAAGCCATTCCTGTTGCCACGCCGTCCGCCACCACCTCGGTCTGACACTGACAACAAAGCACTCTGCAACAGGGCACCCAGATCTTCATACAGACAACAAAGCACTCAGCAGCAGGGCACTCTGATGTGCCCACAGCATACAAAGCACTCTACAGCAGGGTACTCTGATGTGCCTACAGCATACAAAGCACTCTACAGCAGGGTACTCTGATGTGCCCACAGCAGACAAAACACTGAAACGGGGCATCCAGATCCTGCCCACAGCCAACAAAGCACTCGGGTACCCTGTTCTTCCCAAAGCAAACACCGTAAATTGTAGCCAAAATAGCAATCAGTTCATCACCCAGTGAGTTGCACCCAATTACATCAGAGCCAAGCTGCAGGATAGCCTGTCTTTGCTGCACTGCTTGACACACAGCTCTCCTATAGATGCCAGAATAGCCTGCTCTGCACTTGAACCTTTCCCCTGAGACTGCACCTTTCTATGTGCAAATGTGTACTGATACAAAGCTGTCCAGCATTATCAGATATTGTCCCTGACATGATGCATAGCAAGCCTCTTCAGTGCTCCACAAAGGAACCAGTCATCAGAACCATCTCCTGTCACGTTCCCACCTGCATAATTAGTCCTTGTTTATAATGCCTTGTACTATTAATGTATCTTAGCTTCAGTTGTGATAGTGATACCTATCGCGGTAGTAGATTCTTGCATGCTACAGTGATGTTTCTGTGACAATCAGACTGTATGTGTATGTGACAGTAACAAGACTTGCTACAGTGATGTTTGTGTGACGGTCAGACTGTATGATGCTGTAGATGATAGTAACATGACACACTACAGTGATGTTTGTGTGACGGTCAGACTGTATGATGCTGTAGACGAGAGTAACACGACACGCTACAGTGATGTTTGTGTGACGGTCAGTCTGTATGATGCTGTAGACGAGAGTAACATGACACGCTACAGTGAGATGTTTGAGTGACGGTCAGACTGTATGATGCTGTAGATGATAGTAACATGACACGCTACAGTGAGATGTTTGTGTGACGGTCAGACTGTATGATGCCGTAGACGATAGTAACAAGGCAGGCTACAGTGATGTTTGTGTGACAGTCAGACTGTATGATGCTGTAGACGATAGTAACACGACACGCTACAGTGATGTTTGTGTGACGGTCAGACTGTATGATGCTGTAGACGATAGTAACAAGGCACGCTACAGTGATGTTTGTGTGGTCAGTCAGACTGTAACCGATGCTGTAGACGATGTGTAACACGACATGATGCTGTACAGTAACCGACCGTGATGTTTGTGTGACGGTCAGACTGTATGATGCTGTAGATGATAGTAACACGACACGCTACAGTGATGTTTGTGTGACGGTCAGACTGTATGATGCTGTAGATGATAGCTACAGTGATGTTTGTGTGACAGTCAGACTGTATGATGCTGTAGACGATAGTAACAAGGCACGCTACGGTGATGTTTGTGTGACGGTCAGACTGTATGATGCTGTAGACAATAGTAACAAAGCACGCTACAGTGATGTTTGTGTGACAGTCAGACTGTATGATGCTGTAGACGATAGTAACAAAGCACGCTACAGTGATGTTTGTGTGACGGTCAGACTGTATGATGCTGTAGACAATAGTAACACGGCATGCTACAGTGAGATGTTTGAGTGACGGTCAGACTGTATGATGCTGTAGACAATAGTAACAAGGCACGCTACAGTGATGTTTGTGTGACGGTCAGACTGTATGATGCTGTAGACGATAGTAACACGACACGCTACAGTGAGATGTTTGTGTAGTGACTCAGACTGTATGATGCTGTAGATGATAGTAACAATGTTTGTGTGGACGGTCAGACTGTATGATGCTGTAGGCGAGTAACACGACCGCGATGATGTTTGTGTGACGGTCAGACTGTATGATGCTGTAGATGATAGTAACATGACACGCTACAGTGATGTTTGTGTGACGGTCAGACTGTATGATGCTGTAGACGATAGTAACACGACACGCTACAGTGATGTTTGTGTGACGGTCAGACTGTATGATGCTGTAGACGATAGTAAGAAAGCACGCTACAGTGATGTTTGTGTGACGATCGGTCTGTATGATGCTGTAGACGAGAGTAACACGACACGCTACAGTGATGTTTGTGTGACGGTCAGACTGTATGATGCTGTAGATGATAGTAACATGACACGCTTCAGTGATGTTTGTGTGACGGTCAGACTGTATGATGCTGTAGACGATAGTAACAAAGCACGCTACAGTGATGTTTGTGTGACGGTCAGACTGTATGATGCTGTAGACGAGAGTAACAAAGCATGCTACAGTGATGTTTGTGTGACGATCGGTCTGTATGATGCTGTAGACGAGAGTAACACGACACGCTACAGTGATGTTTGTGTGACGGTCAGACTGTATGATGCTGTAGACGAGAGTAACATGACACGCTACAGTGAGATGTTTGTGTGACGATCAGTCTGGATCGTACTCTTGAAAATGGGAGCAGTGTATGCCCCGCCTAAGTCTACTGAAACATGAGGTAGTTTGTTCATATACTGAGGGGAAAAAATAAGCGATACAAAGCTTGTGAAGAAACCTTGGAAAAATATAAAGGAACACTTGTGCTTTCATGTGATCCCTTATTTTTTTTCCCTCAGTACATGTGTACTAGTGTAGCAGGGAAGGTGTACTGGTGTAGCAGGGAAGGTGTACTGGTGTACAGAAAAGACAGACACTGGAATTGCTGAGTACTCTACTTGCAGGGATATTGTCAGTTGTTGCAGATTATTTATTTTCGCAATTATTTATTGACATGTTGCATATGTTTTTGTATTATATAACGTGTATATTTTAGCAGTCTAATGTGCCAAGGAAGGTACGCTTTTGTTGAATGCAGAATAGCATGTATGATGCTGTACTTCATTAAACTTCTTTGAGTCGCGTTTTAGAAGATGGGAAGTGCAGGAATGACAAATTTTATGGATAACAACTTCTTTTATTTCATGAGTGCAACATTTCGATATAGATTGTCATTATTTTACTTCATTATACCTTGAAAAGTGTTTTAACTGATGAAATAATTGAATGGATGTTTTAAGTTATGATGAGAATGATGTTTTGCAGTTGTAAACATTTGGGCTATGTAGCTAGTCTGACTACTGGTGTGTTGGTCCGGACATGAGAGCCTTATGGTAACTGTACTCACACAGGGCAGTGGGCCAGTGTGTAGCCAACACTGGAACAATCTGTTCTTCAGATAGGTCAATGCTTGTCTTGTTGAAACACAAGAAACGTTGGCATCTAACATTTTGAACTGAACAGCTGTCACAGTAGCTTTCAATGAAATACAAGTTCCTGATCACAGATTTACACAATCATATTTTGCCAAACATTTTATTTTTGTAATATTACATGAAATATGGTATTTTATGATGTTTGTAAAATAGTTTTAATTGAAATTTTTTAGTACAATTCTATGGTTCTACCTGTCATTACTGACATAAGATAAGGTGGCTTTGGTTCTGTGAATCTTGAATGTAACTGTTGTCCAGAAAGTGTGTCCCAGGAGTCCTTAGAAGCATGGCTGTGGGCTGGAGGACACTGGGGACCACCACAGAATGACAGCTGTTGTCTGAGACTGTCCATGAAGCACTGACACACCACCAGCTGAATGCTGTAGGCAGGACGCTGTAAATTAAGGCTGTCAGTAAGGTGTAGAACACCATTAACTCACCAACTGATCTTGTATCGGAAATACAATCAAAATATGGTATTTTATATATATGTTAGCTATGTCCTTCCCATGCTGCTCTAAAATAGAAAGAAACACGGCATCTTGTGGCAAGTGAGCATTGTGTCCAGGCAATGGGAATCTGAAGTGTTGTCATCTCTCAACGTCATGCACTGTTAATTTTGCACCAGCAGTCTTGTAGTGTTATACATCTGTTATATATAGTAATACAGAGGAGATGTGGTGGTATTTTTATATGACTGTCATTAGAGTGTCACTCAGAATAACATCATGGTTTAACACTGTCCTGCATACAGGAGTGAACTTCATGTGATTTATACCCTTTATTTGGCTCTGTCGTAAAGCTTTGCACCTGGATGTATGCAGAGAAAATTGATTATAGGAAGCGTTGTACATGTGGCAGACGTTCCACTGCAAAAAGCAGTTGGCAACAAGTATAAACTGTATTTTGTATGGACTGAAATGCATGATGGATTCTTTAGTATTTGAAGCCTTTGCCTCATTCAACTCAGATCCTTTGATCCGATATGATACCTCTCTGTATAGATCTGACACCCCTCTAGAAAGTGACATCAGGTGACCTTGAGGTAGTCCACTTAGGGAATCCATTTAAGGTTGATGCTTCAGTTTCAGAAAGTTTCAGGGGCGGTGGGGTAGCCTAATGGTTAAAGCGTTGGCTCGTCACGCCGAAGACCCGGGTTCGAATCCCCACATGGGTACAATGTGTGAAGCCCATTTCTGGTGTCCCCCGCCGTGATGTTGCTGGAATATTGCTAAAAGCGGCGTAAAACCAAACTCAGTCAGTCAGTCAGAAAGTTTCAGAAACAAACAGAAAACAAACAGTTCTGAATGTAAATAATAAAGGCCATGCCATTAACATCTTGCATAAGAATCCACAAGATTCAAGTCCTCTTCAGGTCTTGCATAGAGGGGCTGTCAGATGTTCAGAACGATGTCATATTGGAGTTAAGCATGTTTATGAGATTGTGTTTCCTAAGCCTTGTTCTCCCAGGTAAGATGTGCATCGCGTGTCATAATATTGACTATATGTATAGGTGCCCATGCTTGTCTTCCTGTGCTTTAATCAAACTGTTAGCACTCCTGACTGGAACAATAAGCTTGCAGGAAAGTTATGCAAGCTTGAAACACAGACATGCCAAAAACTTAAATAGCATGGAACTATTATTCTTGATTTTAACAGTAGATATATCTACAGTATTGTCACTTTGTGCTTTCCCTGTGCACCTGTAAGGTAGGTATACAGAGTGGTACGAAGAAAATGGGTGTTTTCGTGAGCTTTCCAGTGTGTTGACAGTTATGTCCCTTAACTTTAATTTGCTTAAACCATTTGAACATAATTCTTGGTTAGATGCATCATAATAGAAGTGTAGAAGACAGCTGTGTTCAGTCATCGATTCCCCTTGCTTTGTGACTCAGTATGGTGCATGCATCATAGATGTTGACAGCAGTAACCTGTATGTTTCTGCCACATGGATAGGAACTGTGAGGGTCAATTGTTAAATTGCTACTGTATTAATTACTGAGTTTTGAAATGGCTCTTGTGGGAATTCCTTTTGAAGGAAAACCAAAATCAATTAACAAAAATATATTTTATTTGATCTTAATGTCTGTTCATGAAAACCATAAATGTTTCATCATAATATGAGGTGTTTGTGTAGAACTTTCAGTCATGAGGATATCATTTTGATAATTTCTGTCTCATGTCAGGTGAGCTACTGCTTTGTGTTTTATCGAAAGGTTCTGATGTTTTTTCTGTGTTCAGATGGTGATGTGGGTATCAGCTGTTGCAATCTGAGCATGCTCGCATAAGATGTCAGTTATTAGTGTACTAGGACACTGTCCACAAAAGCCGACTTAGTGCTAAGGTGATCCTAACTCCCATACTATAGAGATTTGTGACAATCATAGCGCTAAGATCACTTTGTTGAACAGTCTGCTGGTGTCATTTTGAATTCAAGTCTTCTCTAGAAAAAGCTGTCAGAATTGATGGTGGTGATTTAAAAGTTTAGTAAATGATTATCCTACTTTTGTTGCATTTGATCCTGTTCTAACCTGGAGTCATTATAAGAATTTGATGGTTTTATAAAACCTCCACTGCTCAGAACTGAAATCCTGGAGCATTGTCAGTTTAGGTATTCTATCTGATGGTTGTTTTATTCATCACATATCTATTTTCTTGTAATTTTACCATGTAGATGTATGTATTTTTATTTGAAGATGGATTGTTTGTAGTACTTATTTGTTGGTATGTATATATGTGTTGAAGATTGTTGAAGTTTATATTCCTGTGTGTTGAAGCATGTATCTTGGAATCAAGTAGTATATTGATGTGCAATGTGTCCACGATCTGTATGCAAGAACTGGCCAAAACTTCGTTCTAGTTGTGTATATCAGCTGCCCCTTTTCAGTGTATATCAGCTGCGCCTTTTTTTTATATGTATATGAGATGCCCACTTTTCCGTTTATATCAGCTGCCCCTTTTCTGTGTGTATCAGCTGCCCCCTTTTGTCTGTTTAGAAATACTGGGAAATCAGTGGCAGGGTTATTTATCTTTAAGGTCCCATGGGAATGTTTCACAAGAAGATCATGGTGCTACTATTGTAACTCCCATCCCACAAATAGTATTATATAACAGGGACCTGATCCTCCAGCGAACTGTCCCAACAGACCTGATCCTCCAGCAAACTGTCCCTACAGACCTGATCCTCCAGCAAACTGTCCCGACAGACCTGATCCTCCAGCAAACTGTCCCGACAGACCTGATCCTCCAGCAAACTGTCCCGACAGACCTGATCCTCCAGCAAACTGTCCCAACAGACGTGATCCTCCAGCAAACTCTCCCGACAGACCTGATCCTTCAGCAAACTGTCCCGACAGACCTGATCTTTCAGCAAACTGTCCCGACAGACCTGATCCTCCAGTAAACTCTCCCGACAGACCTGATCCTCCAGCAAACTCTCCCGATAGACCTGATCCTTCAGCAAACTCTCCCGACAGACCTGATCCTCCAGCAAACTGTCCCAACAGACCTGATCCTCCAGCAAACTGTCCCGACAGACCTGATCTACAGCAAACTGTCCCGACAGACCTGATCCTCCAGCAAACTGTCCCGGCAAACCTGATCCTCCAGCAAACTGTCCCGACAGACCTGATCCTCCAGCAAACTCTCCCGACAGACCTGATCCTCCAGCAAACTCTCCTGACAGACCTGATCCTCCAGCAAACTCTCCCGACAGAATTGATCCTCCAGCAAACTGTCCCAACAGACCTGATCCTCAAGCAAACTCTCCCGACAGACCTGATTTACAGCAAACTGTCCCGACAGACGTGATCCTCCAGCAAACTGTCCCGACAGACCTGATCCTCCAGCAAACTCTCCCGACAGACCTGATCCTCCAGCAAACTGTCCCGACAGACCTGATCCTTCAGCAAACTGTCCCGACAGACCTGATTTACAGCAAACTGTCCCGACAGACCTGATCCTCCAGCAAACTCTCCCGACAGAATTGATCCTCCAGCAAACTCTCCAGACAGACCTGATCCTCCAGCAAACTCTCCCGACAGACCTGATCCTCCAGCAAACTGTCCCGACAGACCTGATCTCAGCAAACTGTCCCGACAGACCTGATCCTCCAGCAAACTCTCCCGACAGACCTGATCCTCCAGCAAACTCTCCCGACAGACCTGATCCTCCAGCAAACTCTCCCGACAGACCTGATCCTCCAGCAAACTGTCCCGACAGACCTGATCCTCCAGCAAACTGTCCCGACAGACCTGATCCTCCAGCAAACTCTCCCGACAGACCTGATCCTCCAGCAAACTCTCCCGACAGACCTGATCCTCCAGCAAACTCTCCCGACAGACCTGATCCTCCACAGCAAATCTCCAGCAAACTCCCCGACAGACCTGATCCTCCAGCAAACTGTCCCGACAGACCTGATCCTCCAGCAAACTCTCCCGACAGACCTGATCCTCCAGCAAACTCTCCCGACAGACCTGATCCTCCAGCAAACTGTCCCCGACAGACCTGATCCTCCAGCAAACTCTCCCGACAGACCTGATCCTCCCGACAGACCTGATCCTCCAGCAAACTCTCCGACAGACCTGATCCTCCAGCAAACTGTCCCGACAGACCTGATCCTCCAGCAAACTGTCCCCGACAGACCTGATCCTCCAGCAAACTGTCCCGACAGACCTGATCCTCCAGCAAACTGTCCCGACAGACCTGATCCTCCAGCAAACTCTCCCGACAGACCTGATCCTCCAGCAAACTCTCCCGACAGACCTGATCCTCCAGCAAACTGTCCCGACAGACCTGATCCTCCAGCAAACTCTCCCGACAGACCTGATCCTCCAGCAAACTCTCCCGACAGACCTGATCCTCCCGACAGACCTGATCCTTCAGCAAACTGTCCCGACAGACCTGATCCTCCAGCAAACTGTCCCGACAGACCTGATCCTCCAGCAAACTGTCCCGACAGACCTGATCCTCCAGCAAACTGTCCCGACAGACCTGATCCTCCAGCAAACTCTCCCGACAGACCTGATCCTCCAGCAAACTCTCCCGACAGACCTGATCCTCCAGCAAACTGTCCGACAGACCTGATCCTCCAGCAAACTCTCCCGACACCTCCAGCAAACTCCAGACCCTGATCCTCAGCAAACTCTCCCGACAGACCTGATCCTCCAGCAAACTCTCCCGACAGACCTGATCCTCCAGCAAACTCTCCCGACAGAGCTGATCCTCCAGCAAACTCTCCCGACAGACCTGATCCTCCAGCAAACTGTCCCGACAGACCTGATCCTCCAGCCAACTCTCCCGACAGACCTGATCCTCCAGCAAACTCTCCCGACAGACCTGATCCTCCAGCAAACTCCCGACAGACCTGATCCTCCAGCAAACTCTCCCGACAGACCTGATCCTCCAGCAAACTCTCCCGAAAGAGCTGATCCTCCAGCAAACTCTCCCGGCAGACCTGATCCTCCAGCAAACTGTCCCGACAGACCCGATCCTCCAGCAAACTCTCCCCTACAGATCCTCCAGCAAACTGTCCCGACAGACCCGATCCTCCAGCAAACTCTCCGACTGACTGATCCTCCAGCAAACTCTCCCAGCAGAAAGACCTGATCCTCCAGCAAACTCTCCCGACAGACCTCCAGCAAACTCTGATCCTCCAGCAAACTCTCCCGACAGACCTGATCCTCCAGCAAACTGTCCCGACACACCTGATCCTCCAGCAAACTGTCCCAACAGACCTGATCCTTCAGCAAACTGTCCCGACAGACGTGATCTACAGCAAACTGTCCCGACAGACCTGATCCTTCAGCAAACTGTCCCGACAGACCTGATCCTTCAGCAAACTGTCCCGACAGACCTGATCCTCCAGCCAACTCTCCCGACAGAATTGATCCTCCAGCAAACTCTCCCGACAGACCTGATCCTCCAGCAAACTCTCCCGACAGACCTTATCGTCCAGCAAACTCTTCCGACAGACCTGATCCTTCAGCAAACTCTCCTGACAGACGTGATCCTCCAGCAAACTGTCCCGACAGACCTGATCCTTCAGCAAAATGTCCCGACAGACCCGATCCTCCAGCAAACTATCCCCACAGACCTGATCCTCCAGCAAACTGTCCCGACAGACCTGATCCTCCAGCAATCTCTCCCGACAGACCTGATCCTCCAGCAATCTCTCCCGACAGACCTGATCCTCCAGCAAACTGTCCCGACAGACCCGATCCTCCAGCAAACTATCCCGACAGACCTGATCCTCCAGCAAACTCTCCCGACAGACTTGATCCTCCAGCAAACTCTCCCGACAGAATTGATCCTCCAGCAAACTCTCCCGACAGACCTGATCCTCCAGCAAACTATCCCGACAGACCTG
Source organism: Haliotis rubra (assembly GCF_003918875.1). Taxonomy (NCBI): domain Eukaryota; kingdom Metazoa; phylum Mollusca; class Gastropoda; order Lepetellida; family Haliotidae; genus Haliotis; species Haliotis rubra. Next base: position 2,820,883 of record NW_025767146.1, read on the forward strand.
ATCTTTCAGCAAACTGTCCCGACAGACCTGATCCTCCAGCAATCTCTCCCGACAGACCTGATCCTCCAGCAAACTGTCCCGACAGACCTGATCCTCCAGCAAACTCTCCCGACAGAATTGATCCTCCAGCAAACTCTCCCGACAGAATTGATCCTCCAGCAAACTGACCCGACAGACCTGATTTACAGCAAACTGTCCCGACAGACCTGATCTTTCAGCAAACTGTCGAAACAGACCTTATCCCTATGGACTATAGGACTCTCCAGATCCTCCAGGAGACTGTCCCTTAAGACCATATGATTCACCCCATCCTCCAGCAGACTGTCCCGACAGATTTGATCCTCCAGTAAACAGTCAAAACAGACCTGATCCTCAAACAGACTGTCCCTGAAGATGATAGAACCCTCCAGATCCAACAGTTGACTGCCCTTACAGATCTGATCCTCCTGGAGACTGTCCCTTAAGATCATATGATTCACCCCATCCTCCAGCAGATTGTCCCTACAGAGTATCGGACTCTCCTGATCCACCTGTAGACTGTCCCTACATACTATGGGACTCTCCTGATCCTCCTGTCATACAAGACGTTATCAAGGGGTAGCCCAGTGCAGACGTTCCTGGTCTAGGCTTCAGGTGCAACCACCATGGGTTTTTATACAGGGAGAGAATGACATGAGATTAGGCTAGAGTGTTAGAAGTTAGCATGCAGCAGTCACTTGTTGACAGACTTGTTAGGACACTGAAAAGTCTCTTATGTCCCTTGAGGAGAAACAAAATGACTTGGGCTAGTCGGCGACTTGTAATTTGTATACCTGAAGTGTTCAGTGGTCTACTTCAGGCCTTTCAGGAAAAGGAAACGAAATGACAGACAGGTGAGATAGGATTTACAGTATCAATACGAAGAGACTGTTTTGATTATTGTGATTTCTGCATTGTTTGTCAAAGATTGCTCGCCATCTGTACTAACATTGAAACATGAATACATAAAGTATGTACAACAAACCAAGTGTGTTTAGTTTCAATACAGTGTATGTACCCTATTTTTAGACAACTACTTTTACGAAGTAGAAGCAATTCATTACCGTTGAGCGGTCTGTCAGTGAGATTCATTCCAAGTCTTGCCTTTCTTACAATTACTGCTTGGATCATCAAGCTGTATAAATAGGGGCATAACTACATATCTTTGATTTGTAAATATAGATGACCAGGTCTTTGAATGGAATTTAGAAGTGATACACATAAGGAAGGGAATTTTATGGATGTCAACTTCTTTATTATGAGGAACACAATGTTTCAGAATAAACTTACTCCTTCATCAGATGATGAATGAGTAAGTAAGTACATACTCACATACATGTTCCTCATAATAAAGAAGTTGACATCCCTATAATTCCCTCAATATACCCACCATATAGATGGAATATTGCTCAATATACATGATGATTCTTATCTTCCTGATAAACAGAGTTTCTTTATGTCGCAACCGACATTATAAGTCAGAACATGTTCATTTGTTCTTGTTCACTGACGTGAGTGAGACATATCATCATTCCCAGTTGCTTGGGTTGATGCTCTAGACATGAATTATGGGGTTGTCTGGTCCAGACTTGATTATTGAATGTCTTCCATCATAAAGCCGGAATATTGATGTGTGGCATTAAGGAACTATCAGAGCTCCAGATAAGCTGCGTATTTGTGTATACTACGCTATAGAAAAGTTGAAATACGCAAGAAAAATAAATGCCAGCGTATGAAAAACACTAAATATTTACGTTTACGCTATGTTAAAATAAGAATGAGTATTTACCCAATACATCAAAATTATGTTGGTATCGTATCAATTCAAGACAATTGAAACAAACTTTTCCATCTCCAAATATTCGCGATTAAAATATTCTTGAAAATTCTAAACGCAATTAAGATGCTCAATGCAGATAGAATACCAGTCATTGTTTGTTAACCCTTCACTGGTTGGTCAATCTATAAATAGCGACTAGTCAATTAGCTGTTTCCTCCGTACATGTCCTGTAAACAAAGCAAGCATGGTCAAAAGCTTCCATACGCTCAAAGTAAAATATCTAGGGTTCTTTACGCTACAAACATAAAACAACTTCATTAGAGGACTGCTGGATGAACTTATATTATGCTGTTTCTAAATCATAATCAATTCCCGGTGATATCTTAAATGAACTTGTAACATTAGCTGTTCTCGGCGAGGTAGTGAAAAAACTCGATGGGAACAAGGTTTTGAGAAAAAACAGCAATTGCTACGTGGAAAAGAAAATATCCATGGTTAATTTTGAATAAAAAAAGGTCATATGAGGTCATGTTGTAGTGTGTGTCAGGCACACCTCTTACACTTGTTATTTGAAATGAATACCCGGATCTTGAAATCGGAAATACCCCCTTAGTTTAAAAAGTATGGGTATCATACCCACATGGCCAAAGGCTTATCTGGAGCTCTGAACAATTAAGCAAATTCATTTATTGTCATCTTCAGCTGATTGCAAGAGCTTTCTATGTGTAATGCCCATCGTGTTTGCAGTCAGCTGCTGTGCCACTTGGGGACATGTTAAACGTCACCATGTCAGTTATAACTAACATATTCATAGGTTTGCCAAGGCAAAAATACTCAGAATGCTATCACAATCCTTTTCCAATAATGATACTCTATTGAATTACCAATAATTTTGTCCAGTATCACAACCTTATTGCACTAGTAAGAGTACCTCCTCTTCTTTCCCCATACTGGCCGAAATGTGTCTGCCCTCTTTAAACACTATGCTGAAGGATCAACGGTTAATGACAGAGTTTTGTTGCAAAGTTAGCTATGATTTGTGAGGTGTTTACTCTAGTCAGTGTAGCACATCCTCGATTAACCCATTGTGATCAAGTAGCTGAAGGCAGCTGCACTCACAGGGCACCAAGGTTGGATGTACAATGACATTTGACTGTTTCAACAGGACTTCAAATTAAACTGCAATGCGAAGATACCAGTAAAAAGCAAATGATCAAATGTGTGGTAGTGGGAGTATGTATTACATCACAGAATAAACCAAGAGGCTAATAGTGAGGTGTTTCTCAGTGTTCACAAATGTTTGACCTAGAACTGGCAAAATCATTGTATTGGCAGTAACCTTATAGCAAAGAAATCTTACTTATTTGTTGTCCTCAACTGTCAAATTATAGGTTTATGTTTGTAATATTTGGTGTTCAGAAATTGGTGGTAAATACTGATTGAAACACTCGTAATATGTACAGATATCGTCTGTTGAATATTTGGTGTTCAGAAATTGGTGGTAAATACTGATTGAAACACTCATAATATGTACAGATATCGTCTGTTGATGGAACCTCGCCACTATTGGCTGGAAAATTGTTGATGCGGCATAAGGCAATATTCATTCATTCATTCATTCATTCATTATTGATGGAATAGCATCTTTTTTGCAAGTATGGTGTGTGTATTGCTAAATGTGATCTAATCCAGTGAATGGCTCATGTCTTCATGATGCAAAAAAACTTCAGTTCTTTCAACTCCCATATAAAACTGTTTCAGTCTGCTGTCATATAAACACCAAAGCTTGTTTTCTATAGATATTAATAATACATAAAAAGCCCAAAAAATAGATATTCTTTACTATATACATGTATTACTGAAATATTTACTGTATATTTCCAGAAGAAATGTGATATAGCTTTTGTGGTATTGGCAAGTTCAGACTGGATCTAACTTTCACTAAATTGGAATTCTTTAGCACCTTGGACCTGTGTCAATGCAGACTTTCTTCAAACAATAAACTAACAGTGATACAAATGAGGCATTAAACACATTATGATTCTAGCTTGGTGTTTACAGAGAGTATTTGTCCTGCCCAACATGGATGATGCCATGGTTCCCTTCTTTCCTGCGATTGTTCTGGGCCCTGGATGAAACTCTCCATTGATGTTGGGGATAAAGGTATCACCCACCACTAGGTCAAGAACCAGGTTTACAGACAATATGCTTACAATTAAACTAATTATTTTCAAAATAACCTATGAATTGTGATTTCTTCCAAGTTAGTCAACTTTCTTACTTATATGGGGCATCTGTATTGGATTTGAAGATCATGCTTGGTGTCTTGGCAGATCGCATGTCATCAGACCCAAAACATGTTCTCATAATTCAGAAACTGTGACAACCAGTTTCGGAATTTGGCTGTAATATTGCCGACTGCACCATTTAACATTTCACTCCTTGCAGTTATAGATAGGTTGTTGACAGTCTCAATTCCAACAAGGATCCATGTGTATATGTAATGACTAGACTCTCCATAATGATAGCTTTGAAAAAAACTGATGATAAAATGTCAACTTTGAATGATTGCTTTGTGCTAATGAATATGATCGAGATCTAACCAAGCATGTGTTTGTAAATTAAAGTTGTATGTGATATCCTGTCCTAAGTTACGCCTGCTCAACAGGACTGACTGACTGACTGAGTTAAGTTTTACGCCGCTTTTAGCAATATTCCAGCAATATCACGGCGGGGGACACCAGAAATGGGCTTAACACATTGTGCCCATGTGGGCAATCGAACCCGGGTGTTCGGCATGACGAGTCAACGCTTTAACCACTAGGCTACCCAACCGCCCCTGCTCAACAGGAATTGTGGACTGTGTTCACAGTACATCCAACATAGGGTGAAACAGTTTCAGAATGAGCAATGATCAGAAACCTACCCTTACCCAGTCCAAGTTTGTACAGTTCATTGTAAAGTCATCTATCGTCGATATTGTCCGAACATATACATGTGCCATTTCTTCAGTGTTATGTTACGAGTCGACAAGCTAATGCCAATTGTGAGGTGGAGAATTTATCTTGAATAAACCTGCTAAATAAATATGCTATTGTAATTATTTATAGTTTCCTGTGAGAAAATGGGACAGAAAACATGTTTCTGGAGAGCAGACTTGTGAGGCAAGGATGTTACATGGGTAAGTTTCACAAAGCCATCTTGATGCTACAACTGTCGTATGTTCATACTAGTAGCACTGCCATTCCCTTCAAGAGACCCTGCTGATTGTATTGTCACTGCCCTGACAGGAGGGAGCTTTGCTCGTGTTTCCAGCCACAGGTCTGCCTGTAACAACCTGACGTGTTTACGGGCCACTGTGACGAAACTGGGCTATTACAGACATAGTATTGCACTGACTGTTACAAAAATTAATGGGTTATCTTTTTCATGTTGGCCTCTTGTCACATGACCAAGAAATTAAACGGACTGAAGGAAAGACATCTAATAAACATATATTGCTGTCATTTACAAAACAGACTTTATTACTAACTAGCAGTAATAACAGGAGATTATAAACGTACAAAGAACTTTTCCCATTAGACTAAGTGCCAAGATGTGCATCTTTACTTGGTCTTCAACATGACAGCATGAAAAAAATCACTCACAACACACTTCACAATAAGCTTGCAGGCTCAAGCTTTGGAGACATATAATTTCACAGATCTATTTAACACTTTACTTTGAACAGATGTGTTAATTATTGCCAGTCTTCAGAACACTGCACAGCCCAAAGTAGAGATGGAGTTGACTCTCAAGTGCATGAGAATGAGGGAGGTTGCTTGGATATCAAACAAGACATATTCAGGGTTAACTGATCATGTCAGCATCAGAACAGATCTGTTAAACAGACGTACACCTGTTCCATTCGGATGCAAATTAAGTTCCAAAGTAGAACGGCCATCAGAGAGGAGACTTGAGGACAATACTATACTCTTCGTTTCACTAGGCAAACCAGTGATTGATATGAGCACTACTCCACATGGTCAGGGAATGGCTACAAGTAATCAAGCACCTCAGCCGCCCTGACAACCAATCCAACCAGTCACCTTTGCGACAGATTGCAGGAACTTTAATACTCTGTTTGACAGGATGTTAACTTGTTCCTGATGAAAACACCTTAGTCCAGAATTCAAACTTACTGTCTTCCCTTCAAGTAAAATAACCCAAATCATAATGCTTTAACGGTAATGTGAGTTTGTTCCATCAATTTAATATTGGTTTGCCCCAAAGTAATTGTTGCTAGCTATAAGGTATTGTCAGAATCTGCTGAAAAGAAAATGTACAATCTTTTCCTTAGGAACATAACTTATTTATTGATGCTTCAGAACAAAACAACATAAAATTGACTTGAATAAAGACTTTATTCAGAATACAATTCAAGCAAGCTACGAGCACAATATACATGTCATGTCAAAAATTCTCCTATCACTTGTACTGATAAAAGCTGCCCAATCCTAGGATACCTGTGCTTTGGCAGATTGTGATCTATATCTCTTCTTGGTCACAATAAAAATGCAGTAAGTACTGAGTTCGGAAAACACAAGAGGCATCATACATTAATAATAATTATAATAAAGAACCATACTGTCTGTAATAGCAGCACTTTGGAACACACGGTGCCCTGCCTGGAAGTAATCACAGTGTGCTTATATAGCATTTATATAGATACAGTCATTTTTTTTTTATGTTTTTTTTCTTTATATTTTTTTTTTGGTTTTGTTAGGGTTTTTTCATTTTTTGTTGTTTTTTTTCTTTTTTTTTTTCTTTCTTTTCTTTGTATTTCTTTTTTTTCTTTTTTTTTGTCTCTTAAGTATTTCTGTTTTTGCACTGCATCCTGTGTCTACCTGCTGCCACGGCGTGCTGGACTCTCAAGCCCATAAATGCCAGATCACTGATAATATTAAGGACAAATAATTAAAAATCTTAAATTAAATTTGTGGATTTAGGATGCACATTTGTTTTCTATTTTTGGGAGGTATTTTTTTTTTTTGGTCTTTTTCTTTTGTTTTTTTTTTAATACTTTTTTTCATTTGATTTTTTATTTGTTTTTGTTTGGGTTTTTTTCATGTTTTTTTTTCTTTTTTTTCTCCAAGTATGGGCGGGAATAAGGACTATTACAGACAATACAGCAGTTCAGGTGGCATATTATATAAAATGGCTAACCCAATCAATCATCCAAGATGATTCGTTATGCCCAATATCATTTATTTCTTGGAAGAATTATCAACAGCACTAGAATGCACTTCTATCCTGATTCAATCACACAACTGGACAACAGACACACATATGAGACTTCAGTATCACAGGTTGTATTTTTCCTGCCAACTGACAGATTCCAATTCAAACAAGAAAAAAAATATTACACCACCAATCAAGTGTAATTAAAGGAAAACATATTTGCACTCATTGTTGCTGCATTACAAGTAAGATTCGATTTGACATCAGTCATGAATGGCCTATACATAAACAGTATTTTCATACATTCACAAATAGACTTGAGGTTAACTTGTATAAAAGGCTTTGAACCCTCCCTTTCCCCCGCCCTCCCTCCAGCCCAATTATTAGTAGGCCCACTTGCTTGCTGAGGCTGTATACCCACATGACAAGACAATTTGGGAATTCTGAAAGACTTAATACTTCACCTGAAGTACAAAAAATAAACTCTGTGCTATACTTGAAGCAGTGAGCACCACTAATTGCACGCTGTTTAGCACTAGGGAGGGTAGGCAGCAGGGTAACAGCTCTCAGAGCACAAGTGATGGTCCATGGAACACATAGAAGCAGTAACTAACTTGCGTCGTTGGCGACGGCACCCACCTGCATTAGCTAGCTAACCCGCGTACAACAAGAGATCAATCACATGATGGGAAACTGGGAAACCATGTCAACAAACAAGCCAGAAACCTGCCCAACCCATATTTGATTGTCCTGGAAACACACTACTGGAATACTGACCATATCACGAGTCATCAACATTTATTCATTTAAACAGACTACCAACAACCAGTGAATTGACAAAAATCTTGGTAGAGGTCCCAGATTAGATTTGGTTATGGCAGGTTTCAGTGTAATAATATATCTCTATATATATTAAAGATTTGTTTGATATTTACATGGATTCCCCTCCCAATATATTGCTAAGGAAAGGGTTGGAATTATGATCCTCTACTGCCCCTCCCCCCCCCACAAGCTTGAGCTCCACATGTTGCCGGGACCGGGCTGGCTCCCTCCCATGCCTCCACGACTTGGCATGGCACTCCACGGAGTGGTGGACTCGCTGCGGTAGTACCCAGGGTTAGCAGCTGAGGACGGCTGTGTGGAGCGTTGTGCGGCAGGCTGGCCAGGGGGTGCTTGCTGCATTGGCTGGAAGTTGGACACCTGTTGGCCTTGTGACCACTGACTAGGGTTGTTGGATGAATTACTGTGCTGATCCAGGAAATGAGCACACTCTTGGTCAGACAAGAATTCAGCCAGAATGGTGGTGTTGCCAAGAACGCAAGTATTAAGTGCTTTTTTGAGCTTTAAAGGCTTCATCCTTGGAATTGTAGCAGACCACTGCCTGTCCTTGACTGAGATTAAGGTGGAACAGACGCAGTGGGCCATGTTGTTGGCACAGTGTACGAAGCGTGGAACCATCAATCTGAAAGGGAACATCAATTTCAATGGACCGACACCAAGCAAGACAAAATAAATGGCTTTGTATGCCACTTTAAACACTATTGCTAAAAGGTGTTGAACTAGTAACTCATTAAACATCATATCAATAATAGTTCAAAAGAAACTGCATGAAATTTCATTAAAATTTATCATTTTTGCCTGAAAGCAGGAATGAATAATAAATTCCAAATCCCAATTTATAGCCAATAAAACTGAAGTAAGCAAGCTAAGATACTATGTGAAAGTTGAATAAGCCCACAACAGCCATCTCCAAAGACTGCAGCTCAATCTTCTAATTAACTAATGCACTATTTTAGCAGCTGATTAGAACAGAAAGCTGTATTCAATCTCTAGCAAGCACTAGACAGCAAAATGTGAAGAAGTTGAGAATGGAGCATGCAATAAGGACACAGCTGGTATTGTGGGATGGAACTATGGTTGTAAGACTGCAGAAACCAGGCTAGATGGTCTAAGTTGACTTGGGACAGGTAACATACGGACAAATGGATGATAGTTAATGATTCATATCCCAGCCTGGCATGCAAGTTGTAACCATGTTAAAGACTACAAGACAACTACTACCTGTGGAGTGAGGTTCCTTAGGACCAGCCAAGTGGAGGTATTAGGGGCTCTCCCATCCCAACCTTGAGCGTTCACTGTAAGACAAGAGGTCAAAAGCTTCACAAGACAGCACCAATCACCTCTAACCCACAATAAGATTTTGTCTCACAGCAATTTGCAAAGCTTTGCCAAATAAACAGAGCAGCAGGCCCACCGGCCCCGATAGTCTCCACCAATACACTGGTTGGTCCACTAGGCATACCCCACTCTAGCTTGCACCGACCGACCGACAGCGAGTGTCAATGTCAGAGATGAGAAGGCAGAGGGGGACTATTGGGGTGGTACAAGCAGAAAGGTAGTTAAAAGTAGTGGTAGTTATAATCAGGCATCACTGGTGGCAAATATCAGATCACATAAATAGTCCACTATGTGCACATGTGGATAAAATTCACATACTTATGAAGCAAAAGAAAGTTATACCAAATGTCCAAAATGTTTGTCTTACCTTTAAAACAGCTCGCATTGATGTTGAATGTTATAATTGAAAGATTAATGTTTGAGAAGAGAACTATTAAATAGCCTTGCTATAGAAGTGTTTAAACCTACATGTGAAGAAATACAAGTCACATGAAGGTTTGCAGTTAGTCCAGGAAGCAGAAGCTTGATACCCATCACCAAATAAATTGAAATGTAAAATTACCTGGGGTAAATGCCGAGTTGTCTGTCCTGCCAGCCCAGGAGTTCTGTCTGTTGACACCAGCAGGCCAGTGGTGGGTCTTGTGCGCCATGAGGCCAGGAGGAGGGCGATTCTTTGGAGGCATGCTCCATACATCAGACATGGAGGGCGTTGTTGATTCAGATGTGGACCAGGGTTTGGACGAACTTGTGGTGGAGATGTGGCTTCCTTTCATGCTCCAAGTGGTGGACGAGTCAGCAGCCACTATTGGGCTGGTCTTGATGCTTGTCGCCAAGTTATTCAGGTAGTCATCCTTCACAACATTGACACTTAGTGACCGGGATATACTTCCTGGTGTGATATGAGGGTCATCTTCAACACTCTTAGTAAGCCCCTGCCATGGTTTGCCAGGAACAAACTCAGGGATGATGTCAGTCATACTGATTGTCGGAGTGCTGGATGTGGTAATTGGTGGGTGAGATTCTTTGTTTTCAGAGCTCTCTTTTGTCTCGGCTTGTGAAGTGGTTCCACCAGAACTAGTAGAAGGCCAATTTTGAGACGAGGTGGTTGCTTGTGTAGACCAAGTAGTATCACCACTGATATTTAGGCCACTGAGATCAGAGAATGGCCCCAGAGGTGGGCCACTTTGTGACTGCTGGAGAGGTTTGCTTCCAACAGCTTTATTGAGGTTTTCTCCAACTTCACCAGCGGTTTCTTTGTCAGGGGTTTGGCGCTTCCACTGGTTAAGGCGGGACGTTTGTTGCAATTGAGGTGGATTAATGGCAAGTTTCTCGAGTTCATTCTGTATGGGCATCATGTTATCAACTGAGTCTTGAATATGTGGGCCTGCTGCTGGAGCTTGAGCCATGGGACCTCCAGCCCCTACAGCCCCACCAGGGTTTTTGAGCAGGATCTGCTGTGCCTGAGAAAGCTGCTTCTGCAGCTGCAGTATCTGCTGTTTGATATTGTTGATCATGACTGCCAGCTGTTCCACCTGTTGCCGTTGAATCATGTTCATCATCTTGTTCTGTTGGAGGAACTGTTGCTTGGTAACAAGCTGCTGCAGAACATTCTGCAGTTGCAGCAGTTGTTGCAGGAGCACCAGGATGTTGTGTGGCAGTTGCTGGTTCAAGAGCTGAGGGCTAATGAGGCCAGACTGGACCGCCAGTCGCAGCTGTTGCAGGATCTGCTGCTGCGCCATCTGTTGCTGCATCACCTGTGTGTTCGGCAGCTGTCCTCGGGTCAGAGGACCTTGGGTGGGACTCATTGAATTCATAGACTGGTTCTGTTGCTGTTGTTGACGCTTATGCTGCATGAGTTTTTGTTGCAATGATTGTGGATTAATACTGGGGTTATTTGGATTCAGACTAGATGGGGGCAGACTAGGTCCCGATTTAGACCGGTCATATATGGTCACAAATGGCTGATTTGGTACTTGAGCATTTTGAAAGGGAGTATTTTGCATGTTAATGTTAGGCACATGTGGATTGCTCTCAGACTGAGTATCTGATATGTCATCGTTAACCATGGCATTGTCAGGCATCATGCCAGGCATTCTGGGTTTTGCACTATTAGACATGAACACATCCATGTCAGCATCCTTCTTGGTGGCCATAAGATCAGCTGAAACAAAAGTACAATCTCCTCAAATGTCAACTAGACTTTCAAAGCTGGAAAGTATCATCGGGGTATATTTACGAGGATAACAGCAAAAACTAAAGTTTTTATTATAGTGACTATTTAGTATGTTGCTATTCCATCCAAGAGAGATAACAAAGTGTAGGCTTTACACAACACGTTTGTGGGGCACTGCACCCAGTGCCTTCGAAAAGGTAAGAACTTGGCTGACAGCCCCAAGGAATATCTATAAACTACAAAATCATGAATTTAAATGTATAGGCTTCAAGGACATATCTACTTACCCAGGGCACTTTCAACATTCATGTTATTGCTAATCAAGGCATTCTGAGCTTCTTCCTTCTGTAAAAAGAAATAAGTGGGCTGTTTGTTAATACAGGAGTTTATTAAATGACATTTGTTTATATATTGTGAATGCCCCAACAAATGTCTTCAACATGACATCAGCAAGTAAAGATTTCAAATTAAGTTTCCCTATGAATATTGTCTTTGTGATTATATGTAAAAAGGAGAAGTGTATATGTTATTTGAAGTTTTCAGCAAATATGGAAGACAAAAGAAATAAGCTATATTGTACCCAATATTGAACCAAGGTTTTCCGCATGACAAGACAAACCACTAGGTTACCCCTATGCTCCAACTATGCATAAGCAAGTAACAGATGGCGTGTAAGAAAGTTCTTGTACTCCAGAACATGTATAAATCAATAATTCAGTAAAAAATATTTACAAAAAATGCAGAATTTAAAGTCTTAAGATTATGTTGCCAAAATTGATCAAACTTAAGTGAGTTGAGATTTACGCCACACTCAGCAATATTCCAGCTATATAGCGGCGGTCTGTAAATAATCGAGTCTGGACCAGACAATCCAGTGATCAACAGCATGAGCATCGATCTGCGTAAGTGCGATACAATGACCTGTGTCAACCAAGTCAGCGAGCCTGACCACCTGATCCTGTCAGTCGCCTCTTACGACAAGCATGGGTTACTGAAGATCAATTTTAACCCAGACCTTCCTGGGTTGATCAAACTTTAAAAATAACTCATAGTATCACAAGAGTTTTATCTTTATGGCCCCATTGAACTACTAACTAAACACGATGGGAGTTTAAGTATGATTTTAATCTAAATATGTTCGAGTTTAAACAAAGATACAGTGCAGAGGCCCAGATAAGCTGCGTATTTGGGTAAAATACGCACAGAAAATTTCCAATTACTCATTGAAAAATAATTGTTGCTTACCAATTACGCATCTAAAATGTTAGATAAGCACAAAGTTTAAAACATATGCGTACGGAATATATCTATAAAAATCACTTGCATAATGAAAAAGACATCGATTGGCATCAAGTTGTATTGTTAGTATAGGACTAGTGTTGAACTGTCAGTACAGGATGAGTGATTTTTTATGAAATCATTTCCATTATATTTAAGTTGGTTTTGCTTCAGTATGACATAAGGCAGTACATACCTGTTTAGTAAACTTACTCAATGACATATACTTAGGTGAGTAAAATCACTGAAATACCCACATATTTGAAAGCAGTGGGTAACGGAAAATGAAATACCCACTCAACATTCATAATACCCACTCCAAAAAAATACAGTGGGTACAGTACCCACATGAGCTAAATCTTATCTGGAGCTCTGCAGTGTATGAAATTCCTCATGTACAATGACTAAACTATTCTTAATGATGCTCTGATGTAACATTGCATTTGACACAACTTTGAACAAACAGCATCATACTTCAGTGAATATCATAAAGCACATGTTCGGACACATACTTTGAAACCCATGTCCATCAGCTGTTGTAGTAATTTACTTCTCATCTGGGGATGATGATTGTTGCCAGTGGGGAATTTGTTAGGACCCTGTAAAAAAATGCCCAGGAGATAAATATTTGGATCTACTGAAAGGATGTACTCCATTATTCAATTATACCATAAATATTGCAGACACTTTTATTAAACTATGCTACAAATACAATTTAAAGGAGAAATTGATGAAATTCTTTTTCAACTGTTATTGAACATAAATAACATCTAACTTTTCATTTTTGATGAATGTGCTGATCAAATAAAATGAATGACAAAGCATGAAACAATAACTGTGGGTTAGAACGTGCAGACAGATATGTGTCATGTTAGCGTAACAGTGAGAGAGACACTGTACATTGTGCGATGTTGCAAGCTCCAATGTTATCCCTGGCGCAGGAGGGCCACTTCAGTTACTGATGTCCCATACAAGTGGGATGACAGGGAGGAACAAAACTAAACCAAACTTGAACACTGCAGTTAGTTAACGTGTTCACCTCAACACAGCAACATTACCTTTTGTAAACTTATGAATATGATTTCAGGAAAATAGAAATGGTTGCTTCAGTGTCAAAAATGAAAAAGTATTAAAAGATTAGAGAAAAATACAAAGCATTAACTATTCATTTCATTTGCAAACAAGGAACCGTTCAGCTTTACTAACTTACAAAAGGCATGAAATGACTTCTGTAAGAATTGTACTACAAGCAATCTAGCATGTAACAAAATGATGATAAGGGTGAGCCTTGTGACTAGTGTACTGGCAGTACAACTTGAGCTGCAGGCAGCTATGCTAGTGTGAGCTAGAACAAGGACGGTGTCGGAAGTGACGGGGTCTCATGGTGCCCACATTTTCCAGGGATAGTATACCTTCACCAGATTCTTTTTGGTTTTCCAGCCAGGGGCACTGCTCCATGTACTATTTTCTTGTGAAATGTCATTCCAATATCCCACCTCCGTTTCACCACCCCACACATTGCCTGAATTGCTTGCATTCTCATCTGGCCAGCCCGGCTGCAAGAATCACCATCAGCAACATACAAGTGTTGGCCGCAATCCAAGGGGGGTGGGAGCAGCACAGGCAGGGAGGGCGGAGGAAGAGGGAAGAGGGACAGGAGAGAAAGAAAGAGGACAGACTGATGCTTCACTCAAGTGTCGAGTAACAGATTACCAGAAATTCACCATGTGCACAGTTGACCTAAATCTGGTATGAATTATACTAAGCCAGAAATATAAAGACGATTTAAGCCATAAATGTAAAATGTCTAGAGTCATGAACACGTCACATGAACCTGCATAGAAGGTGCTCAAAACATTGAACACTGGACAAAATCAACCATCAAAAGCAAACAAACTGAAGATGTCCACAATGTGACACAAATCCCCTTGTGTTGAAATATATCCAGGTATGTGATGCCTCATGAGGAGTTAGAGTATTAGCACTAATGCTACATGATGGAGAAGAGTATTAGTGATTTAAAATGAAGGATGCTCTTATCTTTCCATTTTTAAGACTTATTTATGTCCTAAAACATGAATTTATACTACAGGAACACTGCTTATTATCATGGAACTTAAAATTTTCAAACAGAATCCAGTGTTCACATTTTCTAACAAAGACATTGCACTTGTGTATTGTGGTTTATTGGTCATTCAACTTACAAATGAGCAGCTTTCCCAACAACGTATTTTTTGTTGTTGAACAGAACAGTTGTTAACAAATGAACATATACTGCAATTAAGAAATTTAGTTGGGTTTATACAATTAGTGTTTGTTTCCAATACAACTTATCTACAAACCTGATGAAATGTATATTATGTGTGAATGTGTTCAATGTCCTGATAACCCTTTATCAAGGGAAAGAGCATGGGATGAGAGCATTTTGAAGGACAAACATAATGAAATAGTCTCCACATGACTTAAGGGCATTAACCCATCTGAACGATCAGGTGGACTCTTGACGTAGAGATTAATACAAATATAACAAATGAATGATAAAACATGCAAATGAAATGAATGATGAAATGATGAAAAGACCAACTGTGCACATGACCAATATTAGAATATAAATGACCATTATAAAATTAACTCCAAAACAAAATTCTTTCCAAAATTTCCAAAGTGTTTCTTTAATATCCATGGAAGACTTGGTGGAACATGAGGACATGCAAGTAAGACGGGCTGTGCAGTCTTCCCATGCTGTCTCTATGCTACACCTGCCCAGCTGTGAAGGAGGCCAAGTTGGACAACAATTAACTGAGAAGCAGCTACAACACCCGCCACAATGCACTCATGTCTGCAAGCACAATGGGCATTAACCAGTAGTGAGACGGGCAATACAGGAAACTTAGCAAACCTTTCTCAAGTTCCAGCTCTGGTCGCCGCCGCCATCTCCACTCCAACTCGAGGTAGATAGGGATTTTGGCTTGGCACCAGGCGTGGGATTCCACTGACTCCCTGGGTCACCCCAACCTCCAGCTCGGGCCTGGAACACAACATAGTGTTTATGATGTTGAGAAGCTACTCCACAAATGTATTTTATTTTGAAAGCATCATACACAGCACTTACACTGTGTTAGTATCATAAGTGAATAGTACAAACATAATAACTCAGTGAAAAATTCACTGAAAAAAACACTGATAAATGTTTTATTACCAAATAGTGATGTAATGAAACAAACAGGAAGACTTACCTGCTGCTGGGCATTGGCTGCCCAAATACTGGTTCCATCATCAACCTTCATGTTGGAGTTGGAGAGGTCTCCCCATCCAGAGGCCTTTGGTGGGTTGCCAACTCCTACATTTCCACCTCCACCACTCATTCCTCCAGCACCCATTCCTCCAGCGCCCATTCCTCCACCGCCCATTCCTCCACCGCCCATTCCAGAGCCTGTAGGTGGTTGCTGGACCGGTACCGGTGCTCCTTTGTTCCAAGACTCGGGCTGTTCAGGCTTGGGCCGTGGGGTTAGTGGAGTTGCTGGGGTACTTGGTTGACTGTTCCAACCTTGTGGGCGCGCTGCATCTGTGGCTCACCCCAGTAACCTGTACCATTATCAACACGTCGACGCTGCATTGCTGCATCTTCCCAGCCTCCTTGAGAATCTTGATTGTCTCCCCACTGGGACCCAGATCCACGATCGCGATCCTGACCGGAAGATCCCCAAGATCCTGTTTCAGTCTTGTTACCCCACATGCTTGAGGTTTCAGAGCCTCCCCCCCAGGTACCAATGGTTTTGTCGGAACTTCCACCTCCGTTGCCTCCTACATTGCCAGCACCATTTCCACCAACTCCAACATTGCCAGCACTGTTTCCACCAAGGCCACCAAGACCACCAGTTCCACCATTTGGACCAACACCTACACCACTGCCAACACTGCTTCCTCCATTACCACCCCATTGGTTATCAGCTCCAGGCTTGTTTGGTGGGCCATTCCAAGTATTGGAATCATTCTCATTTTGCCACTGAGATCCACCTGAAGCTCCATTCCACCCACCACCTCCGCTGCCACCACCATTGCCACCATTTCCTCCATTACCTCCAGAGCTACTGTCACGACTAGCTTCCCAGATTGCCGTTCCATTATTATTGTTCCACACATTGGAAGCTCCACCACCACTATCAGTAGAAAATTTGCGTTTGGTCTTTGGTGATTCTGAGACATCCCAGGCTGTATCCTGTTTGACAGGTTTTGCCCCCCACCCATCATGGTTCTCAATGGCTTGTCTTATGAAATCATCAGCAACTTGTCCTGATTGGCCTGCTGCATCAGCAGCAGAGGGTTGCCCGGTCCCTGAATTGCTGCTGCCTGGGGTTAAGCCCTTGCATGCAGCTTGAGCCCATGATATGAACTCAGTTGTATTGCCTGATCCCTGACTATTGGCTGCACCATTGGGGTTGTCCCCCCATTGTGACTTAGAATTATTATCCCACTGGGTTGCTGACTGTGGAGTGGGAGGTAGGGACTCTCCCCACCCACTACTTCCCAAAAAGCCAGACTTAGGAGCCGCATCTGGTGTGCCCCACATGCTAGAGCCATTGCCCGCACCTTCCGGGCCACCATTATTGCCACTGTTTTCTTTCCCACAATTGTTCATCACAGCACTTGTTGGATTATTCCAGCCAGACTCGTGGGGTTTGGAATACGTAGTCATGCCACCAAACATGCCAGACCCACTACTACCCTGCCATGGAGTTTGATTATTTGAAGGCCCTGTCTGATTGCCACTCACTGGAGGTCCACTTTGTTGAGCACCGCTACCGCTAAGCATCAAACCATGCATATTGTTGCCATTTGAGGTTTGCATTTGCATGGAATTCTGTGGTCTTGGGCTACCCTGGCCTGGGGCACCCATCCCCCATCCTGAACGGGAAGTGGAGGAGTTTGAGTTCATAGAATTTGATAGGTTATCACTACCAGCCATGCTGGTACCAACTTGCATATTATGTCCTTGGTTGTTCATAGAAAGACTTGGATGCGGATTACTTGAACCCCAATTCATAGGATTCATATTGGCAGCAGAGGAATTTGGAGGATCCCTGATCCCCCAAGGATTTGATTCAAGTCCACCAAGTGTGGAATTGGCTCCCCATGGATTGGAAGCACTTTGACTCTGCATGGCACTTAACCCCTGATTGGTCTCCTGATTTTGACCATGGCTACTTGAGCTAGATATCACAGATCCGGACTTGACAGATGCAGCATCATCTCCTGCATCAGAGCCCGCAGTTTCAGAGTTCCCAATGGACGGCCAAGCTTCTTTATCTGAGGAATCCACAATGACACTATTAACACTTGAGCTTTGGCTCCACTCACAGTCCTTGGAAGGATTGTGCCAGGTTCCTATATTCTGACCTCTGTCGTTTGCAGCTGGACCTTACAGAGACAAAATAGGACTATATTTCCTTAAGGGATGATAGAAGTACTTTACGTTATGTCTCATCAACACTCAAACTCATTACTGTTTGAGAATAGTTTTCTTTCACTACCTTAAAAATGATTTGATCCAACTACAAATAGACCATTTCTAGAAACATCAGTTCATTATTACTTCAGAGGCAGAAGACTAATCTCAAGACAAATACTAATGAAGCAATCAACAAAGGTGAAGTAAAGCAAAAATATACAAATATGGTTTTCAGGCAAGATACTTTCCAAAAATTAGTAAAAACAGAAAAAATCTTTCAAGGAAAGTGTTCAATAGACATGCCTGATAACCATGAAAATAAAGTTAGCTTTATTGTGGAACAACTTACTTGGATCTGTCCAACCACTACCCGTAGCAGGTGGTCCCTCACGCCATCCACCATCATCTTCTTCACACCAACCAAGTCCCACTGCTGCTGACGCTGAAGACGCCCATTGATTACCAGTCTTTTTACCCCCCTGTGGTCGACAATGACACTGTTAATGTTGATCAGGATAAATTAACAGGAAGAGTTTATAAGCATTATAAAATGCAAGTGTGACAAATGTTCACATTGGACGATTTTCTTTTGAGTGTGGTTGTCAGTGGCCCGTTTTAATAGTGACCCAATTCTATATAAATCCCTGACGTCATGACATGACTGTTTGACATCCTGGTGTATGCAGAAGCAGGCAAGCACATGGTAGTGACTTTCATCAACTCCTTACTTCTTGAGCACACCTACCTTCTTGCATGTCTTTGTGACCAGCTCAGGGGGGGGAATCGTGGTTTGGTGAGTACTTCGTTGATAAGGAGCAATGAGTAGTTTGTAGCAAGCGATGATTGATCTTGAGTTAATTGTAATTTGTTCAATCTGAAATGAAGATTGACTGACATAACTATCTCCACTAAAGCTCAAATGATACCAAGGTAAAGCCACATGGTAAAGTACTTCCTTAGTTCTCATGAGGATAGCTATAACTTCTTTGATTAAAAGGTTAATGAACAAAACAGCACAATACTTCAGGGCAGATATGGCACCTTAATATAGCTAACTTGGAACAATAACCCAGTTTGTAAGTTTGATCAATGCAAAGCATGAGCCATACTACAACATACCAGCTATTGTGAAAACAAGTAGTAAGCTTCCCTCTTTGTTGGAAGGATTCAGTAACTCCCATTTCCTAAAAAGAAAAGTTCCGAGTTGAACCAGCTCGACTGGGATTTCTCGGGGATCAATGGACCCCATCTAAAATCCATTCCATTAAAAAAATCCATTGCATACAAAACCAAATTAGATCATGCATAAAAGCTTTTAAACAAAGTCAATAAATAGTTTAGTATGTTTCTAGATGTGATCAAAAAGTATTCTAAGTTATTCATGAAATTTAATCTGAGGGTATCAGCATGTATGTCTATGTTTTCACAATGCAGTCAGCAATATTACAGCTATTGTATAACTGAATCTGGGACAAACTAGGGATTGATATGAGGGAAGTCCAACAAATCAGGGTACAATAAACAAGTCACCAAATCTGACAGCCGAATTCTATAGTCGCCACTTGCTAAAAGCAGTCTGTTGCTGTGACCTATTCTTGCAGGGTCTCTACAGGGGATATCAGTATGGCTAGGGTGTTGATATGCACAAAAACAACTTTCAGCAAGTAGTGAGAATAGCAGTAAGGGACTTACCTGAGAGCTAGGCACTTTGACTGATTTGTCTTAGCTAGAGAATGCTTCAATGTGCTTGCCCTCAATTTGGAATGCAATCTGATAAAGAAAAGTTTACATTTCATGGCATATCATTCACAAAAATCAACAATTATCATGGACCCTCTATTATCGCGGTAGTTAATGTTGTCGCCATCGGGATTATAAACGGCTACTGACATTTAGCATTTTATATATATTTTCAGTTGACTAATGTTTAATCTTCATTTCTGTCACAAATAATGTGACACATAGTCGCAACTCGTTTAATACCATTGCGGCAATTCCGACTGTCTCGTTTGACCCGAAAATTGAAGCAACTCTCTATTATCGCGGTATTGCTTTTTTCGTTACTGTGGCACGCGGTACAAGCAGATGACACTGTGAAACATTTACTAAGACAAGTAACGAATCTAAATAGTTTGATCATTAAAAAATATTTAAGAATTTCATTCACATTAGTAATATGTTTTTAACCCAAACATCTGAAACTTCTATTCATTTGGATACAAGGTAACAATAATGTTACAAAATGATGTTTTTTCCGCCTTAAAACGTACCATACAAGTTGCTGCAGTGTGTAGAGTGAAGTTGCATAATACGTCACTTCCTGTTATATTTTTAGCACGAAAAATATGCAAATGACCTTATAGTTGTCGCAGGATTACTTTTGGCGAAGTAAGTTTTGATTCATGCTAGATGTAATGGCAGTAGGGGTCATACTAGTTTCAAAATGTTCCAGAACTTACTGAAAAGATGAATGCTTTAATATTTCTACGATTAGACTTGACATTCCAATGAAATAAATGACTTTTTCAAGAGCGATGAATATATTTTATGTAATTTGCATATGTAAACAGCTGATGCGGGGCGTGGTGTGTCTGCTTTCCCGAAGTTTTCACGTGCCGCGATAATAGAGAGTCCCAGTATAATGCTTATACAGACTAACAACGGACAAGAAAGAATATGTATGTTCAATTTACAGCCTTACATCCACAACAACAAAACTCTAAACATTAATCCCTGGTATAGATTGTGAAGTACTTAAATTTTGCCAATCAAATACAAAATTATCAACTGCCAATGGCACCTATGATAACGTTTAAAAAATGTCAGATTTTCAGTTA
Source organism: Haliotis rubra (assembly GCF_003918875.1). NCBI lineage: Eukaryota > Metazoa > Mollusca > Gastropoda > Lepetellida > Haliotidae > Haliotis > Haliotis rubra. The sequence continues at coordinate 2,841,816 of NW_025767146.1, forward strand.
TCTCATAACTCACCTTTACAACACAACCTTAAAGCAAGGTTCAATTTGCATTGTTCTGAACTAGACAAAAATCTGGAAATGAAAAAACTATGTTTAGACAAAGGAATTCAAAAGGCTATCATGATCAATATCATTATTTCGATATTTATATGTCAAAAATCTACTGTACCAATCGTTGTCAAAATGAAGGACATGATGTTTAAAACTGATCGTCTGAGTAGTTGTTACCAGAAATTAAGGGCACTATGATTTACTTCAGGGGTCACTGAATATATGCTATGATAATACCAAATATATTTCCACATAAAGCAACAACTTACAATGAAATGTTGAAAGAATATGGCATGGACCCACGAGATCTGTAAAATAATAAAAAATATCATGTCTTTAAAATTTGGTTCTAAGTTAATGTTTTTAGCCCTTTTTTCATGAACTGGATAAGCTCTTTTTTGTTTTGTTGCTTAGAATATATTACAACATCCATCAGTTGGTGGCCTTGAAAACTATGGCTATCGCCTCTACAATCTTAATATCCCTCATGTCACTTTTTAGCAAGTGTCCCCAAATGTACAATACAAACAAGTGAAGTAGATTATGTGATAATCACACAAAATAAGTGATCCTTGTTTATTTCAAAACCCTACTCCCTGTTGTGGTGAAACTCCATTTTTCCACGCAAACCCAACTTGTGATAAAGACAAATTTAAATTTACTGTTCTATTATACAGTTAATTTCTAAAAGAGTGAGTTCAGTTTAATGCCACTTTTTTAAGCATTATTCCAGCAATATCATGGCGGGGGACGTCAGAAGTGGGCTTCACACACTGTACCCATGTGGGGAAATCGAACCCGGATCTTCGGCGTGACAGGCGAATGCTTTAACCACTAGGCTACCCCACCATCCCAATTTTTAAAAGAAGTTTATTCCTTTTTAAAAAGGATACGATGACACAATCAGCTAAGTAACAGTTTGGAAACTAGTAGCAAAGTTTATTTACTATGACCATGAATTGTTCATTAACTGATATGATCAATTTATAGAATATACTAAAATATCTACCTTTGCACAACAAAAAATACAATGGCGAGCAGATCAAGAAATCTGAAAAATAAAGAAAATGTGTGCTGACATACAAAACCTTAAAACAGGAAATGTAATCAATTTGTGCTAATAATTGTGTCTGCTTGCATGATTGAAGAGGCTAAGGTGTTTCTTTAAATATTTTGTGTAATAAGCAAGACCTCAGATGTTGTTCTTTGTTAAATGAACTTGAATTCAAACAGCAAGGAATAAATATTTTCCTTGAGTAAAGCGAGCTGATATGTTGATATTTCAGGATTAAAGTGACAGTACTGGTACTAAATATCAAAGTTTCTTGGAAAATGTAAGCAGGTTCTTTGAAAAATATGTTCTCATCAGGATGCCTTAGAAATGTTTGAAGACAATTGGAACAAACTGGTGAGGTTATTTCTGAAAAGTTGTATGCTGTATTGGCAACCCTGCTTTGGAAAACAAATCATTTGCAGGCCTGGGCAAAAAGAAAGGTAGTCATTGTGGTAAATGTTCCAAGTTGATCAAATTAAGGGGGAATGTTAACTTTGTACTTAAACACTGCATTTAATGCAGTAACAAAAACAAAGCATCATAACTTCTTCCTATTTATCAATTATCATTGACATACAATTCACCTACAAAGTTGTAACATTTAAAAAAACACAGTATAATTTCACACTGGCCACACTGTACATCAAATATTCACCTGATCTTATCAAACTGCTTTTCTGTTAAGACAAACAATGCTCCAGGAAATTTTTAACAATACAGGTACAGTAATGGACATCAGAACATATTTCCTAACAAATACATTCTGTACTAGTTTGAAAAAACAGATACATAAACATTGTAATTTAATGTATACTTTCTACCTGTGCTGCCCACCTGTACACTATTTAGCAGGTAGTTCAAAGTGGGTGTGATTATTTGTCAAAGATCATTTTGTTAATCTGGTTGGATATTCACTTTGTGACATCAAAGAATGTTTTGTCCATTCGAATTTTTGGTATGGCAACAATCAAGGGAGCATGAAGTACTGTTTGCCCTTATGATTGATAAGTTTGTGATTTGCAATCCATATATTACTAGTCCATATCTGACTAGTTTTCATCAGTACAATATACCAATACAGCATCTATCTCAAACGCTGGTGGTGTCATGCCAAACCAGCTAAACTTTTGACTGCCACAATTTGAACTTGCCCATTCCTGATGATATTCATAGGACCCAATTTGAAGCTTTTAAAACACTTCATTAATATAATTTAGATTGAGAAGTTGAAAATGTCAAGAATGGATGACATCTTTCCATGAACTCGGATGGTTCTGTGTGACAGGAAAGCTAAACTTGTATTGGTATGAACTATTTCCACGGACAGTAGTTTACCATGCCACAAAAAATACTTCAAAATATATTATTTAAGCAGTGAACTTTTCACAGACTATTTTCACTCTAACCTCTCTGGAAGCATATTAGAGGAAATGTACTGTAAGCAATTATGTGCATCTTAGAGGGCACATGGGTACAGTTAGTACAATACACACAACTTCACGATTATCTTTCTTATCTGACTGTTTGTGTCTTAAGTCATTTCTCAAATGTCCTACTGTTTGGACAAACTAAATAATGTAGTACATGAGTGAGTTTGGTTCACACCGCTTTTAGCAATATTCCAGCAATATCACACAGCGGGGGACACCAGATATGGGCTTCACACATTGTACCCATGCGGGGCATCGAACCTGGGTCTTCAGCATGATAAGCGAATGCTTTAACCACTAGGCTACCCCATCGCCCTTGTACATGAACAATGGGGCAATGGTCAACAAATGCCCAAATCTAGAAATATCCCTGTATTACACTGAACTGGGAATTACTACGCTGAAAAAATACAAATGACACTCACCTCTTAATGACTGTTGATTATGGTTCTGCAAATGAAAACAAGACTTGTGTGTTAAAAAAGCAAAATGCTAAGAACAAAGAGCTGGGAAAATATTAGAAAATCCAAAACTTTCCTAGTAAGCAGATGCTTTCAGTTACCTGTATGCAACTATAATGCACCGTGCCAATACGGTTGCACATTAGTTGTTAATAGTCATAGTCCAGCCATTACACGTACATTATATGCTGCATGTTCTCAGATTAACCTTTCAGACAGTGCCCATATAAGTTAACCAATTCAGGTTACTCAAATTGTGATGAAATGGAAAGACACTTAAATTTGAATCAAAAAAGATACTAAAGACAATGTCAATGTGGACTAGTACTTACCTGAGATTAGATATGAAAGGCAGTGCTAATATCTTCCGATTTGGCAATGGAATTTAAACCCTGCAAATGATGAAAATTGTTACGTCTCAAAATTATTACAGAATTTCACAGAAAAACAATCTCAACTACAACTAATAAAAAACCTCTGAAAGCTTTGTAAGTGTTCTAATTAAAGAATTGAACTGTTCTTTTCTGACTTCTAACTTTTGTTCCTACCTAGTTCAGTTGGCTGACTTCCAAGATTTGGAAGTCCTGCCAAACAGTGTGTCATGGTCCTCATGAAGTATTTACATTACATATCATATGGCTGCTGGTTAAAGAATGGACTTTTCTGGCAAACTCCAAAATGAAGTTAGTACCCAGAAGAAAACTTCAATTGAATTCAGAAAATATATATTATTGGAACACTACATTATCAACTACAGGAAGTATATTCACCTTATAACAGGATCAGGTTGATTATACTGCAAGGCAAGATGAAAGATCTTTGGATAACAGCTGAAACAAAAACAAGAGACATAACTTGAAATGCAGATTTCGTAACACCAAAAGCTGTGTAAATATTGAACATAAAACAGTTTGGGGCATAAATACTAATACATATAATTCAATATTTCAAACAGACCTTAAATAGAAAACATTAATATACCCGATTTTTCCTGTTATGTCACATTAACCAAACTCCAAACAAATCTGCCACCAAAAAACATGTTATTTTCATTGTTATTCATTTGACAAAAAACAAACAAACATTTTAAATACTGAATTCCACAACATATCTGAGATAAGTCAACTTAGTTATGATCACTTCATCTTCAAACACATAGGGTCAACGGAAATTTATTGAATCAAAAATTATGTCTGATTCTAATGATATTTTATGTTCGACCATGTCAATGGTGGCCATGACATAACTAAAGTCTGGGTCATTTGAGGTTTTGGCAAAATGCCACTAAGGCTTCGATGGATGAAATTTATATGATTTGTTGTTTCAGCGATTTATTTTTTACTAAATCTTATCAAAAAGCTGTAAATTGTGCAAAAATTTGTTTCGGACATTGTTTAAGACGCCTGAGTCCGTCAATGCACCGGCAGAAACGCCATCTTGAATTTTCAATGAAGTCAATCCACTCTACAACATGGCCGCCCATAACAAAAATGGCGACCTGTCTGATCTGATCCTCGAAGTGAATGCTGTTTGTGTTGACATTACCCAACATGCATCTAACTAGGTTATGATGTTTACAGCAAGAATAAAGTTGAATACTGCCTAAACAACCAACTGCAAACTCAGATGAGTCAATTTTCCTCAGCTTTTGAGCTCAAAAATAGGGGGCACCTTCCCCTCACCGACACCTTACCCGCAATGCGAAATGCAGACAGATGTTTTTTTCACAACAATAGCCTTGTAACCACTCAAAATATAACAAATGCGATACCAGAAAATCCTTTGGGTACGATAAACAATATAAATGCACTATTTTGCTTCAGTAAGATTGCATTCAACGAAGTAAAACCTCTCAGCACGACAGAGCAAGGCAACTCACCTTTCAGAAGGAATTCAAATGGCTGAGTTTCCTACCCTGGAAAGATTGCACGTATATCACAGAATCTGCTTGAGGAATACACACTCAAATTGTCTCAAAATAGAGTATCTACATAGCACCGGTGCCGAGACATCATTATTGCCGAAATCAACAGATTCTGTCAGTATTCAAAGCTATGCTGACAGGCCTGCCTGGAGGCCGATATCGGCATCAGGCCCATTACGTCCACTGGCTTCTGTTAAATGTCGCCTTTCATGCGCATGTCTCGCAAATCACGTGATAACGAAACTATTCTCGTAATAACATTTTATATATAATGACTTCATGTGAAAGCATCATCAATTGTTTTATGAAGTCCGGACCTTTACGCATTACACGAGGGGTGATCAAAATGATACAGTTTAACAAAAATGCGTAATTAACTGCTGCAACTGTAGCAGGTTGAATGTTGATATTTTGGGAGTAACCACGATCTTTATATAACAAAAAACGAAATCTTTATGGTGAAGGTATAATAAATAATCTGATCGCCATACATGCGTTATTTCCAGCGTACTTAATAAAATCTACACGCTACTCTATCTGACCAAGGGCGATTAGACTGTCAAAACAATTTAATCTTCAAAGAATACGCAATCAATATATTCAAATGTGTATAGAGTGGTAATGACACGTGCGCATGTAAGCTGGTATCAACACTTCATTCATGCATGGTGTTATGAAAACAACGCAGCGAATCAGTTTATGTTGTTCTTAGAAAAAAGGTACTGTTTAAAATCGCTTGTGTTTTTGAATGGTCAAGAGTGATTGGTCGGAATCTAATTTTATTATGTATAAATATTTGGGTAAAAAGGTCCCTCGTTACTTTTTTCCACCTTCCACGGTAAACGTGTATTGAACTGGATTGTGTAACAGGCAGATATAGGCATCCCGTCATACTTACCTGACGTATATAATGTCTATATGACACGGTGTTACACACATGGTTTCTAATATGACACGGACACGGTTTGTAACATATCAGTCTAAAATTGTTCACATATGATTCATGGTTTGGTAAGTATTCCAATCCTCTTGGGATTACCTCAATACACTGAAACTATAGCACTGCCAGCTCCTTGTCTGTAATAGTTGACGCCAATATATGGGTTGCTTGCATGGTTAGCTTTTGTCATATTCTCTTATTCTAAAACGTTAAAATACCTAGACAAGCAGGATATGCACAGGGTATATGCAAGTATATATCTATCTTCTTTAATGTCAGTGAGAATTTACTGAAATGACAACTTAAGGTTAATCTTGTGTTATTTTTTATTTCGTTTTATCGGTACTAATGTACACTGCTTCGCATACACACACACAAACATTTATATACATACCTATATATACATACCTTTCTGTACACCGCGAAACGACTTCCTCAGGCTATATATGTCAAATTTTATCCGAATTTGTATTTTGTAAATGCACCCGTCCCTATTTTCCGATAAGCTGACCCAGCGCTTGATGCCATACCTGATCATTATTGGTTTCTGCCGAAACGTGTGCATGTATAAACATCTATATCGATCCCCTATAATATTCCCTGATGTCGGTTACCAACAAATAGAGATCTGTGCTAGTGGTCTATTCCCATACAATGTGTGGGGCAGGATTGAATATGTGCTGACAGTAACCAGTTCTGGTCGTAAGGGGCAACCATATGAACGAGGTGGTTGGGCTGATTGCGCCAACATGTAAGTGTTTTCATGACATCCACCTCTAGCTACGGTAGCCTCGACTTGTGATTGTTGTTAAATCTATAAAAACTCTGAAGGCTCATAAAAACAGTGAAAAAACAGACTATTTTAGTCTGTTTGCAAACACGAACGATGTTAAATGTATGTAGTCAGTCCTATGAGAAACCTTAATCGTATGATATCTTATAATTGTTTTAATTGTTTCACCTTAAAAGTCACCTGTCCTCACTCCTCAGTAATGTAAGACATGTGTAACGTATATAATGTCTATATGACACGGTGTTACACACATGGTTTCTAATATGACACGGCCACGGTTTGTAACATATCAGTCTGCAATTACTAATAAACAATATATAAATGGAATATAAATGACTTCAGAGTTTCACCTAAGATGGTAATATATGTCAATTCAGAACTTTTCATAGTTTCCGTAAATGTCACTCAGAGCCCACTGGTCTATGGAATTAGTTGTGTCGAAAGTAAGACATATACCCCACGTGACGTTCACGCAAGTGCCCGAACTGTCTGAGCAAGAGCCCTGCAAAACAAAACTTGCATTGTTTACACTCTGTGAAAGCAATCAACACAGACTGCATGCAGACATGCATCACGTCACTGGCATAAGATCATTTCCATGACATATCTCTCAGGTAATTGCATTTTTCTTGACATGTTATTTATTCATAATTATTTTTTTCTGCATCGTTACATTGTGATCCCATCGTGTTCCATTGTTTGGGTCATGTGCCGATGCCGAGACTTGGCAGATTGTATGCATAGATTGGAATCTACACGTGATCACATTAGCTTGCGTACAAATTAGACGTACTTTGAAGGACCAAATGAGATAAGCAGTCTTATTGCCACATGGGCAGTGATCATGACAGTTGATACTTTGTGTAGGAACTCTTGTGATTGTCAAACTTGTTTACAAATCCGTTGTTGACACCAGTGTCTCCAATAATATTCAACCAAAGTAACATAGATGCACATGCAAATTTTGCAAAACAGTTTGTCTACATTGGACCCAAACCCATCAAGGCTAGAATGCACTTTACCGGGCACAGCCCTCGCTGCTCCCTTTACGATCCTTAGGGTTAAAGTTAGGCACCCTTTACGATCCTTAGGGTTAGGGTTTAAGGTTAGGCACCCTTTACTATCCTTGGGGTTAGGCACCATTTATGATCCTTGGGGTTAGGCACCCTTTACGATCCTTAGGGTTAGGGGTAAGGGTTAGGGTTAGGGAACCCCAGCAGCGCTAATTAGTCTGAAAAAGTGCGCCCGGTAAAGTGCAGTACTCCCCCCATCAATATCAGGCTTACGGTTATGCGTGGTCAGTTTGTTAAATAATGCTCGTGGTTTAAGTTAGAATCACTTGTAAGGTGGAGGGGAAGAGTTGACAACATTGTAAGATGCCAGAATTGCAAAATGAATGTAGGTTTGGATAAAAAAGATTAAGTTTACAAAATCAAAGAATGTGGGGATCAGTTATAAACTGCAAGTTGTTGTGATAAGTGTGGATGCCCAGACAAAGACATGGTGGTCTTTTATTGTAGTAATGGGAGTGATGCCATTCATATTTATTATGGTAATAGTCCTGAATAGTGTGCTTCAGTATTCATATAGAGGACATTATCTGTTATATAAGTCTTTTGTGAATGTCATTTTCAGTGTATGTTTGTTTTTTTGTACATGATTTAGCATGTAGTGTTAACATTGTTGGGGTGTGTGTGTGTTTTCTTTACTGATTCAGTGATAACACCTGTCAGTAACTAGGTAGGGAGAGAGGGTTGTCAGTAACTAGGCAGGGAGGGAGTGTAGTCAGTAACTAAGCAGGGAAAGAGGGTTGTCAGTAACTAGGTAGGGAGAGAGGGTTGTCAGTAACTAGGTAGGAAGAGAGGGTTGTCAGTAACTAGGTAGGGAGAGAGGGTTGTTAGTAACTAGGTAGGGAGAGAGGGTTGCCAGTAACTAGGTAGGGAGAGAGGGTTGTCAGTAACTAGGTAGGGAGAGAAGGTTGTCAGTAACTAGGTAGGGAGAGAGGGTTGCCAGTAACTAGGTAGGGAGAGAGGGTTGTCAGTAACTAGGTAGGGAGAGAGGGTTGTCAGTAACTAGGCAGGGAGGGACTGTTGCCAGTAACTAGGTAGGGAGAGAGGGTTGTCAGTAATTAGGTAGGGAGAGAGGGTTGTCAGTAACTAGGCAGGGAGGGACTGTTGCCAGTAACTAGGTAGGGAGAGAGGGTTGTCAGTAACTAGGCAGGGAGAGAAGGTTGTCAGTAACTGGGCAGGGAGAGAGGGTTGTCAGTAACTAGGCAGGGAGGGACTGTTGCCAGTAACTAGGCAGGGAGAGAGGGTTGTCAGTAACTAGGTAGGGAGAGAGGGTTGTCAGTAACTAGGCAGGGAGGGACTGTTGCCAGTAACTAGGCAGGGAGAGAAGGTTGTCAGTAACTAGGTAGGGAGAGAAGGTTGTCAGTAACTAGGTAGGGAGAGAGGGTTGTCAGTAACTAGGTAGGGAGAGAGGGTTGCCAGTAACTAGGCAGGGAGAGAAGGTTGTCAGTAACTAGGCAGGGAGAGAAGGTTGTCAGTAACTAGGTAGGGAGAGAAGGTTGTCAGTAACTAGGCAGGGAGAGAAGGTTGTCAGTAACTAGGTAGGGAGAGAGGGTTGTCAGTAACTAGGCAGGGAGAGAGGGTTGTCAGTAACTAGGCAGGGAGAGAGGGTTGTCAGTAGCTAGGTAGGGAGAGAGGGTTGTCAGTAACTAGGTAGGGAGAGAGGGTTGTCAGTAACTAGGTAGGGAGAGAGGATTGTCAGTAACTAGGTAGGGAGAGAGGGTTGTCAGTAACTAGGTAGGGAGAGAGGGTTGTCAGTAACTAGGTAGGGAGAGAGGGTTGCCAGTAACTAGGTAGGGAGAGAGGGTTGTCAGTAACTAGGTAGAGAGAGGGGGTTGCCAGTAACTGGGCAGGGAGAGAGGGTTGTCAGTAACTAGGCAGGGAGAGAAGGTTGTCAGTAACTAGGTAGGGAGAGAGGGTTGTCAGTAATTAGGTAGGGAGAGAGGGTTGTCAGTAACTAGGTAGGGACGGACTGTTGCCAGTAACTAGGTAGGGAGAGAGGGTTGTCAGTAACTAGGCAGGGAGAGAAGGTTGTCAGTAACTGGGCAGGGAGAGAGGGTTGTCAGTTACTAGGCAGGGAGAGAAGGTTGTCAGTAACTAGGTAGGGAGAGAGGGTTGTCAGTAACTAGGTAGGGAGAGAGGGTTGTCAGTAACTAGGTAGGGAGAAAAGGTTGTCAGTAACTAGGTAGGGAGAGAGGGTTGTCAGTAACTAGGCAGGGAGAGAAGGTTGTCAGTAACTAGGTAGGGAGAGAGGGTTGTCAGTAACTAGGTAGGGAGAGAAGGTTGTCAGTAACTAGGCAGGGAGAGAGGGTTGTCAGTAACTAGGCAGGGAGAGAGGGTTGTCAGTAACTAGGTAGGGAGAGAGGGTTGTCAGTAACTAGGTAGGGAGAGAGGGTTGTCAGTAACTAGATAGGGAGAGAGAATTGTCAGTAACTAGGCAGGGAGAGAGGGTTGTCAGTAACTAGGCAGGGAGAAAGTGTTGTAAGTCACTAGGCAGGGATGGAGGGTTGTCAGTAACTAGGCAGGGAGAAAATGTCAGTAACTAGGTAGGGAAGAGAGGGTTGTCAGTAACTCGGCAGAAGAGCAGAGCTAACAAGCGAGCAGGTTGTTAGCTGCTATGTAATCAGTTTGTTTTCTCAGGTCATGGTGTGACAGAAAGCTGCAACATTTAGCTATGGGCCCAAGTGTTGTGAAGGTTACGTTCTACACGCTGCCTTAAGCTTTGTCCAAATGAACCTGCTTGTCTTGTAGAGTGGGGCATACCTGTGGTATCCTTGTAAGCAGATGAAGTGCAGTTAACATATTTACAATATTAAATAAAAATGAGGACCGTTTTAGCTAAAATATATATTTGAGAAAAAATTGTTAGAAATACCTCCTATAAACCCCAGATGAATTTCTTTCAGACACATGATTGGATGACCTTGAAGGTGTCACTCAGTATGAGCCAGGTGTCGGGTACACATTGTTACTAGAGTATTGCTTTAATTGAATTTGATGATCATGGCCTAATCTCTATCTTAGCAACTTTTGGGCTATCTCTGCCAGTTTATGGTAAGGGAAAATTATAAAATAGGTTCATATTTCAGGAAAATTCACAATAATCCACAATAGTATTTTCCCCTTTTTTCATTTCTTTATTTTGAATTGCTGGCTCTGTTTAGCTCACCCTAGCTTGGCTTGGATGAAGTGATATCAGTGGCAGCTTGGTTTGGAAAGGTATCCTCCCAAAATGCAGACCTCCCAAAACAAAGACCCGTTAAAACAACACTTGTTATGGTTGGTTGCATCCGTGATTAGTAGGCTGTACCCTTGATTACGAAAAATGGTATCACCCATGTAACGAGTTTTGACAATTTAGCAAGGGTATCTTCCCATAAGACAGACGTCCCAAAAGACAGACCACTTAAAACAACACATTTTATGGTTGGTTGCATAAGGCTTAATTAAGCTGTACCCTTGATAATAATGGTATGTGCCCTGATAAAAAAAGACAACATTAGGTATTAACTATAGTTTTATCAATTCATGTACAGGGCTCGATTTAGTGTTTTGTTACTGGTACAACGCAATATTACAAAGTGCAACCTAGTTATGAGTCTAACTTGCACAAGGTGCAAGTAAATTTTTTAGAAATAAATCAGTAATAAATCTAACATTATAAGCATAAATATGTCAGCAGCTCATTTTTCTTCTAAACTTTGAATAGCTAGGGCACTGAAATATTTCTATTCATATACACGTTTCGGTTATGACAGCTCTTGTAAACAGGGATCAGCTTATGTGCACTGAAACCTTTGACGTTTTAACACACTATGTTGTAACTGGAATTTGGCTGGTGCAACTAGGTTTCTATGTTAGGTTGCACCTGGTGCAAGTAGGTTAGTCTTTCTTAAATCGAGCCCTGATGTAATGAATTATTTTTTTAAATTAAGACATATTGCATCAACATAAATTTGCCAGATCATATTTACTTGTGAATATTATCAATAACAATAATTTATATACATGTACCTATGAAACATTTGAGACCAAGCCGTAAGTCCCAAAACATCAAAGTCAATTTAGCTCTACCAAACTTTTAATCGTAGTATATTTGTTATTTTTAATAATGGCTAAAATTCAGCATAATCGCCAGCAGCTGAAGGGTTGGTGTAAATCCTAGTATGGTGATCTACCTTCAGTTGTTGGTGATCTATAGCCCGTTTTTATTTTGTACTGTCTATACTGATTTGATTTTATGATAGCGTACTAGTTTTAAATTTATGTCTGTGATGCTCTAGTCTTTTTTCTGTCCTTCGATGACAGCTTTTTATGTTCTAAATTTATTGATTTTAATATTGATATAAATTAACTTGTTCTTGTCACGAGATGAGTCAAATGTTGCCGAGGTGACGCTAAATATTAACTCACTCACTCACTATGAAACCAAGCACCATATCATTTTATATCACATGTTTGTCAGTGCACACAAAAGAAGTACTCTAGAAGTACCTGGGCGCACCTTTCTGGGATGGGACATACTCTGCTCTTCTTAGGCCTGAGCCTATATTTTCGAAGCTCTCTTAGCGCTAAGATAGTCGTAAGTGCCATTCATTAATATTAACTTACGACTATCTTAGCGCTAAGAGAGCTTCGAAAATATAGGCCCAGCTCATTAATTAAATAGGGGTGGACAGCATGGCTCAGCTAATTATTGTACTCATTGAGTCTATCTTATGGGAGGTCTTTCTTTTGGGAGTGAACCGTAGCAAGTGATCCTTTTTTTCATCAATATTTATGTAATCTGGTGCAATATAAATATCATTTGTGAATGTCATGCCCAGTGGTTTCAGGGAAAATTATTCTACAACGGACCGCAATTTTACACTTCAGGCTGTCATACAGAAATATTCATGTAAAAACAGAGTAGATTGTGTTGTCTTTTATCGATTTTTCAAAAGCTTACACTTAAACATGATCATATACTTATAGATTATCTTCATAAGGTCTGATTAGATGGGAAGTTTTTAGATATTATCACCTGTATGTATAGTTCATGTTGTGCCTATGTTAGAACCCCTGAGGGACTTCTAAACAATTTTCATGTAGTGTGGGTACCCGTCAGGGATGCGTGGAAACAGGAATGAAAGTAAATCTTAAGAAAACAAAAGTGGTTGTTTTAAGAAATGGAGGGCCTCTTAGATGTTACAAAAAGTGGTATTTTAATGGGGAGCAAATGGTATCTTCTTATATTTACACCAAAACTCATTTGTTCCCGAGCTTATTGTTAAACAATGACTATAATCAAGGACTCTGTACATCATGTAAATCTACAGGTCTAAACCTATACTGAAGATGAATTCCATGTACTGTTCATTTGTGAATCCCATTCACAACTAAGAGAGAGGTATATTACAAAATTTGTTAAAAAGCCTAACATTGTATATTCTTTAGCAAATCTTTTCAAGAATACTGACGTAGATACTGTAAAATCTGTTGCCTTGTATCTATTTTATGTTAAAAGGATCATTATAAACACACTTGAAAAATCATTGTGCCCTTGACGACACTGGAATTTCTTTTTGAATGTATATTGGGCCTACAGCCTTTACTGGAGATAAACTCTGTCTGCCTGTCTGTCTGTCTGTCAATAATATTTAAAAGTTGTTACAAATGAAATTTCATTTATACGCTTTATCACACTCAGTGTCAATCATTCTTAGTTTCTCACTCACAATCTTCCTTACAACAATGTCAATCATTCTTAGCTTATTAGTCATCAATAGCAGATTAGAGAAATGAGCAGTGTTATAAGACAATGTTGTTGTTATACACTACTCCTCGGGACTTAACATAGCGGTAATCCCTTACAGTAGGGGAGTGGACCAGGCCATTCATTAATTAAGGGTGACCATCATGTCCCAGTTAATTGGTGTGCTATTTTTATCTGCGTTTTCGAAGGTCTGCAATTTGGGAGGTCTGCGTTATGATACTAAACCCTTGGAAACGACCACATTTCCATTATTTCTTCCGTTTACTTAGACCCAGATGTTGTTTGAAAAACTATCTTGATAAGGATGTAAATGCTTGTGGGTGTTTTTGCATTTTGCACCAAACTTACTTCAGCCACTTGTAGACTTCAGCAAATACTGCAAAAGACCAGATAAGTGAAATATAGAGATAGTTGAATCAACTGATTGGCCTGTACCAGGTTTGAACCTGATTTCTTGCCACCTAAGATGTATTTCTGACTACTTTCAGACCACATGCACACGTGTGATAATGAGACAACTCAGTCATTCTTGTACATAGAACTTATTGAGTTCACAGAATTCATTTTCCATGATTTCATGCATTCATCAGTATTGTTTGGGAAAATGAATGCATATCAGATGATGTATGGTCACATTGATGAAGATGTCCCAGCTGGTTCTTGCTGATGTCAAGTGGGCATGTTATCTTCTTAACATGCTTTTAGTGTTGACAACCTACCAATGGTTGGCACTTCAGAGTATGTGTAGAACATTCACTCAGTATAGCAAGTCTTCTAGTTGGCACAATGGTGGGTGTGGCATAAAGGAACATTCACTCAGTACAGCAAGTCTTCTAGTTGGCACAATGGTGGATGTGGCATAAAGGAACACTCACTCAGTATTGCAAGTCTTCTAGTTGGGACAATGGTGGGTGTGGCATAAAGGAACATTCACTCAGTGCAGCAAGTCTTCTAGTTGGGACAATGGTGGGTGTGGCATAAAGGAACATTCACTCAGTACAGCAAGTCCTTTAGTTGGCACAATGGTGGGTGTGGCATAAAGGAACATTCACTCAGTACAGCAAGTCTTCTAGTTGGCACAATGGTGGGTGTGGCATAAAGGAACATTCACTCAGTACAGCAAGTCCTCTAGTTGGCACAATGGTGGGTGTGGCATAAAGGAACATTCACTCAGTGCAGCAAGTCTTCTAGTTGGCACATTGGTGGGTGTGGCATAAAGGAACATTCACTCAGTACAGCAAGTCCTCTAGTTGGCACAATGGTGGGTGTGGCATAAAGGAACATTCACTCAGTACAGCAAGTCCTCTAGTTGGCACAATGGTGGGTGTGGCATAAAGGAACATTCACTCAGTACAGCAAGTCTTCTAGTTGGCACAATGGTGGGTGTGGCATAAAGGAACATTCACTCAGTACAGCAAGTCCTCTAGTTGGCACCATGGTGGGTGTGGCATAAAGGAACATTCACTCAGTGCAGCAAGTCTTCTAGTTGGCACATTGGTGGGTGTGGCATAAAGGAACATTCACTCAGTACAGCAAGTCTTCTAGTTGGCACAATGGTGGGTGTGGCATAAAGGAACATTCACTCAGTACAGCAAGTCCTCTAGTTGGCACAATGGTGGGTGTGGCATAAAGGAACATTCACTCAGTACAGCAAGTCTTCTAGTTGGCACAATGGTGGGTGTGGCATAAAGGAACATTCACTCAGTACAGCAAGTCCTCTAGTTGGCACATTGGTGGATGTGGCATAAAGGAACACTCACTCAGTACAGCAAGTCTTCTAGTTGGCACATTGATGGGTGTGGCATAAAGGAACATTCACTCAGTACAGCAAGTCTTCTAGTTGGCACAATGGTGGGTGTGGCATAAAGGAACATTCACTCAGTACAGCAAGTCTTCTAGTTGGCACATTGGTGGGTGTGGCATAAAGGAACATTCACTCAGTACAGCAAGTCCTCTAGTTGGCACAATGGTGGGTGTGGCATAAAGGAACATTCACTCAGTACAGCAAGTCTTCTAGTTGGCACAATGGTGGGTGTGGCATAAAGGAACATTCACTCAGTACAGCAAGTCCTCTAGTTGGCACAATGGTGGATGTGGCATAAAGGAACACTCACTCAGTACAGCAAGTCTTCTAGTTGGCACATTGATGGGTGTGGCATAAAGGAACATTCACTCAGTACAGCAAGTCCTCTAGTTGGGACAATGGTGGATGTGGCATAAAGGAACATTCACTCAGTACAGCAAGTCCTCTAGTTGGCACAATGGTGGGTGTGGCATAAAGGAACATTCACTCAGTACAGCAAGTCTTCTAGTTGGCACATTGGTGGGTGTGGCATAAAGGAACATTCACTCAGTACAGCAAGTCTTCTAGTTGGCACATTGGTGGGTGTGGCATAAAGGAACATTCACTCAGTACAGCAAGTCTTCTAGTTGGCACATTGGTGGGTGTGGCATAAAGGAACATTCACTCAGTACAGCAAGTCTTCTAGTTGGCAGATTGGTGGGTGTGGCATAAAGGAACATTCACTCAGTACAGCAAGTCCTCTAGTTGGCACAATGGTGGGTGTGGCATAAAGGAACATTCACTCAGTACAGCAAGTCTTCTAGTTGGCACAATGGTGGGTGTGGCATAAAGGAACATTCACTCAGTACAGCAAGTCTTCTAGTTGGCACATTGGTGGGTGTGGCATAAAGGAACATTCACTCTACAGTAAGTCTTCTAGTTGGCACATTGGTGGGTGTGGCATAAAGGAACATTCGGTGGGTGTGGCATAAAGGAACATTCACTCAGTGCAGTAAGTCCTGAAATACTGACAGTAAATAGAATTATTGCATTCTTGAATGTCTAATTGGTTGTCTGTCAGCAAGTAGGCTTTATACCTACCCTTGTCTTATGAATTACCTCTGTGATGGACACTCTATGTATCCTACAGCCATTGTTTTAGAGATGCTACCTGAGGACATACAATAGCCTGCCATCACTCTGCACAACATGTATCTTTAACATTGTCTTACAGCTCACTTGTATCCTGAAATATGTATCCATGGTTTGGGGCCTTCTACGTAGGGTTATTGGTAGAGTGGGCAGCTAAACTGTTGTCATAACACCCTATAGTTATTCTCTGACGTAAACAAACCAATGATCGATGATGTGAGCATTGATTTAGTCAGTAAGTCATGTGTTCGTTCATTGTATGATTGTCGTCATATAAGCGAAATATTTTCAAGCACGA
Organism: Haliotis rubra; assembly: GCF_003918875.1. Lineage (NCBI taxonomy): Eukaryota > Metazoa > Mollusca > Gastropoda > Lepetellida > Haliotidae > Haliotis > Haliotis rubra. The sequence goes on from NW_025767146.1 coordinate 2,858,524, forward strand.
CGTTAAACCCAATTTCACCTCACCTCATTGTATGATTATCGGTGCACGTCCACCGCTATTACCTGACACTAAAGCGGTATGTAGAGCAGGTACACAGATAGGCCACAAGCGGTAAGATGGGAAACATTACTGTTTGTGTGATGTAAATTGGCTCATTGGTCAAAGTGATAGATGTTTTCCCTCGCTCTGGACATAGCAACAACAGTCAGCTGTGTGCTTCTATGGTGATGGTTGAATGTTGTGAACTGCACAAAGATTCTGTAACCAAGGACAACTCACGGGTGATATATGACGATGAATCCCTGTTGTGTATGAAATTAGATTAATTTTATTAGTTTTTTCATAAATTTTGGTTCTTGCTTAAAATTCACTCAATAATCTTCCATATTACACCCAACATATTTTGCCAAAAGAGTAGAGTGTTATATGAACGCTCTCAAACTTGACCCTTAAAATCAGTGTCAAAATGGTATGTTTCGTGCATAAGTCGATCCCCTGCGATGGGGTCCTAATCGCGGCAAACAGAGACCACAGACAACTGGCAGTTACCAATAATTATAACTTTGGTTGTTTGATGTATGCATATCTTAACCCCAAAGTGGGAATTCTGATGAACTATAGGGGTAAATACAAGCAATGTAAACAGATAAACAAAAAGTTTAGGACCATGCAATTCACTGTCATATATTGTGTCTACTCACGGATCGAAACGAAGTGTAGTTGACAGAAAATGCATAATATATTTTGCTTCTCTAAATATATTTATTGTAGCAACAAACTGGCTTGCTTATTTTACCCCATTCAACAATCACGAACTGATTACCGCCTCGTTTTCCATTGACTGCTAGTTTACAGTAACATCGGTAAAAATGTGTGAATTTAAATGGCTTCCGTATTTTACCCCATTCCATGTGCTTACCACGTTCATGAGGGTCCGTATAACCTTAGTGTTGATTATATATATTTTACATAAAAACTGTAAATAAAATTACACAATGCTAGGATATATTTCTTTGGGTTAAATAATGGTATTCTGTATTATATTTTACTGATGACTGCGTCAGAATTCGTCCCGTTATATTATTGTGCATGTTTGAACTTGTTCGCCGGGAAACGTGTGCACAGCTGATTGCTATTTCCGGCTCAGATACACATGGTAATCTTAATCCCTGCAAATAATACAATGCCCAGCATTAACTTATAACTTAAAAGGTAAATAATCTTGTCTAGTGATGTTTAATTGCAAATTTGACGTCTCTACTGACAAAGTCGTCTTCTGTTGTTTGTTCACGCGAAGTGATACGATGTTGTTTTCTTACCCCTGGAAAAAAGTTTGACGAAAGCGTAACCCATGGATAAGACGACCCGCTTCTACAGACTGCTTTTTTTGGTCCTCAAAATTCGGCGTATAGACGGTCATATACGGTACGTGGATATGTACAGGTGGATATGGTATAACGTGTTATAGTCAGGTGTGCCGGTAATATGTGGATATGTACAGGTGGATATGGTATAACATGTTATATTCAGGTGTACCGGTAATATGTGGATATGTACAGGTGGATATGGTATAACATGTTATATTCAGGTGTGCCGGTAATATGTGGATATGTACAGGTGGATATGGTATAACATGTTATATTCAGGTGTGCCGGTAATATGTGGATATGTACAGGTAGATATGGTATAACATGTTATATTCAGGTGTGCCGGTAGTATGTGGATATGTACAGGTGGATATGGTATAACATGTTATATTCAGGTGTGTCGGTAGTATGTGGATATGTACAGATGGATATGGTATAACATGTTATATTCAGGTGTGCCGGTAGTATGTGGATATGTACAGGTAGATATGGTATAACATGTTATATTCAGGTGTGCCTGTAGTATGTGGATATGTACAGGTGGATATGGTATAACATGTTATATTCAGGTGTGCCGGTAGTATGTGGATATGTACAGGTGGATATGGTATAAGATGTTATATTCAGGTGTGCCAGTAGTATGGGGATATGTACAGGTGGATATGGTATAAGATGTTATATTCAGGTGTGCCGGTAGTATGTGGATATGTACAGGTGGATATGGTATAAGATGTTATATTCAGGTGTGTCGGTAGTATGTGGATATGTACAGATGGATATGGTATAACATGTTATATTCAGGTGTGCCGGTAGTATGTGGATATGTACAGATGGATATGGTATAAGATGTTATATTCAGGTGTGCCGGTAGTATGTGGATATGTACAGATGGATATGGTATAAGATGTTATATTCAGGTGTGCCGGTAGTATGTGGATATGTACAGGTGGATATGGTATAAGATGTTATATTCAGGTGTGCCGGTAGTATGTGGATATGTACAGGTGGATATGGTATAAGATGTTATATTCAGGTGTGCCTGTAGTATGGGGATATGTACAGGTGGATATGGTATAACATGTTATATTCAGGTGTGCCTGTAGTATGTGGATATGTACAGGTGGATATGGTATAACATGTTATATTCAGGTGTGCCGGTAGTATGTGGATATGTACAGGTGGATATGGTATAAGATGTTATATTCAGGTGTGCCGGTAGTATGGGGATATGTACAGGCGTCCAGGTATTACAAAGGTCCAGGAAAACATCAGTAATTTGTCCCAATGAATCACATGATGTCATCTTTGCTGTTTGATTCTGATAACTTAATGAGTTAATCAAGTGTTGATTGTTTCATATTTGCTTGACTGGGGTTGGGTGCTTACGTTGCATTGTTGCACTGATCGATGTCACTTATTATGTATGAACTATAATTTTTAAAACATTAACACTTAAATAAAATGTCTGTGAAGTTGTTATTGTTGATTCTGTTTATAAAAATAGATTTTAATATAATTTTGTGTATCTAGGTATAAGGGTACACAACAATGTACACAATGTGATGCTACTTAAGGTAGGTCCTCAGCACATCGGTTTTATGATTGTAGCTCAGTGAACAGCAAGACTATTGTCAGTTCTTAGATATATGAGAGATCAGTATCGTCACCATCAAATGCCATGTGTGTTTTCGTAAATATGCAAATTAGCTATGATGTCATGTGGATATGTAACTGAGAATGGCTCATCATTTGACCAAATGGGGACATTATCAAATTACGGGGGCCCATTTTAAGTCTGATAACTTGCAGGCACATATTTTAGTATTTCTATACATTTTAGTAATAAACACAAGCTGTTCTTAATACCCCTGGATGAATATCAGTGTCATGTCATCACAGATAATTGCAATAATACGAAAGAATCTGTAGGTCCTTACTTTCTTTGGGCAGCAGGAAATATTCTTACAACATATACTATGTTCCTAAAGTCATTATGTTTCAAACATGTGATAGTACTCCTGGTGAACATGGACTGGATGTTTATAGATATATATAGTTAATCAATGTATGGGGAGGTAATGTTACGTCAGACTGGGAGATGAGATGTTGCTGCTGCTGCTGCTGCTGTTGCTGTGAGGCTGTTGCTGTTGTTGACAGTGTTGGCGATGTTAAGCCTCCTTGTAGTTACGCATGGCAGTGTTGACATAATGTACATGTTGGTGTGGAGACTCCTCCCAGAATCAATGCAGGGCCCCACAGACTGGTGGCTGTTCTGCCGACAACAGAGAGCTTCTGTCTCCTGTCAACCTCGTGCTGTTTGACTACGCCATAGCCACACAGGTGAAAGTGGAATGGCAGAAATCACTATCATCAGCTGAACCTTTCTGATGGCCTTCATTGGTTGATGGCAGTTGGAGATGTTCGCTAGACTTCAGAAAGAAATTTCTTCTTTTGTTATTTCCACTTGTATTTCCGAGGTTCCATGGGCCTAATGCAGCAGAGAATGATGCTCGTTTGTCACAACCATGATTGTGAGCTGGTCGTTATTTGGAGGACGTTTTAGAAATGCTGTGATAGTCAGCGCTTACAGGGATTTATCCACAAACTTTAACGTGATGTTTGCGGCACGATGATTTGTTTGAAGTATGCATATCTTAACCCCAAAGTGGGAAGTCTGATGAACTATAGGGGTAAATACAAGCAATGTAAACAGATAAACAAAAGTTTAGGACCATGCAATCCTGTTCTATTATGGTAGTTAGTCTCGCTTGTGGTGAGAGATTACTGATAGTAATATGAAGGAATCAGATGGTCCTTTCTGTTTATTGTGATATATTGTGCAAAACATTGCAGAACATGCTAGAAATTAAAACTATATCTTTGCAACTTTTCAACAGATAATCTAATGAAAGAATAGTGTGCGATAGGTGAACCAGTCTTTATCCTCAGTAAGCATGCATTTAATTAATTATCAATCAAAGAAGGCCTTTAATTACTATTTTTAAAAAGAATAAAATAATTGAATAAACAGTCCAAAACTCAGGATAAACTGAAATAAGACGCCTACCAACTCTATTTGGACAGACAGACAGATGGACTGAAATAGGAAGTCTACATACACTTTGTTTGGATGACTTGTATTAGAAACATAAGTGAAAGCTGAAAACAGCTATCACTGAGTCAACTACTCTGTCATTTTGCATTCAGCCTGACACAGGTAAAGACACTCTCCCCTGCCTCAATACCTCGCAACATCTCACTGATTTCACTGCCACTAACACTTACAATAAGGGTCTGGCCATTGGTTTGTTCACCCACATGGGTACAATGTGTGAAGACCCTTGGTGACCTTTGGTCACCCTTGCTGTGATATTGTTGGAACATTGTTACAAACTGCGTCCAATCCAACTCACTACAATGAACACAACGTGGTCTTTGGGGATACGGGTCCATTTTGTGCTACTGGTAGACGAACAACACACAAATTGCCCTGCACAACAGCAAACCACTGTCAATATCATGGTTACTTATATGATTGGTAGATGTCTGTGCAGTTAGCATAAGTTTTGTTTTGTTATTATTACACCGCACTCAATGATATTCCAGCTATATGGCGGGGTATAATACCACATATGGTATTCTTGTGACTGCCACTGTGAAGATATAGACTGTTAAACAACAGGAATATTATGCAAGATATATATATTCCTGCTGCCGTGTCCCCAGACTGGTGAGACAGAAGTACTGCAATTTGTGCTAATTGTGGAGGTGTGGATCCATGCCACCAGGAGATAGCTTCCTCCACCTGACGGCCAGCCTCAAAGAAAGGTTGAATATATTTATGCGGAAAAACATAATTGCCAGTGAGTGGGCAAGGAAAGTGTGTTTTGTCTGTGCACTGGTTGAATTGGCACAGGGAGCTGTCGGAGGAGAGGTTGGCTGGCGTTATTACCAGAATATCTTATCATTTATTCATGTGGACTCTGAGTTTCAACAGCGTCGGGCCTGCTTGGCTGCGAGACATTTATACTTATCAATATTATAGTACCGGCAAAGACTCAAGGTCAATTGGAACTATACCACTTGAAATGAACCCTTGAGCTGAAAGTAAACACACGGCTAGAATCACATCTTGCAGTAGACAGATAGGAACTATCTCATGTGAATAGGAACACACAGATAGGAATATTGCAGTCTTTACAACAGTAGTGAACGTCCAGGTTTATTAGAAGTAAGCTCATGGAGGTTGTTAGCAAGCTTTTTGTAGGATAAGTAGTAGATATTTGTAGGATCAGTAGTGGATATTTGTGGGATCTGTAGTAGATGTTTGTAGGATCAGTAGTAGATATTTGTAGGATCAATAGTAGATGTTTGTGGGATCAGTAATAGATGTTTGTAGGATCAGTAGTAGATATTTGTGGGATCAGTAATAGATGTTTGTAGGATCAGTAGTAGATATTTGTGGGATCAGTAATAGATGTTTGTAGGATCAGTAGATGTTTGTAGATCAGTACTAGATGTTTGTGGGATCAGTAGTAGATATTTGTGGGATCAGTAATAGATGTTTGTAGGATCAGTAGAAGGATCAGTAGATGTTTGTAGGATCAGTACTAGATGTTTGTAGGATCAGTAGTAGATATTTGTGGGATCAGTAATAGATGTTTGTAGGATCAATAGAAGGATCAGTAGATGTTTGTAGGATCAGTACTAGATGTTTGTGGGATCAGTAGTAGATGTTTGTGGGATCAGTAATAGATGTTTGTAGGATCAGTAGTAGATGTTTGTGGGATCAGTAATAGATATTTGTAGGATCAGAAGTAGATATTTGTTGGATCGGTAATAGATGTTTGTAGGATCAGTAATAGATGTTTGTAGGATCAGTAATAGATGTTTGTAGGATCAGTAGAAGGATCAGTAGATGTTTGTGGGATCAGTAATAGATATTTGTAGGATCAGAAGTAGATATTTGTGGGATCGGTAATAGATGTTTGTGGGATCAGTAATAGATGTTTGTAGGATCAGTAGAAGGATCAGTAGATATTTGTAGGATCAGTAATAGATGTTTGTGGGATCAGTAATAGATATTTGTGGGATCAGTAGTAGATGTTTGTAGGATCAGTAGTAGATATTTGTGGGATCAGTAATAGATGTTTGTAGGATCAGTAGTAGATATCTGTGAGATTAGTAATAGATGTTTGTAGGCTCAGTAGAAGGATCAGTAGATGTTAGTAGGATCAGTACTAGATGTTTGTGGGATCAGTAATAGATGTTTGTAGGATCAGTAATAGATATTTGTAGGATCAGTAGTAGAGTAGATGTTTGTTGGATCAGTAATAGATGTTTGTGGGATCAGTAATAGATGTTTGTAGGATCAGTACTAGATGTTTGTAGGATCAGTACTAGATGTTTGTGGGATCTAATAGATGTTTGTAGGATCAGTAATAGATGTTTGTGGGATCAGTAATAGATGTTTGTAGGATCAGTAATAGATGTTTGTAGGATCAGTAATAGATGTTTGTAGGATCAGTACTAGATGTTTGTAGGATCAGTACTAGATGTTTGTGGGATCTAATAGATGTTTGTAGGATCAGTAATAGATGTTTGTGGGATCAGTAATAGATGTTTGTAGGATCAGTAGTAGATGTTTGTAGGATCAGTAGTAGATGTTTGTAGGATCAGTAGTAGATATTTGTCGAGTCTTTAGGAGGCTTTGATTGAGCATAAAAGGACCTGTATCTCAATTGGTCAGTAGAGGGCCTTGATCTTTGTACGAACGGCCTTGATTTTTCTAAGAATGGTCAGTGAAGAGCTACCGCTAAAGAATCACATACCATTGCTACCTTGTTTACATCCACATGCAAGAATATATTCCACTAATGTATCTGGCTTCAATTCAAGTAGCGGAGTGCTGGCACCGAGTTATAATGACACAGAACAGGTTACCCTTCCTACATAGTTCCTCTTGACATGAGGGATGCAGGTTGTTCCTATAGGACAGCATTGATTCCCTGAGATATCAAAGCATTGCTGTACTTCGTTGTATTATGTCTCCCCTCTCCCCCTTCCCTCAAGGAGGGGAGACATATTGTTTTGTCTTGGTTCCTGTTGGAGTCAGCATTGGTGTTGGAGTTGGCGGTCCTATCCAATTCCGAGCTGTAACTTGAAAAATGTTCCGTGTTTTTCAGAAGAACTTGGCTTGTGCTTTACTCATTAACTAACTGAAGTCTTTCGCTATTTAATTTATGTTTTTTCAAAAGTTGATGTTTTATGTTTCTATGGAAACAAGTTTGACTTAGTCTCAAATGAGGGTGGGTTTGTTTCTGGGCCAAAACATGAAAAACAAAGACCACAATTCAATGAAACATAGCATATAGATTCCTAAACAGCTCTACTGGTGTCCTTTGTTATTTTTATTTATTTTTTTCTTCTAAACTATATGTTTTTAAGTTTCCATTAAAACAATTCTGACTTAGCCTCACACCTCTGTTTCAGCCATATCTCTCAAACTAATGTATATTTCTGGCATAAAAAATTGACATGTGCAATGACCACATGCTCGGATATTGCCTTTTCAATTTCTTGTGTTTCCACTAATCTGAAACAAGTATTGTTTGCTTTCCCCCAAAGTCTTCAGCTAATGAATGAAACCATCTTTCCTGTCTATAATTCTAGTTTTCCTAGTCACATTTATAGAAACAGCTTGAACTACTGTGAAGAAAATGGACTTGGAGTCTTTGTCCTCAGTTTTGGTTGGTTGGTTGGTTGGTTTGTTGTTCAAAGCTGCACTCAGCAATATTCCAGCTATATGGCTATATTGAGTCTGGACTGGACAATCCAGAGATCAACAGCATAAGCATCAATCTACACATTCGGTATACGATGACGTGTCAACCAAGTCAGCGAGCCTGACCACCCAATCCCGATAATCGCCTGTTACGACAAGCATGGGTTACTGAAGACCAATTCTAACAAAGATCTTCACAGGTCCATTATCCTTAGAACAGCTTAGAGTTATAAAACATGTTTAGAGGAACCGAATAAATCTGAGGAAACTTCTTATTTTTACTATGAAGTCACAGATGTAATACTTCAGCAAGTAGTTAGTTTCAGCCAGCTTAGATATATGCACATGAGGCCAGACCAATTTTATTTCTTGTTTTACGGATTTTTGTTCTCAGAAAACCTAAAGGCAGGAGGGGAAAAAAAATAAAAATAAAAATCACCAGTCAAAGTAATAGTCCTTTTAAATACAAAAAGTATTTTACTTTTGGCAGTTTATGAAGTGTATATGGGACAAAAAATAATCTATAAACATTTTCTTGCACATTTATATTTTTGGCCAATAAAAATATCATAATTTTATTTATTGATCAGGGAAAATTAATTTTTATTTTTTTCATACTCTTCAAGAAATATGACCGGCGGACCCGTAAAACAAGAAATAAAATTGGTCTGGCCTGACCTCTTTTTTTTAGTTCATGTCCCAGTTTGTTTCAGCACTGTGGCATTATTGTCTTGTATTGAGATGACTGCCAAGGTGTTCTGTCATGATGTTAGACTTTCCATGTAGCTATAACACAGGGTATGGTTTCAACCGGAGACCAGCCTATCATGCATTATGGTAGGTAATTACGTGCTAACCCGGTTTGCATCTGCAGAGGATATGGTTTTGTTAATGAGTTAAAGCTTATTCCTTTCTATTTTGAATTCTTGTGTTAGTATAAATGAAAGTGGTAGATTATAAACAGTGGTTGGGTTGCCTAGCTTTCGCTCGTCTCACCGTAGACCCGGGTTCAATTCCCCAAATGTGCACAATGTGTGAAGCCCGTTACTGGTGTCCCCTGCCGTGTTATTGCTGGAATATTTCTAAAAGCAGCGTAAAACAACTCACTCACTGATAGATTAAAAAATATTTTTTATTGCTTTGTTAGTAAATTTATTGGTTACGTTAGTAGGTGTACTTTGTCTTGGTAGAATACCACTTGAAACCTCAGACACTGAGGCTTAAGGTCTCAGTGTGCTCATCCTCGTCCATCCAGGGTGTTAGTTCTCCATTCCATTATTCCCCAACAGCTTTGAGGAAATGACATCACCGTTTCCATCTCTGTGATCACTGTCTAGCGCAGGATTCTCTAGCTCATGTGTGTATTCTGATGTGATGGCTAATGTTGATGCCTTGCAGTTTGAATAGGGCTCGAAATGCTGTGATAGAAAATGGTTCCACTTATTGATCCTCACAGGATGCCGATACACTGGATAGTCGAGGATGTAATGCACTGTACATAAACGTCTGCAATAATAACTGTGTGCACAGATCCCATGGCCAGTAATGATCCATCGTCAATACATCAGGGTATGTATGTACAATGTTCCTCGCTACCTAAATACCTTAGGTGGATAAGTAGTACAATGGTGACTCTATTATAAGACAGCTAATGACATTAAGCCATGTGTAACTCAAGGAAGTTATATGAGCTCTAGACTGGCTGTGAACTGTGTGTGAACCCCCTATTGCCCAACATGGGAGACATGAGACAACCGATTGTACATACCACAAGGTTTATGTTGCATGTGATGTCAAGCAGGAGACATTACCATGTGAGATGTAACCCGAGAGAGTCACTGGCCAGAGTACTTGCTGGTTCCCATCTCACTGACACCAGACCCTTACTATAGTGGTTGTGTGTCCATCTCACTGACTCCAGGCCCTTACTTGATTGGTTGTGTTTCCATCTCACTGACACCAGACCCTTACTTGATTGGTTGTGTTTCCATCTCACTGACACCAGGCCCTTACTTGATTGGTTGTGTCTCAATCTCACTGACACCAGGCCTTTACTTGATTGGTTGTGTTTCCATCTCACTGACACCAGGCCTTTACTTGATTGGTTGTGTTTCCATCTCACTGACACCAGGCCTTTACTTGATTGGTTGTGTCTCAATCTCACTGACACCAGGCCTTTACTTGATTAGTTGTGTCTCCATCTCACTGACACCAGGCCCTTACTTGATTGGTTGTGTTTCCATCTCACTGACACCAGGCCTTTACTTGATTGGTTGTGTTTCCATCTCACTGACACCAGACCCTTACTTGATTGGTTGTGTTTCCATCTCACTGACACCAGGCCCTTACTTGATTGGTTGTGTCTCAATCTCACTGACACCAGGCCTTTACTTGATTGGTTGTGTCTCCATCTCACTGACACCAGGCCCTTACTTGATTGGTTGTGTCTCCATCTTACTGACACCAGGCCTTTACTTGATTGGTTGTGTTTCCATCTCACTGACACCAGACCCTTACTTGATTGGTTGTGTTTCCATCTCACTGACACCAGACCCTTACTTGATTGGTTGTGTTTCCATCTCACTGACACCAGGCCTTTACTTGATTGGTTGTGTTTCCATCTCACTGACACCAGACCCTTACTTGATTGGTTGTGTTTCCATCTCACTGACACCAGGGCCTTACTTGATTGGTTGTGTATCGTCTCACTGACACCAGGCCCTTACTTGATTGGTTGTGTTTCCATCTCACTGACACCAGGGCCTTACATGATTGGTTATGTTTCCATCTCACCAGACCAGGCCCTTACTTGATTGGTTGTGTTTACATCTTACCAACACCAGGGCCTTACTTGATTGGTTGTGTTTCCATCTCACTGACACAAGGGCCTTACTTGATTGGTTGTGTTTCCATCTCACTGACACCACACCCTTACTTCATTGGTTGCGTTTCATCTCACTGACACCAGACCCTTACTTCATTGATTGATTAAAATTGACAACTACGCCACAAATTTAACATTTTAATAAATATTAAGTCATAATGTCAGGGATTTCTCTGATTCCATTCTAAGTGCTCAAGCCAGGCAGATAGGGAACAAAATGTTGTTTGAAAATTGGATGTTTGAAAGTTCTTATTTCAGCAAATATGTTGAACTGGGATCAGTGTTTTATAAATTGTGAAGTTTTACTGTAATATGCTGCCGACTTGGGTCAGGGTATTGGCCCCTGAGTAGGTCTATATAAATCACAGAATGACAGTTTGTTTACACCGATGATGCAATCAATTCAAGAGACGCCTACCTGTGTATCTGTTGGTGGTTTATTTCTCAATCCATTTTATGAAACTAGCCTCACCTTCCCACCTGTCTTGAATGAAAGTGGCAACTCTTATTGCCTGCTGCCGCTGAAACAAGCTTAAAATGTGCAGTCATGTGTTAAACATTGCTTTCAAGATATTAACAACGATAATGTAACACAATTTTTTGTGAAATACTGTTCACTTTTTGTAAAGTGATAACATTTTATTATTAACGATTTTGACATGAATTTGGAAATTTTATATCCTTGACATATTTCTGTGAAGGGCGAAAATTTTAAATCTTTCACATATTTCTGTGAAGGGCCAGTGAAATGATGATGGCGTGAGAGCAGATGTAATTAGCTTCGAAGTGTGGTGATATTCGTGATACATAGGACGTGTGAGAAATTACTTTGTTAAACCTACTTTACTCACTAACTCAGTGAAGGATTTGGAGGCATTCTGGACTGGCAAACATGCCTGTTGTGAAAGTCAATATTGTACCTTACTACATGAACAGAGCAAAAGCTGGACTGCTTTGTTATCCCCCGCCGCACGTTTAGCTCGAAGCGGGGGATATAGTATTAGGCTCCGTCCGTCCGTCCGAATGGGAATATCTTAAGAACCGTTCACTAGATTCTTTTCATATTTGGTACCTAGGTTCATCACAGTATAAGAAAGGTCTTATTTAAGTTTGGTGACCTTGACCTTCATTTCAAGGTCACAAGGGGACTTTAACGATTTACCTGCATGTAAAGCTATCTCCAGAACCGTTCACTGGATTGTCTTCATATTCAACCCCAAGCTTTATCTAGGGAAGGCACAGGGCCCAGTCAATTTTGGTGACCTTCACTTAATTGTCAAGGTCACAGAGACACTTTGAAGATTTCAGCATGTTAACCTGAATTGTCAGCAAGATATTTTAAGAACGGTATACTGGATTTTCTTCATAGACTTTCAAGACCTCCCTTGAATGTTTTTTCAATAAGCAATTTCTTTAGTACTAGTTTTGCATATTTCATACACTATGACATTCATGTCAAGGTCAAAGTCAGTCTTGAAAATATGTGTGCGTTTGAACAACTAAAGAGCCAGATATCAAGAGAGGTTGACTGGTCATGTTTTTGTTGACATTTAACTTCATCTTAAACTTTCATTACTTTCTAAGTTTGATTTGATAATTTGCGGCGGGGGATTATGACACCTTAGTGACAATGCTTGTTGTATATTCAATTGGAGAAATATGGAACACGGATGTACCCTTTTATCTGGAACCCGATTTAGCATTCAAGGAACCCTATGAATAGCTTTCAAGGATCCCCATGTTTATTATTCATCAATATTATGTTTAATATTCAAGGGAGATATTGTTTAATATTCAAGGGAACCTGTAATTTAGTGTATATGTGATGCTTGTTGTAAGAGGCGACTTACAGGATCAGTTGGTCAGGCTCACTGACTTCATTGACAGATGTCATCGTATACCAGTTGCATAGATCAATGTTCATGCCGTTGATCACTGGATTGTCTGGTCCTGACTCGATTATTGACACGCCATATTGCTGAGTGTGGCGTACAACTAACTCACTCACTCAGTGTAAATGGGACCTTATGTTTTGTATAAAGGACCTCTGTATCTGGTGTTATTGGTGGGTTATTGCCCTGCATCTAGGGGGTTTTGCTGGGCCCTTACAGTCCCTTATTGAAAGGTTATTGCATAGAGCTGTCTGTCTGTGGGTACATACAGCACTGTATCCAGGGTGTACACTTTTCAAGGTAGCCTTGTGTCCAACTTTCAAGGTGGAGTCCTTTTCTCAAAAGCCTCAAGGGCATATTTATTGAGTTTACAAAAACGCCACCTTAAAATCATTTCTGAGAATTGATGCAAGTGGTACATTTGACCTCTGCCTGATATGACTCTGATATGACCCACTGTGTTTGAAACTAGATAGCTGATTGTATCATGACAGCTTACACTCTTCCAAATGCCAATCAGAGACTAATCCCCACGAAGCTTTTATCCTCGCTTGGTTAAGTTGTGTTAAGTTGTTGTGTGTGCACTACAACATGTTGTCAAGGGAAAGTGGCATTGATGCGACAGAGGGCCACTGGGGCACGTTGACAGAATGATCCTATGTATAGGTGTGTTTACCCACACAAAATCCACAATCCACACATTTGTTGACTGTTTGTAAAGACTGAAATGCATGCCAGGTGTTTCCATAGAGAGGCATGGGATGTCGCCCTCCATGTTGTCCACTGTGTGGGGGTCTTCTCCTGTCTCTGAGGATCAGGGGTGCTGGACTGGAGGTGGGGGTGAAATTGTGTTGGATTAGTGGGGTAGGGGATGTGGATTCATGGGGACAGTACGCTGTGGAACGGGGCTGAGATAGTAGTGGGGGGTAGTGGCAGTGGGGATGCTGGATGGGGTTGGGGCTGAAATAGTGGTGGGGGTAGTGGCAGTTGGGATGCTGGATGGGGTTGGGGCTGAAATAGTAGTGGGGGTAGTGGCAGTGGGGATGCTGGATGGGGTTGGGGCTGAAATAGTGGTGGGGGTTAGTGGCAGTGGGGATGGGGGTGGGGCTGAAATAGTAGTGGGGGCTGTGGCAGTGGGGATTGGGGTGGGGCTGGGGAAATAGTGGAGGGGGGTTAGTGGCAGTGGGGATGGGGGTGGGGTTGAAGTAGTGGTGGGGGTTAGTGGGGATGGGGTTGGGGCTGAAATAGTGGTGGGGGTTAGTGGCAATGGGGATGGGGTGGGGCTGAAATAGTGGTGGGGGTTAGTGGCAGTGGGGCTGAAATAGTGGTGGAGGTTAGTGGCAGTGGGGACGGGGGCTGAAATAGTGGTGGAGGTTAGTGGCAGTGGGGACGGGGCTGAAATAGTGGTGGGGGGTTAGTGGCAGTGGGGAGGGTGCTGAGGTTCAGGGGTGGGAGGGTTAGTAATTGTGGGTATAATACATTGGGAAGGGCTGCTTGATGATTGATGATTATGTCTTTTTATAGAAAATAATGGCCAGGGATTTGAGTCATTGGTGTATTAGGGTTGAGGTATAGGACACACTGGCAAGTCCAAGATTCCAAAATACATGTAGGCATGCTGCGCCATTTAGCAGTTACAAGAAAGATTAACATGGCATGTGTAATCCATACACCAAAGTAGCACTGAACCGTAGCATGTTGCGGCAAACAAGAGGAAGTATATTGCCTGGTGACATTGAGTGTTGACCAGTGTGTTTCTGTCAACATGTACCCTGGAAGTGAAGTATAGTGCAGAATATTTACGCGCAGATAACATTACTAATGGTTAGAAATCAAGACTGAAATCATCTCGAAATCTTTGTTATCATCATCAAGCAAAGCTGGAATTGATAACCATTGATTATGAAAGCAGAAAAATAATACCAAAATTTGAGTCATTTGGAAGTAACCTTGTGGTTGTCTGTGGCCAACCTTGTGCATGTTGAAAATGTTGGAGAACGATCAGCTTCCATATGATCAGTTTACACCAGGCTTGAATTATTCAGCATCAGCCATTGATCACTGAAGGAGGAGGGGAGGCTGCAGTTTCTGGAGATGGAGGGGGTTGGGGGGTGGTGTGTGTTCCTCCTACATGCAGCTTGTACTGCCCCTCTTTACGTGAAGCTCAACAGGGTACATACTACATGCCCTACAAATACTTATACTTACAGTCATAGGTAAGCCTTAACTTGCCAAACTGGAAAAAATAGTTGGTACTTGCCTTCTCGCCATCTGCTCCTATTAAGTATGATTTCAGGCAAGTAGAATTTATTGATGTTCAGGAGAGTGTCTTCATGTTATTCAGGAGGGACGGGCTGGTGTAGACTGGCACAAGTCTCAAAGGCAATACTTTTTAGTTTAAGTCATAATTTTGGGATTACCAAGATGATAAGAAAAAACTGTCCCTATGAAAGACATGCTGTCCCCGCTTCTAGAGCTGCCAGTTCTAAAGAGTAGAATCGCTAGAAATCCATGGACTGATCATTCAGTATAGACATGGAGCAAGGCTAGGGCTAGTGTTTTCCCAGAGTTTCTGTGGTGAGGTAATTATACGCAATAACTGTCTGTATTTCAGATCACATCAAGGTGAGGTTATTTTTGGTGGATAGATCATGAACCTTCCTAAAAAGTATATACAAAAACCATTCATATTTGTATGTTTATTTCATGTTCTACTTTTTAAGGATAAAGCTGTAAATGTTGTTACAAATAAATAGAAATGTTTCATCCACATGTAGTTTCAAGTGTTCATGTTCCGCTATCCTGCAAATACCTATGAGAGACTTGACTCTTGTGTCTGAATGCGTTCCAGCAACACGCTTGAAGAATGTAGCCCTGTTGGATGCCAGGTGTGGGGTACCAAGTGTTGTGCCAACTGTGATGGAAGGGCTTTTCAAACTGGAGTTAGTTGATTCTCATGGTAATAGAACAGAAATACAAAACACACACTCACACACTCACTCACTCACTCACTCACTCACTCACTCACTCACTCACTCACTCACTCACTCACTCACTCACTCACTCCCTCAACTACCCCCTTCTGAACTGGGCCACCCCCCACCACCCTTTCTCTAAAAGCTGTATCCACCCCTGTTCCATTATGTCATTAAAATGACACAAGTCCTAGCTTTATATCAGTATAAACAGTGAAGAGTGTATTTATGTACGTTATGATTGAGTTAAGATGAATTTGCTGGAAGCATTTGAGAATAGTACAGGTTAGTTGCTGTGTTTTGTACTTGATGACTTAGATAAGGGTGGTTATTGGCAGCGTAGATGATACAACCCTGAGATGCATGTGTGATGAGTTAATGAACCCCAGTCTTTGTGCCGTCCGTGTCTCTGCTCCACTTTGTTTGACATAGGGGTGTAAGCCTGATGTCTGATAACCCTTAATCCCATCAGGTGCCATTTATAGCGCACTTCACTATAACAACAGGTGCTGCATGCTTGCAGTCATTTGGTCAGCAACACCACACCTGTATGTGTAGATTTTGTCAAACTGGTAAGTCTAAGTCATGCATTATTTTACGTTTTCCATCCATATGCGGCTGAATGGTAATCATATAATTGAGGCTCTGTTTAAAGCAGCATTAACCCCAACACACTGATTTGTTGAGTGACCGATACCTCACATGTAGTGTATGACACAGGTACCTCACATGTAGTGTATAACACTGGTACCTTACATGTAGTGTATAACACTGGTACCTCACATGTAGTGTATAACACTGGTACCTCACATGTAGTGTACAACAGATACCTCACATGTAGTGTATAACACAGGTACCTTACATGTAGTGTATAACAGATACCTCACATGTAATGTATAACACTGCTACCTTACATGTAGTGTATAACAGATACCTCACGTAGTGTATAACACTGGTACCTCACATGTAGTGTATAACAGATATCTCACATGTAGTGTATAACATTCACCCCAACACACTGATTTGTTGAGTGACCGATACCTCACATGTAGTGTATAACACAGGTACCTCACATGTAGTGTATAACACTGGTACCTTACATGTAGTGTATAACACTGGTACCTTACATGTAGTGTATAACAGATACCTCACATGAAGTGTATAACACTGGTACCTTACATGTAGTGTATAACACTGGTACCTCACATGTAGTGTATAACAGATACCTCACATGAAGTGTATAACACTGGTACCTTACATGTAGTGTATAACAGATACCTCACATGTAGTGTATAACACTGGTACCTTACATGTAGTGTATAACAGATACCTCACATGTAGTGTATAACACTGGTACCTTACATGTAGTGTATAACAGATACCTCACATGTAGTGTATAACACTGGTACCTTACATATAGTGTATAACACTGGTACCTCACATGTAGTGTATAACAGATACCTCACATGAAGTGTATAACACTGGTACCTTACATATAGTGTATAACACTGGTACCTCACATGTAGTGTATAACAGATACCTCACATGTAGTGTATAACAGGTACCTCACATGTAGTGTATAACACTGGTACCTTACATATAGTGTATAACACTGGTACCTCACATGTAGTGTATAACAGATACCTCACATGAAGTGTATAACACTGGTACCTTACATGTAGTGTATAACAGATACCTCACATGTAGTGTATAACACTGGTACCTTACATGTAGTGTATAACAGATACCTCACATGTAGTGTATAACACAGGTACCTCACATGTAGTGTATAATACTGGTACCTTACATGAAGTGTATAACAGATACCTCACATGTAGTGTATAACACTGGTACCTTACATGTAGTGTATAACAGATACCTCACATGTAGTGAATAACATTAACCCCAACACACTGATTTGTTGAGTGACCGATACCTCACATGTAGTGTATAACACAGGTACCTCACATGTAGTGTATAATACTGGTACCTTACATGAAGTGTATAACAGATACCTCACATGTAGTGTATAACACTGGTACCTTACATGTAGTGTATAACAGATACCTCACATGTAGTGTATAACATTAACCCCAACACACTGATTTGTTGAGTGACCGATACCTCACATGTAGTGTATAACACAGGTACCTCACATGTAGTGTATAATACTGGTACCTTACATGAAGTGTATAACAGATACCTCACATGTAGTGTATAACACTGGTACCTTACATGTAGTGTATAACAGATACCTCACATGTAGTGAATAACATTAACCCCAACACACTGATTTGTTGAGTGACCGATACCTCACATGTAGTGTATAACACAGGTACCTCACATGTAGTGTATAACACTGGTACCTTACATGTAGTGTATAACACTGGTACCTCACATGTAGTGTATAACACTGGTACCTCACATGTAGTGTATAACAGATACCTCACATGTAGTGTATAACACTGGTACCTCACATGTAGTGTATAACAGATACCTCACATGTAGTGTATAACAGATACCTCACATGTAGTGTATAACACTGCTACCTCACATGTAGTGTATAACAGGTACCTTACATGTAGTGTATAACAGATACCTCACATGTAGTGTATAACACTGGTACCCAACACACTGATTTGTTGAGTGACCGATACCTCACATGTAGTGTATGACACAGGTACCTCACATGTAGTGTATAACACTGGTACCTCACATGTAGTGTATAACACTGGTACCTTACATGTAGTGTATAACACTGGTACCTCACATGTAGTGTATAACACTGGTACCTCACATGTAGTGTATAACACTGGTACCTTACATGTAGTGTATAACAGATACCTCACATGTAGTGTATAACACTGGTACCTCACATGTAGTGTATAACACAGGTACCTCACATGTAGTGTATAGCAGATACATCACATGTAGTGTATAACAGATACCTCACATGTAGTGTATAACACAGGTACCTCACATGTAGTGTATAACACTGGTACCTTACATGAAGTGTATAACAGATACCTCACATGTAGTGTATAACACTGGTACCTTACATGTAGTGTATAACAGATACCTCACATGTAGTGTATAACATTAACCCCAACACACTGATTTGTTGAGTGACCGATACCTCACATGTAGTGTATAACACAGGTACCTCACATGTAGTGTATAACACTGGTACCTTACATGTAGTGTATAACAGATACCTCACATGTAGTGTATAACACTGGTACCTCACATGTAGTGTATAACACAGGTACCTCACATGTAGTGTATAGCAGATACATCACATGTAGTGTATAACAGATACCTCACATGTAGTGTATAACACAGGTACCTCACATGTAGTGTATAACACTGGTACCTTACATGAAGTGTATAACAGATACCTCACATGTAGTGTATAACACTGGTACCTTACATGTAGTGTATAACAGATACCTCACATGTAGTGTATAACACTGGTACCTCACATGTAGTGTATAACAGATACCTCACATGTAGTGTATAACACTGATACCTCACATGTAGTGTATAACAGATACCTTACATGTAGTGTATAACAGATACCTCACATGTAGTGTATAACATTAACCCCAACACACTGATTTGTTGAGTGACCGATACCTCACATGTAGTGTATAACACAGGTACCTCACATGTAGTGTATAACACTGGTACCTTACATGTAGTGTATAACAGATACCTCACATGTAGTGTATAACACTGGTACCTTACATGTAGTGTATAACAGATACCTCACATGTAGTGTATAACACTGGTACCTCACATGTAGTGTATAACAGATACCTCACATGTAGTGTATAACATTAACCCCAACACACTGATTTGTTGAGTGACCGATACCTCACATGTAGTGTATAACACAGGTACCTCACATGTAGTGTATAACACTGGTACCTTACATGTAGTGTATAACACTGGTACCTTACATGTAGTGTATAACACTGGTACCTCACATGTAGTGTATAACAGATACCTCACATGTAGTGTATAAAACTGGTACCTTACATGTAGTGTATAACAGATACCTCACGTGTAGTGTATAACATTAACCCCAACACACTCATTTGTTGAGTGACCGATACCTCACATGTAGTGTATAACACAGGTACCTCACATGTAGTGTATAGCAGATACATCACATGTAGTGTATAACACTGGTACCTTACATGTAGTGTATAACAGATACCTCACATGTAGTGTATAACACTGGTACCTCACATGTAGTGTATAACACTGGTACCTTACATGTAGTGTATAACACTGGTACCTCACATGTAGTGTATAACACTGGTACCTTACATGTAGTGTATAACACTGGTACCTTACATGTAGTGAATAGCAGATACCTCACATATAGTGTATAACACTGGTACCTTACGTGTAGTATATAACACTGGTACCTCACATGTAGTGTTTAACACAGGTACCTCACATGTAGTGTATAACACAGATACCTCACATGTAGTGTATAACACTGGTACCTCACATGTAGTGTATAACACTGGTACCTCACATGTAGTGTATAACAGATACCTCACATGTAGTGTATAACACAGATACCTCACATGTAATGTTTAACACAGATACCTCACATGTAGTGTTTAACACAGATACCTCACATGTAGTGTTTAACACAGATACCTCACATGTAGTGTATAACACTGGTACCTTACATGTGTATAACACAGATACCTCACATGTAGTGTTTAACACAGGTACCTCACATGTAGTGTATAACACTGGTACCTCACATGTAGTGTATAACACTATTACCTCACATGTAGTGTATAACACAGGTACCTCACATGTAGTGTATAACACAGGTACCTCACATGTAGTGTGTAACACAGGTATCTTACATGTAGTGTATAACAGATACCTCACATGTTGTGTATAACACTGGTACCTCATATGTAGTGTATTACATAGGTACCTCACATGTAGTGTATACCACAGGTAGCCCACCAGAGTATAAAACAGGTAACCCACATGTAGTGTAGAACACCGGTACCCTACATGTAGAACATATAGAAGGTACCTCCAGTTAATAACACTTGTAAACAAACATCTCAGTGGCAGCAGTACACGCGAGGCAGAGAGTGCATCTGATCATGCAGCCTTCACCTCCCGTCCCCAGCACCAACTCAGCTGGTGGAATCTTACTGTGGGAGAAGACAAAAAGTAGTGTTGGATCAATAAACATGTCACAAAGTTGTTGTCATCAGTAGAGCTGCAGTGACTATGTGCATGTCCAGGTACATATAAGTGGAAAAGTATATAGATTACCTACATTGATTCCACCAAGCATTCATCCAGCATTGGCCACGCAGGATCAGCCTCTCAGGCTATTGGGGATATCAGTAGCCAACATTGTGGATACACAGCTACTGATGCTTCAAGGTGGTAGACAACATGTCATGTCAACATGTCGGTATCATTAAGCATGTAATTCTTCAGTTGAATGACAAATTACTAATTCAGGTAACGTTATTATTAACAGATGGACGTGTTGTCAGGCGTCACCATAGGTGCACATTCCTTAACGAGCAAGTGGTCTTTACAAGAAGTGCCAGGTGGCAGCGCATACAGACATGCACAACTAATCTTACTTGTGTCTAATAATAGCACCAGTGTCACAGTGTGTGGGGAAGTGGCATTTTGCAGGCAGGGGGAGTGTTTAGTATACAGGTTTCTGTCAGAGGGAGTGTTTAGTATACAGGTTTCCGTCAGAGGTGTAGGTTTCTTTTCCCGCTGCACCGATGATGTATAGCAATACAAACTGTTAGTCTTGAGGTGGGAACTAGCAGCTAGTGGTTGTCCTTCAAGCATTGGGACTCAAATATCTCCATGTTTTTGTTGACATGCTCGCATGCAGGTCTGCCAGGAATATAGAATTTTCTAGATAATTACTGTTTTCACAGGTTTCTCCTCTTCATATTGCTCAGAGTGTTCACGGCACAAAATACTACACTGGAACAGGCAGTAACTGCCTTATATTGGAACATTGGGTGCGAAGTGCTTTATCAAGAGTCATTACGTGATAGTGGCTTATGATGGGGTAATATTGGCTTTATCGCATGGACAGTTTGCTTGACTTGAGTGTATGGACATAGGACTGCAAGTAAATCACAGGTAAATAGCCAGTGCCGCATGATGATGGTGGTGAGAGTCCATTACACCATGATGTAGCGCGGGAGCTGGGTGATATGATATGCAGTATATCTATTCATACCTGGTGTTGAAGGTAGCCACCACTTTCACATTTAGTTCTCTGAGTGGAATATATGTTGAAAATGTCAGTCTTTTTTTGTAAACATAGTTGTATCATAAGTATACACACATGCCTTTGTCTGACAAGTCAGTAGTCTGCATCAGGGGTGGAAATAACTTTAAAATTGATAGTGTACTCCGGTATAGTGGCACATGTAAAGTCACTTGCCCTGATATTTTTTCCAGTATACCGATTGTTTTCTTGCTGATTGTTTAAATAAACAACATAATTAACGTTGTGAAGTCAACTGGACACCGGTGCAGTGTGATATACAAATTTGTTTGCCCGACAAAAAAACTCTGGACTCGGACGTCGGGCAATGGGTTATTTCCACCCCTGTGCATGCATAGTGTTATAAATGGTAGTGTCTGTTTACACAGGGTAGTAAACAGTAGTGTCTGTTTACACAGTGTAATAAAAGGTAGTGTGTTTACACAGGGTAATAAAAGGTAGTGTGTTTACACAGTGTAATACAAGGCAGTGTCTGTTTACACAGTTTAATACAAGGTAGTGTCTGTTTACACATTGTAACAAACAGTAGTGTCTGTTTACACAGTTTAATAAAAGGTAGTGTCTGTTTACACAGTGTAATAAAGGTAGTGTGTTTACGCAGGGTAACAAACAGTAGTGTCTGTTTACACAGTTTAATAAAAGGTAGTGTGTTTACACAGTGTAACAAACAGTCTGTATACGATCAGATGCACTACAGTAGTGTCTGCTTACAGTGTCAGACACTGAAACATCTTGGAGTGTTCAGTACAGTTGTGTTAATAAAGTCAGGTACAGAAAATGTGTATACACAGTTATTAGATCCAGTAATATTTCTGCATAGTTTTCAAATACAATAGTATCTGTTATCTGTTTGCATAGCTGCCATAAATACAGTAGTGTCTGTATCATTGTCAATAGTTTGTTCTCAGCCTAATCCAGCCAGTGTATTTGTTGAGCGATAGTTTGTTGCGATAGCAGATCCAATGCTGACTTAAAGCTCTGATCAGACTATTGAATTATTGTGTAAATTCAACATCCATCATGTTTTGTTAAATTACCTTTGGATACTTGCATCATTTCACTTCATTTTGGTGTTGCCTGATTATGGGACGCTATTTGTCAACACTGGTGCCTATATGTGAGAGGCTATATGTCAACACTGGTGCCTATGTGTGAGAGGCTGTATGTCAACACTGGTGCCTTTGTGTGAGAGGCTGTATGTCAACACTGGTGCCTATGTGTGAGAGGCTATATGTCAACACTGGTGCCTATGTGTGAGAGGCTATATGTCAACAGTGGTGCCTATGTGTGAGAGGCTATATGTCAACAGTGGTGCCAATGTGTGAGAGGCTATATGTCAACACTGGTGCCTATGTGTGAGAGGCTGTATGTCAACACTGGTGCCAATGTGTGAGAGGCTATTTCTCAACACTGGTGCCTATGTGTGAGAGGCTATATGTCAACACTGGTGCCTATGTGTGAGAGGCTGTATGTCAACACTGTCCCGTGTGTGTGAAAGGCTATGTCAACACTGTTCCCTGTGTGTGAGGTTATATGTCAACAGTGTTGCCTGTGTGTGAGGCTATTTGTCAACACTAGTGCCTATGTGTGAGAGGCTCTATGTCAACACTGGTGCCTATGTGTGAGAGGCTGTATGTCAACACTGGTGCCAATGTGTGAGAGGCTATATGTCAACACTGGTGCCTCTGTATGAGAGGCTGTATGTCAACACTGGTGCCTACGTGTGAGAGACTGTATGTCAACACTGGTGCCTATGTGTGAGAGGCTGTATGTCAATACTGGTGCCTATGTGTGAGAGGCTGTATGTCAACACTGGTGCCAATGTGTGAGAGGCTATATGTCAACACTGGTGCCTATGTGTGAGAGGCTATATGTCAACAGTGGTGCCTATGTGTGAGAGGCTGTATGTCAACACTGGTGCCAATGTGTGAGAGGCTATATGTCAACACTGGTGCCTATGTGCGAGAGGCTGTATGTCAACACTGGTGCCAATGTGTGAGAGGCTATATGTCAACACTGGTGCCTTTGTGTGAGAGGCTATATGTCAACACTGGTGCCTATGTGTGAGAGGCTATATGTCAACACTGGTGCCTATGTGTGAGAGGCTATATGTCAACAGTGGTGCCAATGTGTGAGAGGCTATATGTCAACACTGGTGCCTATGTGTGAGAGGCTGTATGTCAACACTGGTGCCAATGTGTGAGAGGCTATTTCTCAACACTGGTGCCTATGTGTGAGAGGCTATATGTCAACACTGGTGCCTATGTGTGAGAGGCTGTATGTCAACACTGTCCCGTGTGTGTGAAAGGCTATGTCAACACTGTTCCCTGTGTGTGAGGTTATATGTCAACAGTGTTGCCTGTGTGTGAGGCTATTTGTCAACACTAGTGCCTATGTGTGAGAGGCTCTATGTCAACACTGGTGCCTATGTGTGAGAGGCTGTATGTCAACACTGGTGCCAATGTGTGAGAGGCTATATGTCAACACTGGTGCCTATGTGTGAGAGGCTATATGTCAACACTGGTGCCTCTGTATGAGAGGCTGTATGTCAACACTGGTGCCTACGTGTGAGAGACTGTATGTCAACACTGGTGCCTATGTGTGAGAGGCTGTATGTCAATACTGGTGCCTATGTGTGAGAGGCTGTATGTCAACACTGGTGCCAATGTGTGAGAGGGCTATATGTCAACACTGGTGCCTATGTGTGAGAGGCTATATGTCAACAGTGGTGCCTATGTGTGAGAGGCTGTATGTCAACACTGGTGCCAATGTGTGAGAGGCTATATGTCAACACTGGTGCCTATGTGTGAGAGGCTGTATGTCAACACTGGTGCCAATATGTGAGAGGCTATATGTCAACACTGGTGCCTATGTGTGAGAGGCTGTATGTCAACACTGGTGCCTACGTGTGAGAGACTGTATGTCAACACTGGTGCCTATGTGTGAGAGGCTGTATGTCAACACTGGTGCCTACGTGTGAGAGGCTCTATGTCAACAGTGTTGCCTGTGTGTGAGGCTATTTGTCAACACTAGTGCCTATGTGTGAGAGGCTCTATGTCAACACTGGTGCCTATGTGTGAGAGGCTGTATGTCAACACTGGTGCCAATGTGTGAGAGGCTATATGTCAACACTGGTGCCTATGTGTGAGAGGCTATATGTCAACACTGGTGCCTCTGTATGAGAGGCTGTATGTCAACACTGGTGCCTACGTGTGAGAGACTGTATGTCAACACTGGTGCCTATGTGTGAGAGGCTGTATGTCAATACTGGTGCCTATGTGTGAGAGGCTGTATGTCAACACTGGTGCCAATGTGTGAGAGGCTATATGTCAACACTGGTGCCTATGTGTGAGAGGCTATATGTCAACAGTGGTGCCTATGTGTGAGAGGCTGTATGTCAACACTGGTGCCAATGTGTGAGAGGCTATATGTCAACAGTGGTGCCTATGTGTGAGAGGCTGTATGTCAACACTGGTGCCAATGTGTGAGAGGCTATATGTCAACACTGGTGCCTATGTGTGAGAGGCT
Organism: Haliotis rubra; assembly: GCF_003918875.1. Lineage (NCBI taxonomy): Eukaryota > Metazoa > Mollusca > Gastropoda > Lepetellida > Haliotidae > Haliotis > Haliotis rubra. The sequence goes on from NW_025767146.1 coordinate 2,884,273, forward strand.
GTATGTCAACACTGGTGCCTACGTGTGAGAGACTGTATGTCAACAGTGGTGCCTACGTGTGAGAGGCTGTATGTCAACACTGGTGCCTACGTGTGAGAGGCTCTATGTCAACACTGGTGCCTGTGTGTGAGAGGCTCTATGTCAACACTGGTGCCTACGTGTGAGAGGCTGTATGTCAACACTGGTGCCTAGTGTGTGAGAGGCTGTATGTCAACACTGGTGCCTATGTGTGAGAGGCTGTATGTCAACACTGGTGCCTATGTGTGAGAGGCTGTATGTCAACAGTGGTGCCTATGTGTGAGAGGCTGTATGTCAACACTGGTGCCTATGTGTGAGAGGCTGTATGTCAACACTGGTGCCTATGTGTGAGAGGCTGTATGTCAACACTGGTGCCTATGTGTGAGAGGCTGTATGTCAACACTGGTGCCTATGTGTGAGAGGCTGTATGTCAACACTGGTGCCTATGTGTGAGAGGCTGTATGTCAACACTGGTGCCTATGTGTGAGAGGCTGTATGTCAACACTGGTGCCTATGTGTGAGAGGCTGTATGTCAACACTGGTGCCTATGTGTGAGAGGCTGTATGTCAACACTGGTGCCTCTGTATGAGAGGCTGTATGTCAACACTGGTGCCTATATATTAGTATTTGTACTTTACTGTAAAAAGTGTAATCCAAATGTAACATATCTTGTATGAGAGCCTGTTGTGTCGACCTGTGCATGAGAGGCTATTTGTCAACACTTTATCCTGTGTATGAGAGGCTATATGTGTGTGAGGCTATATGTCAACACTGTTCCCTGTGTGTGAGGTTATATGTCAACACTGTTCCCTGTGTATTAGAGGCTATATGTCAACACTGTTGCCTGTGTGTGAGGTTATATGTCAACACTGTTCCGTGTGTGTGAGAGGCTGTGTCAACACTGTTCCATGTGTGTGAGAGGCTATATGTCAACACTGTTCCCTGTGTGTGAGGCTATGTGTCAACGCTGTTGCCTTTGTGAGAGGCTATATGTCAACACTGTTCTGTGTGTGTGAGAGGTTATGTCAACACTGTTCCCTGTGTGTGAGGTTATATGTCAACAGTGTTGCCTGTGTGTGAGACTATTTGTCAACACTGTTGCCTGTGTGTGATAGGCTATATGTCAACACTGTTGCCTGTAAGAGGCTATATGTCAACACTGTTGCCTGTGTGTGAGGCTATTTGTCAACAGTGTTGCCTGTGTGTGAGAGGCTATATGTCAACACTCTTGCCTTTGCTTTGAGAGGCTATATGTCTACACTGTTGCCTGTAAGAGGCTATATGTCAACACTGTTGCCTGTGTGTGAGGCTATATGTCAACAATTTTGCCTGTGAGAGGCTATATGTCAACAGTGTTGCCTGTGTGTGAGAGGCTATTTCTCAACACTGTTGCCTGTATATGAGAGGCTATTTGTCAACACTGTTGTCTCCTCATTAACTTCATGCATAATGAACAACATAATTGGACTTTACAGAATAGTCTAACCTGTACAAAGAATACTATGTTGAATAAGTAATAACCTGTAGTTGAGAGTGGATCCTTTATACTCTCAAAATAGCTCTTTCAATCAATAATACAGGGCAAGGTGATACTGGCAGGTTATCTCCTAGCTATGCTGGCAATAATACATATCTTGAGGTGCCAGCTCAGTGCATGATCAGCTCAACAAGGTCAACATTAACATGTGTTCCTAGAGAACGCAGAGAAATCGTTTTTTGATTAGTGTCTCTATTCCCTCTCTTCCCTGTCTCTATTGTTGTTTTAGGTTCTCGTAAATTACTTTGATTGTTACGGTGTTCCAGGTCCCATGCCTCAGCATAGACATTGGATAATGCTAGATAACTTGCATGTGCCTGCAAACAGTGACTAGGTAGAAATGAAATTATGAGTCACTTCGCCAGAATAGAACCACTTACTATCTTTTTGACTGTATCCTGTCATTTTTCTTTCAGCATGCATTCCTTTCTCAATAGCACATATCTGCCATTATGGGCAATTGCAAAGTGTGTGTATAAGAGCATGTGTTCCCCTGTCTCCCACTTTAGCCTTATAATGAGGGAGTGTATTTACACTGAGCTATTTTGGCAATAGAGAGTATGCCTGAGTACATGTGACAAACAGGTCGGTTCAGTTCCACCTTTGTCTCCATTGGCAATCTCTGCATGTCCAAGGAAAACCATCTTAGGTGAGAGTAAACATGGGGCAAACCATGTAGAACTGGCCTAAATGACATAGTATGGCTCCATTTCACACAGTAAGCTCTGCTCTCAGCCTGTAGTGACATTAATCTGTACACTCACAGGCACATCAATAGATTATCTCTATTTGGAGTAGAGCATGCTGGGTAGGGGTCAGAGGTTAGAGTAAGGTCACAGGAGGTGGGTGAATTAGAGCAATTTTCTGAGTGATCGACAAGACTGATATCAGTTGTAAACACTGCAGGTTCTAGTGGTGATTACTCCAGGACTGTAAGGCCAGCCAATCAGTTAAAGTCAGGAATACAGCCACATATCTCCCCACTCCTTAACAGTATATTGAGGTGGGACTACAACTTCTCTGTTAGAGTCAGGAATACAGACACATATCTCCTCCCTCCTTGACAGTATATTGAGGTGGGACTACAACTTCTCTGTTAGAGTCAGGAATACAGACACATATCTCCCCACTCCTTGACAGTATATTGAGGTGGGACTACAACTTCTCTGTTAGAGTCAGGAATACAGCCACATATCTCCCCACTCCTTAACAGTATATTGAGGTGGGACTACAACTTCTCTGTTAGAGTCAGGAATACAGACACATATCTCCCCACTCCTTGACAGTATATTGAGGTGGGACTACAACTTCTCTGTTAGAGTCAGGAGTACAGCCACATATCTCCTCCCTCCTTGACGTATATTGAGGTGGGACTACAACTTCTCTGTTAGAGTCAGGAATACAGACACATATCTCCCCACTCCTTGACGTATATTGAGGTGGGACTACAACTTCTCTGTTAGAGTCAGGAATACAGCCACATATCTCCTCCTCCTCAGTATATTGAGGTGGGACTACAACTTCTCTGTTAGAGTCAGGAATACAGCCACATATCTCCTCCCTCCTTGACGTATATTGAGGTGGGACTACAACTTCTCTGTTAGAGTCAGGAATACAGACACATATCTCCCCACTCCTTGACGTATATTGAGGTGGGACTACAACTTCTCTGTTAGAGTCAGGAATACAGCCACATATCTCCTCCCTCCTTGACAGTATATTGAGGTGGGACTACAACTTCTCTGTTAGAGTCAGGAATACAGCCACATATCTCCTCCCTCCTTGACAGTATATTGAGGTGGGACTACAACTTCTCTGTTAGAGTCAGGAATACAGCCACATATCTCCTCCCTCCTTGACAGTATATTGAGGTGGGTCTACAACTTCTCTGTTAGAGTCGGGAATACAGCCACATATCTCCTCCCTCCTTTGACGTATATTGAGGTGGGACTACAACTTCTCTGTTTGAGTCAAGAATACAGCCACATATCTCCTCCCTCCTTGACAGTATATTGAGGTGGGACTACAACTTCTCTGTTAGAGTCAGGAATACAGCCACATATCTCCTCCCTCCTTGACAGTATATTGGGCTGGTACTCGGGCAGACGATCGATGTACATCATAGAGATCGATAATCGTTAACTGAATATTGATCGATTATCAATAAATATCAACAGGAGTAATTTTGAGCAAAATATTTTTCAGAATTTGAAAGAAATAAAAATATTTCACATGATTGCTGAGCTTTGACATACTTAAGCTTGGATAACAAAAATATCATCCTAAACATAATTTAGAAGCCGCTGATGACTAAAGTTGTACCTTTGTGCATTGTCTGCGTTAATCAAAACACAATGTCATCACAACAGTTTATGTATGATATTATCGATGACAATATTTCATATCGATAATCAGTAATAATTTTTTCCATCAATGATATTTCTGAATATCACTCTTTTAGCTGGTACTACAAGGAGGGCAACACCAAGACACAGATAATTTATGGGTGTCAGCCAATTCTGTCTTGAGAAATTGTTTTCCAGTCATTTGGGTTTACACATGTCCAAATTATCATCATGCATGCTTTCCTAGTTGTTGTGATACATTTAGTTCTAGATATATGTTGTACAGAAATTACAAGCTGAATTTAGAAATATAAATGTTTTATAATTTATAATACAAATATAATAACATGTCCTCCTTCCCCATTGAGGATTTAGGTAGTTTCAACTTACAGTTTGTCGTGTCATTAAATTCCCTGAAGTTATACCGATCTTGTCAGCTAGTTTCAATGGCTGGTTATTCATTGGTGATTGATAGCAGTATAAAAGTCAAACATGGCAGTTGTGGACCGTGCATCGTTCAGGGTGGCTCCCAGGCAGTTACAGGCAGTTGTACTATTCTTTCTGGCGTATTGATAGTGCAATACTTCTAGTGCTGATAGCCGTCAGCTTTTGTAAGTCAGGAGTAAAGAGTCAATGCTCCTATAGGGAAGTTGGCTATGGCTTAAACTTTTGGTTGATCAGGTAAATGTTTCCTCGGAAATTGTCAATATATGTCTGGCCTTATTGGCGGTCTGTTCTGTGAATTGAATTTTGGGGTGTCAGATTAATAACCACATCAAGAATGTGATATGGTGTCTTTATGCTGATAAACAACCCTGGTGATCAGATATGTTCATATGATAACTTGTTAAACTGGCTTCACATTTCCTTTTTGCTAAAAAATGGCATCTTGGCTTATTAATTTAAAAACAAATTGCGGAAAGCATTTGAAAGCATTATGGGAAATGATGAAGTGAGATTCCGCTAACCCTACCAGCCAGTCAACAAGGCCTGGCTGCTGTTAATAGACTAGCGGACCATGCTGACGTTACTAATCCCCGGCTTGTGTGATCTACAGCATTGTTTGGCAGAAATTATTCTTATGTGAAAAAATGTTTGGACTAATCAGGGAAATAGTTGTTGAATACTGCTGACTTCCTGATGGTACGTTTCCTAGTGTTAGAGTCTCCTGTTGGATGCTGCCAGGTCACAGGTGGACTGTACTTAGCTGACTGTACTTAGGGGACAGCGTACATCATGAAAACATGTCTGATGCAGGGGACAGCGTACATCATGATAACATGTCTGATGCAGGGGACAGCGTACATCATGATAACATGTCTGATGCAGGGGACAGCGTACATCATGATAACATGTCTGATGCAGGGGACAGCGTACATCATGATAACATGTCTGATGTAGGGGACAGCGTACATCATGATAACATGTCTGATGTAGGGGACAGCATACACCATGATAACATGTCTGATGTAGGGGACAGCGTACACCATGATAACATGTCTGATGTAGGGGACAGCGTACACCATGATAACATGTCTGATGTAGGGGACTTGGTACATCACGATAACACGTTTGATGCAGGGGACAGCATACACCATGATAACATGTCTGATGCAGGGGACAGCGTACATCATGATAACATGTCTGATGTAGGGGACAGCGTACATCATGATAACATGTCTGATGTAGGGGACAGCATACATCATGATAACATGTCTGATGTAGGGGACAGCGTACATCATGATAACATGTCTGATGTAGGGGACAGCGTACATCATGATAACATGTCTGATGCAGGGGACCTGGTACACCACGATAACATGTCTGATGTAGGGGACTTGGTACATCATGATAACATGTCTGATGTAGGGGACAGCGTACATCATGATAACATGTCTGATGCAGGGGACAGTTGGTAGAACAGGAGTTCATGCCTGTCCCCAGTCATGTCTTGTTTGTTGGTTTTCGGCACAGTAAGCAATATTCAACCTTTTCAGGACAGCCTCTAAATAATCATGTGTATGTGCCAGGTAAATCTCAACTAAGTCATAGAGCCGGATATTCTGATCCAGTTTGGTCAACACAACAGTAACAGTAGGATTCTGGAGCCTTGCCTAACCAGGATCCACAAAGGCTGACCATGTCTTCATACTCTTGTACCGTTGCTAAAATATAAAAACAAAAGAGATGACTGACATGTTTAATGTCTCTAGGTCTTTATTACAAGTGTTCCTAATTTTGTTGCAGGTTGTCTGTTGGAGCCAAATGGAACTACATAGATCCAAGTGGAGCAGGTGAGATGGACATCTCTGGTTAAACACCCTGACATGGAGCTGTCTGTCTGTTACATCATTCAAACTTGGACCCGGATCAGTGGAAATCATCAAGTTGAACATCTGACGTCTGGAATCAGCTTAGATTTAGACACAAAAGCTGTTATCACATAGCAACAGGAGTAGAGTCAACAATACAGGTGGTGTTATCACATGGCAACAGTAGGAGTAGAGTCAACAATGCAGGGGGTGTTATCACATGGCAACAGTAGGAGTAGAGTCAACAATACAGGAGGTGTTATCACATGGCAACAGTAGGAGTAGAGTCAACAATACAGGGGGTGTTATCACATGGCAACAGTAGGAGTAGAGTCAACAATACAGGTGGTGTTATCACATGGCAACAGTAGGAGTAGAGTCAACAATACAGGGGGTGTTATCACATGGCAACAGTAGGAGTAGAGTCAACAATACAGGGGGTGTTATCACATGGCAACAGTAGGAGAAGAGTCAACAATACAGGTGGTGTTATCACATAGCAACATGAGTAGAGTCAACAATACGGGGTGTTATCACATGGCAACAGTAGGAGTAGAGTCAACAATACAGGTGGTGTTATCACATAGCAACAGGAGTAGAGTCAACAATACAGGGGATGTTATCACATAGCAACATGAGTAGAGTCAACAATACGGGGTGTTATCACATGGCAACAATAGGAGTAGAGTCAACAATACAGGTGGTGTTATCACATAGCAACAGGAGTAGAGTCAACAATACAGGGGGTGTTATCATATGGTAACAGTAGGAGTAGAGTCTACAATACAGGGGGTGTTATCACATGGCAACAGTAGGAGTAGAGTCAACAATACAGGGGGTGTTATCACATGGCAACAGTAGGAGTAGAGTCAACAATACAGGAGGTGTTATCACATGGCAACAGTAGGAGTAGAGTCAACAATACAGGTGGTGTTATCACATAGCAACAGGAGTAGAGTCAACAATACAGGTGTTATCACATGGCCGTATTATGAGGAGGGTGTTATCACGTGGCAGTAGCGTGAGGAGAGTAAGCAATATAGGGGGTATCACATGGCAGTAGTGGGAGTATTATCAGCTTATGGTAATTATTATATTTCCCAATGCTGTCTTCACTAAGTCTAACTTGAGGTACATTGTTTCTAGTGTCCTTGACCTCCATACGAAGGAATCTGACTCTTCAGGAAGAAGCACTTAGTACCAACCACAGCTACATAGATTGTGTCCCTGCTGCAGACATACACTGCACCTGCTATATAGCGTAATGGTTACAGATACTTCAACATCAGATCAATCACCATAAAGTACTTTTGAGATAGGTATGTTCTCATGGCTGTATTGTATATGTATCATACAATGATTTATGGTCCAACCAATCTCTCTCTCTCTCTCTCTTGCTCTCTCTCTTGCTCTCTCTCTCTCTCTCTCTCTCTCTCTCTCTCTCTCTCTCTCTCTCTCTCTCTCTCTCTCTCTCTCTCTCTCTCTCTCTCTCTCTCGCTCGGCTGGCTGGCTCTCTGTCTGTAAGAGAGAGCATCTGTTTGTTGGTGTCTGTGTGTGTGTGAAGTTTAGTGAATAAACTATGTCTCCTATAACAACTTCTGTCGTGTGTCCAGTTTAAGTATTTCACAGACAATGGGCTTTGAAAAAATGATATTGTCGTTTAATCTTCCAGACCCTTTAGTTCTTAATTCCGACCTTACAAATTTTTAAATCTTACAGGGTAAAGCACAGACCTGTACCAACAGGATATTATGGGTCATATCCAACTACCTCCCTGCTCATGGGGTCATGTAAAATACAGTTGTAACGAAGGGACCTCTGTTTATAGTTTGTTGTAACAGTAGTGGTTACACTTAAATATATAGCAAGTGGCAGGACCCCAAAACAGTTATATCTGTCAGTTCATTATATCTGTCAGTTCGTCATAAGCAGGTTCATTCTAAAGGTAGTTTACTGTACTAGATCTGGTGAGGAAACAACCAGTCGATCAAATGGGACTGTTGTGTTCAGACAATGGACAATTTACTCGAAAACCCACTGTGATCTGTAGCTCATGCCTAATTTTAGAACCATGCAGACTTTCTCACATTTTGACTTCAGGCCTGACACTGCACATGTGCAAATCCCATTGAATTTACAGGTAGGACTCGTCTACAAAGTGGGCCAGAGACCTAATTTATGTGGTGTGCGTGAGAGTGGCCCAACTGTCACCTCAGATAACTCAGTCAAATATCACAAACTGCCCAATCGCTGATAAGCAGAGCAGACCAGCTGATAAGAAACTTACATTGTTAATACTTGTAGCAGTGTTGTCAGTGGAAATTTTTGTATCGGGTTACAGACCCATGTATTTATTTCATTTGTTAATATCATTGACCAGGTTGTGAAGTGCCTGATTTGGGCTTTAGTACCCTGACAATGGGGTTTGAATGTGGGGTTGAAAACGCTTCTAAGTGTATTAACTGTGTAGAGTTCCGTGGCCCAAACAACTAATGTGCAGGCATGTCTGTGTTTACACTGGTTACTTGAATATTTTGCTGTATCGATTTCAGGATTAGATTGATCATTTGTGTTTCATGACACAACCGAAGGAGGTTGCATATTCCACATATTGAAAGTGACATTATACCCGTGTTCTATTATGGCCAAATGGCTCTGTAAGTGCTATTTTAGTGCTATTTGACTTTGGTGTTCTCCACCTCGATAAGGATAGGACCCTCACTATTTGGCTTGACTCTAAGCGACAGACAATACAGCCATTTCACCCTCTTATACATGTTTATCCATGTTCCAACTCATTCATGCTTAGATTGTACCCTGAACATGTATATAAGGCAGTGTGACCCAGTCTCATTATCTGATGGCATTCTTTTTCTGAACAACCTTTACCTAGATACCACAGTGGTTGTGACAGAGTTTATTCCCTTGAATAAAAGGGTCAAGGTCAGCTCTACATTGAAGCAGATTAACTGTCCAAATATTTGTCCAACTATTATGATTATTTAATAGCCTTTAATCAGAGATATTTTCTTACAAGAGGCATGTGTTGTTTAGTTTGAATCTGAACATAATTTTGAAAACATACGTTAAAAGCATAAAACAAACAATATGAAAGAGTGTTGAATATCACACAGAATAAGGGCAGACAATTGGTCACTTCAGTTCATCACTCTCACTAACAATGGTAACCAGAGCTGGTGACACTTGGCCACTAAGCCTTGCTCAGCAGCCATGTTGAAAATTTTATGTTCTTATCCTGACAAGCATCGTAGTCTAACCCGTGAAGATCAGAGTTAGAATTGATCTTCAGTAGCCCATGCTTTTGACTAACAGGATCAGGTGGCCAGACTCGCTGACTTGGTTGACACATGTCACCAGTTACCAATTGCGTAGATCGATGCTCATGCTGTTGATCACTGGGTTGTATGGTCCAGACTCAATTATTTACAGACCGCCACCAAATAGCTAGAATATTGCTGAGTGCAGTGTAAAACTAAACTCACTCACTCACACCTCGTAGTTTACCTGTGGTCAGCAAACTTCAGTAGTCTGGGTCAGCACAATAGCCTGACCTAAAGGCTGCATAATGTGCACATGTAGTTGTGTTCGTGTTATAAGGCTGAACAATGTGCACATGTAGTTGTGTTCGTGTTATAAGGCTGAACAATGTGCACATGTAGTTGTGTTCGTGTTATAAGGCTACACAATGTGCACATGTAGTTGTGTTCGTGTTATAAGGCTGCACAATGTGCACATGTAGTTGTGTTCGTGTTATAAGTTGCACATGTAGTTGTGTTCGTTTATAAGGCTGCACAATGTGCACATGTAGTTGTGTTCGTGTTATAAGGCTGCACAATGTGCACATGTAGTTGTGTTCATGTTATAAGGCTGCACAATGTGCACATGTAGTTGTGTTCGTGTTATAAGGCTGCACAATGTGCACATGTAGTTGTGTTCGTGTTATAAGGCTGCACAATGTGCACATGTAGTTGTGTTCGTGTTATAAGGCTGCACAATGTGCACATGTAGTTGTGTTCGTGTTATAAGGCTGCACAATGTGCACATGTAGTTGTGTTCGTGTTATAAGGCTGCACAATGTGCACATGTAGTTGTGTTCGTGTTATAAGGCTGCACAATGTGCACATGTAGTTGTGTTCGTGTTATAAGGCTGCACAATGTGCACATGTAGTTGTGTTCATGTTATTAGGCCACTGTTGTCACACCGATTGCAGAGTTAGTCAGTTTGGAATTATCTGGAAAATTTGCAACACTTGAGATATATCTTTTGAAATCTAAGGTAATTGAGGAACACTGCCCTTACTTTTGTTCTAAGTGAAGTGAATACACCTCAAAACATGACCATGTTGACAGAATGGGCGAAATTGTTTGTGTTCATTTGCCTGGTTATTTTGTGTGATGTGAGGTGTGTGTGTGTGTCCGTGCATGCAGGGACGTGTTCTGATATGGTGTTTTCATTTCACTCAGAGCAAAGAGTGAGGGCAGTGTTAGTGATCAT